>NC_091119.1:191694042-192019042 GCF_040183065.1 Periplaneta americana | reverse complement strand
CATCCGTGATCATTACTAATACAAACATGTCATTCGTCTCTTTTTTAGTTACCACGGCAACAATTTTAAATATTACAGAACTTATTGAGTGTTATGTTATCCGGTCGCAGACATCCTACACAGACAGGGCATGGTTTGTATATACAGGGTGATTCACAAGGATTTACCGTCACTTACGGAGCTTACTTGCCTCATAAGTGTTACCTTGTTGGTATCACTTCTGAGGTTCAGACTTTTCTTCGGACAGTTGACTAAACAACAACAGTTTGTACAGGGACATTCAATTTTGATTGTACCTGAGTTTTTGAATGTACTTCACTCCCATCCCTTCTACTAGTAATCTTCCAATCGTCCTCCACACAGAGCCAAGGCCGCGTATGCAGTCAAAATCGCCTTACAGTCATAGTAAACACTATTGAGATAGTGAGTATAGTACGTTCGAGAAATATGTTCGCGTTTTCCAATGACGAAAGAGCTTTCAATATTGAATCATATTTTCGCAAAGGTACTGTCGTCCGTTTGCGTACGACGCATCCCGGTTTCCCCCATCCCTTTCTGCTCGCCCCTCTGTAAAGGCTAGTGACTGGGCTGTCTTAGCTCTTTTCTGAAAACATTAATTGCTGTTAAGAATTGGAGTCTGTGTAATATTATGCAACTGTTTAAAATAACTTAAAAGGGCCTCGTTAAGTAATTAACTGTAACGTGATTTCCCTCCTTTCTACGACCCTGCGACAAAACCACTTGGACGGACAATAGATAGCATGCCTGAGTAATTTTACCTTTTCGGATAGGGCAGAAGTGAAGATTGAATTTACAGTACGTAAGGTACTCTTTTATAGAGTAGGTACAGAATTATTTCAACATGAGTTACTAGTACGAAGGACGAAACTGATAATTGAATTACGTACAATAGTCTACAGTGCGATAATATGCACAAACAACTGAAGCCTGTATCGAAATGAACGGCCACTATTTTCAAAAATGTTTAAATATCCATATTATGATTAATTTTCAATTTAACTTTATTCTCTATATTGTACGCTAATGTGCTGTAGACAGTATAATATACACTGCATAATGAGTACGTCCGAATGGATAGCTCAGTTCGTGAGTAAAAACACTCATTGTTAATAATGTACTGTATTTTTATTAAACAAAAACCGATTGAAAATTATCAAACTCAAAATCGCGATATTTCCAAGTTTACGTAAATGGATGAACTACTTTTCATCCCTCCTATACCTAGTAGAGTGATTTGTTCCTATTATACGCCAGTACCATCGAACTCCAGCGTGGAAGGGGGTAGCAAACGGTGTTTCCGGTTCTCAACCGTTAATCCATAAGTATAGCCAGGTTAATATTAAAAATGTTATAATAATAATAATAATAATAGTAATAATAATAATAATAATACGTGGCGCTACAGCCCGTGTAGGGCCTAGACCGACCAGCCGGCTGCTGGCCTCACGCCCACATGCCGAAGCAGAGGTGGACGATCATCCAACCGGAATGGGGGTATCGTGTAGTTACCACGATGATACCCCCCAGCCGTTATAGCTGGCATTCGCAACCGGATTTAGCTACCTATCGTAGCTCCCCAAGTGCATCACGATGCTGGGTGGGCACCGGTCCCATACACTGGCCGAAATTTCATGAGAAAATTTCTTCTCCCACGAAGACTCGAACCAGCGCGCATTACGTAACGCGAGTCCTAGGCATGATGCCTTAGACCGCGACGCCACGGCGCAGGACATTAAAAATGTTAGTAAAAATAAAATGATGTCCCTGCAGAAACTTTCAGTTTGGTTCTGGTTTTGCGATAATATAGCCTCAATTTATTAGCAACCCTATTTATCGCAAAAAAAAAAAGCCTTTAAAAGGAGGACACCGATTTGCTACACCCTGTAGATCTCTGAGGCAAGCCGATACCGAGCCAGCGGAAAGCTTCGCCATCGTTGGCTGAGCGAAATGTGAAGTGATAATGCCAGCAGCATAATAATCGATAGCAGCGCAAGTCTAGCTAATCTACGTTGATTTTCGCTGAGTAATCGACATCTTTTAATCCCACCCTCCCCCGCCACTTGATGTATCTTGCGGCAAACAGCAAAGCGGTCTACTTCGTCTCCGTCCTCAGCACCGGATGTCGCTTCTAACTGTTTTATGGGGAGCTGCAGGTCTGCCATGACCTTCTGCTGATTAAATTAAATGAAAGAGGCGGATGATTTAGCGCCTTCCTGCCGCAGCGGGCCCGGCCACCCCCCCCCCCCAACACCCCCATTCATTTGTTTCCTCAGCCACAACTTCTTATAATAATTCTTATATGATGCCTTTTCTAAACCAAGCAAATATAAGCGCTAATAAGAAAGAATGTTACAAATTTTTCTCACACTCCCGCTTGTTTTACAGCATTTCTTGCCGCCTCGGCTGCGGGATATGCTGCTAGCTTGTGTTAGTAGATGATTATGGTGAATGAATAATAGGAGTTTTGAGTATATTTTTCCACATTAGGCTCAGAACGTATCAATACCAAATTTTAATTAAAGAAAAACTATAGAAATAGCAACACTTATTGCAAACGCAATGCTTGAAATACAAGAGTCATTCAGTTACGGAATATAATTAAGATAAAATAAAATAAGATTTATTTCTGTCAATTAATCAAATACATGGAGAAGAGATAATAATAATAATAATAATAATAATAATGACTTATTTTAGCTGGCACAGTTAAGGCCGTAAGGGCTTCTCTTCCACTTAACCAGCCAAAAGTATAGGTCTACATACATATGTATGAACTTTGAAGCTACAAAGAATTCAACAATTTGATTTAGATAAGAGTTACATGTATACAAGAGTTATTTACGAATTAAACAGCAAAATACTATGAACTATTAATTAAATAATGAAATACAAACTCTGTAGCAGAATTAAGCTAACATACATACAGGGATATCATTTTATTTTTACTAACATTTATAATATTAACTTGGCTATACCTCTGGTTCAACGCCGTTTGCTACTCCCTTCCACGACTGGAGTTCGATGATACTGGCGTAAAATACAAACAAATCACTTTACTAGGTATAGGAGGGAAGAAAAGTAGTTCATCCATTTACGTAAACTAGGAAATATCGCGATTTTGAGTGTGATAATTTTCATTAGGATTTTGTTTAATCAAAATACAGTACAGTAGCCTATTAACAATAAATGTTTTTACTCACGAACTGAGCTATCCATGCGGATGTATTCATTATGCAGTGTATATTTTACTGTCTACAGCACATTAGCGTACGATATAGAGAATGAAGTTAAATTGAAAAATAATCATAATATGGATATTTAAACACATTTTTGAAAATGGTGGCCGTTCATTTCGATACAGGCTTCAGTTCTTTTGTGCCTATTATCGCACTATAGACTATTGCATCTAATTCCAATTACCAGTTTCGTCCTTCATACTTAGTAACTCATGTTGAAATAATTCTGTACCTACTATATAAAAGAGTACCTTACTTACTTACTGGCTTTTAAGGAACCCGGAGGTTCATTGCCGCCCTCACATAAGCCCGCCATCGGCTCCTATCCTGAGCAAGATTATCCAGTCTCTATCATCATATCCCACCTCCCTCAAATACATTTTAATATTATCTTCCCATCTATGTCTCGGCCTCCCCAAAGGTCTTTTTCCCCTCCGGCCTCCCAACTAACACTCTATATACATTTCTGGATTCGCCCATACGTGCTACATGCCCTGTCCATCTCAAACATCTGGATTTAATGTTCCTAATTATGTCAGATGAAGAATACAATGCGTGCAGTTCTGTGTTGTGTAACTTTCTCCATTCTCCTATAACTTCATCCCTCTTAGCCCCAAATATTTTCCTATGCACCTTATTCTCAAACACCCTTAACCTATGTTCCTCTCTCAAAGTGAGAGTCCAAGTTTCACAACCATAAAGAACAACCGGTAATATAACTTTTAGAGTTCTTGACAGCAGACTGGATGATAAAAGCTTCTCAACCGAATAATAACAGGCATTTCCCACATTTATTCTGTGTTCAATTTCCTCCCGAGTATCATTTATATTTGTTACTGTTGCTCCCAGATATTTGAACTTCTCCACCTCTTCAAAATATAAATTTCCAATTTTTATATTTCCATTTCGTATAATATTCTGGTTACGACACAAGAGTTGGAACTTAATCTGAGACGATTCTGTCCGACGCCGGGATGAGTATCCGGTGTGGCTTAGTGGATAAAGCATCAGCACGTAGAGCTGAATACCCGGGTTCAAATCTCGGCGCCGGAGAGAATTTTTCTCCGTTCCATTATTCTTTCATCGCATGATGACGCAGAATATCTGCATGGAAATATCATATGTACTTCGGTACATTAAAATAATAAACTATTGTCAAAAGACAGCCTACATAAAAGCATTGCAATTCCATTTTGCAAAAAAATTCAGTGGCTGAAATCTTGTGTAAGAGAAATTCATTTACAGTATAATAAGCTTTTGTTTTTTACCATTTAGAAATTATTTTACAAAATGTGCTTAAAGGTAATTCTCATACAGTTTGTGGAAGACTGCTTTAAGAATTTAACTTGTAAATGCTTGTGGCTATTTGCTGCCTTACTTAACCTGAACTGTGATATATTTATAGCATGCTTATTTGTAGTGCCTTAATAAATTATGATAAAAAGACCGTTCAAAAATTCTTGTTTATGTTCCTTGATATAAACCAGATTAATGTGAATGAACAAGGAAGACAATGTCATAATTTGTAAAGAAACAAAACTATCTCTACAAGAATATCTTTCAGAGAGTCTTTTATTTTTGCCAAATAAATTAATGATTTCACCGTCCAAGAGGAATTCCCTCAAAATCTAATACCATAATTTAAAATTGAGTACAAAAAGGCATAATATGCAATTAGTAACATATCATGAGTAACAGTAGTTCTTATTTTTTTAGTAAAACAATATTCTAGATAATTTCTTTCAAATGTCATCAACATATTTTTCCCACATTAGTTTACCATCTCACGTTTTACCCAGCAATTTAACTTGTTCAGATGCATCAACGTCATTAAAACGAATTACAAAATTTAAAGAGAAAATTGTATTTTGAGTTTTACTTATATTTATTGCAAGACGATTTAACCAAAAACATTCTTTGGCAGTTTCTACAGAATTTTCTGTCGTATTTTTAACCACAAGTGAGTATTTGTCAGTGAGAAAGAAAGTCGTATTATCAGCATAAAAAATCGAGGTATAAGGTACATTTGCATTCAAGTCATGGTGAGTTTCTATTATCTACAGGCTGAAAAGTAATTAAACCGACAAACTCCAGGAAGTTGTAAGGGACACCAAAACGAACAGTTGTCTCTGATGTCATATTGTGCTGTGAGGCATTATTTCGCGAGGACACCAGATCTTAATGTAACACAAACCATTGCCATGCTTTATTGCGTGAGTCTCTTCTACACACCAGAATCACTGCGAAAGATGTTAAAACCATTTCCACACCAAAATAACTGCAAAAGACGTTCAAAAACACCTCGGGACATGGACTGTCTAACGCGGTGAAAGACTTCAGGATTATCGTTCATTTCCCCTGCTGCAGCAAATATCCGGGCGACCAGATCATCTTCTGATTCAATTGGGGTTGCGTAAAACAATATTACGCATTTGTCCCCACAAAAAAAACCAGAGGTGTCAAATCAGGAGATCGAGGAGGCCAAGATACATTGACCGCCTCTGCCAATCCACTTCCCTGGAAATTGTTGAAGTAGTCACGCATACGATATGAATTTGTAGAGTACTCATGAACTGAAGAACATATACGCCCTCTGCCGATTTAATAAAGCACTACACCGGGTCAAGACGTAGAACAAAATGTGAATTTGTAGAGTAGGCATGAACTGAAGAACGCATACATCCTCTGCCGGTTTAATAAAGCGTCTGATGAAAATATATTAGAGAAAACCATTTGATTTGGGGTCCCATACAACTTCCCGGAGTTTGTCGGTTTAATTACTTTTCACTCTGTATAGGCTTTCTTCTAAATATGAAAGAACGTTGCCTCGAAACGTTGGAAATTTTAAATTTCATCTTACAAATAATAAATATAAAAAAATAACAAAATAATCTTAAAATACCAAGTTGTTATTTTTTTCTCCTCTCTCTCTTCTTCTTTTTTTTTTCTCTTTTTTTATCTTGATATATTACTTAATAATTTGTATTTGCACGCCATTTAGTACGACTTTGCTAATAAACATTTTATGTCTTGTAACCCACATGTATTCTCCTATTAGTATATTAACTGTATAGTATATCTGAAGTGAATTAATCGTCGAATTTATCTCGAGCATTTTAGGTCTTATAAATTGTGTGTGTGTGTGTGTGTGTGAGTGTGTATATTCCCCTTATGTTATGTAACTGATTTTGATTATGTATAATGTTCTACTTTATTTTATATATTATTTAACCGATCTTGACTGTTTGTAATTTTATATTATGTAACTGATCTTGTCTATTGTAATTTCCTACTATACTATTTTATGTAATTTCTAAGGTATTTCTTTTGTGTTGTTTTGTAATCTAATTTTGTATTTCATGTGTATGGTTGAGTGGAAGAGAAGGCCTCATGGCCTTAACTCTGCCAGGCAAACTGCTGCTGCTACTACTACTACTACTACTACTACCACCACTACCACCACTAGTACTACTACTACCACTACCACTACTACTACCACTACATATGGTTGAAACACTGAACATCACACCACAAATCAGAACTGTCTTTTTCTGTAACTTCTTTCGTTGGCCAGAGGACCAATAAACAGTTTTATACATCGAAATGCTTGTAGAAGTTGATGCTGAGTACTTAAATAAAGCAAAATGATACAATTTAAAACCAATTACTGAAAACCCAACAGATGAAATAAAACAATTCAGTGCAGTTAAAGAAAAAAATGCAGACGTAATTGAAAACAAAAAATGTTATTCACGGTAGCAGTTACTCAATTGTCTGTACCAGCATGCTATGCGGGATGTCGGGAACAGCGGAGGGGAAGAGGGAGTAACACTGACCACAATTGAAGTGAACGCACCAACCGACTGAAATGCCCATTCATTAGGTTACGTATAACAATGGCCACAAAAGGTTGCCCGCACCAGCTCAACAATTCAGGCGGACTTGGAGAGCTCCTCCAGAACGCGACGGGGCGTGAGGCAGACCCAAATCAGGTCCAGGCAACTCAAGTGGGAGGGCTCTGCCGTCAGACACGAGCGCCACCGTTCACTGTCACGTCCTTGCCATTTGTTGTGTCTACGAGTGCAGGGCTTCATCAAAGTGGAGCAGACATTTAAAAGTTGAGATGTATTAAGATACTTTGTGATTTACAGGGTTCATAATAATCTTTGTCTAGCGATCCAACGTTAAAGCAAACCCATATACAGGATCATTCAACAAAAGTGTGAAAAAATTACACAAATAGATTATGTTCTACAAAACATTTTTAAGTAGGGATTTTAGGGTAGACCGGTTAGGCTGGGTAGGCTGGTTATCGAGCTCGTCGCTCGTAGCGTAGCTGGTCGCAGGGTAGAAAGACTGATCAAAATGAAGCAACATTAATCCAGTCTCTACCATCATATCCCACCTCCCTCAAATCCATCTTAATATTATCCTCCTATTTACGTCTCGCCCCTCAAAGGTCTTATTTCCTCCGGCCTTCGAACTAACACTCTATATGAGCTATTCCATCTCAAATCGACCGAAATATAGAGAAAATTCACCTTACAATTTCTAAATACAATGAAACTTTTTTGTACGTATAGAACTGTGATACAATGCTTTGTGCAAAGTTTGAGGTATCAGAACTTCATAATGTTAAAATTTAAAATATTTAAATTTATCGTATTTTCATAAAATTAGCAACTTCAAACTGTTGTAGCTCCGAAACCCTTTCACCCAATGATCAAAATCATGGTTTATTTTGATGCTGAGAAATTAAAGTTTATATTGACATATAAAACAAATTTTCTTACTTTTTATGGAAATGGATAAATTTAGATTTTTCCTCATTAAGACGCCTTTGGCTAGGAAAACATATTTTTAAAATATATAGTTAGATTCCGCATTGAAAGTACAGGGACATCATTTTATTTTTACTTCAATTTTTATTGTACCTGAGTTTTTTAATGTACTTCACTCCCACCCCTTCTACTAAGGAAGTTCCAACTCCACACAGAGCCAAGATAGCAGATAGTAAGCAGTACTGAGTTACTGAGTATAGTACGTTCCAGAAATATGTTCGCGTTTTCCAGTGACGAAAGAGCTTCCAATATTGAATCATATTTTCGCACAGGTACTGTCCGTTTGCCTACGTCGCATCCCGATTTCCCCTACCTGCTTCTGCTCGCCCCTCTGTAAAAGCTGGGCTGTCTTAGCTCTTTTCTGAAAACATTAATTTCTCTTAGGAATTGGGCGTTCACGTAATATTATACAGCTGTTTAATTTAACTTAAATAAAAGGGCCTCGTTAAGTAATTAACTGTCACGTGATTTCCTCCCTTTCTACAATCATGCGGCATAACCACTTGGACGGACAGTAGATAGCATGTCTGAATAATTTTATATTTTCAGGTCGGGCAGAAGTGAAGATTGAATTAACAGTACGTAGAGCAGGTATAGAATTATTTCAACATGAGTTCCTAGTACGAAGGACGAAACTGGCAATTGGAATTAGATGCAATAGTCTATAGTGCGATAATATGCACAAAAGAACTGAAGCCTGTATCGAAATGAAAGGCCACCATTTTCAAAATTGTGTTGAAATATTCATATTATGATTTTTCAATTTAACTTCTTTCTCTATATTGTACGCTAATGTGCTGTAGACAGTATAATATACACCGCATAATGAATACGTTCGCATGGATAACTCACTTCGTGAGTAAAAACACTTATTCTTAATACAGTACTGTACTTTGATTAAAGAAAAACCTAATGAAAATTATCAAACTCAAAATCGCGATATTTCCTAGTTTACGTAAATGGATGAATTACTTTTCTTCCTTTCTATACCTAGTAGAGTGATTTGTCTTTTACGCCAGTATCATCGAACTCCAGTCTTGGAGGGGGGAGCAAGCGGTGTTTCCGGTTCTCTAAAGGTATAGACAGGTTAATATTAAAAATGTTAGTAAAAATAAAATGATGTCCCTGTACAAATAAACACATATTTTTTACTGATGGTATGTTGATAAGAAAGTATTGAAAATATCAAATAAAGAAAATAAATAGTACGCGCGTGAACTAACCAGCTGACTGTGAGGCGGGAGCTTAGCCGAGACAACCAAGGCTAGGAGACAAACAAGTGATGTGTCGTCAAGCAGTCATGGCTGTGCTAGCTTTATCACAGGTTTTCATAAACACAGGAGTAAAATGACGCCTAACGCTCGCTTATCTTCAGCTCTCGGCCAGTGCGTGGGGTACTGCGCCGTTAAAGTCTAGATGTGTGAAAATAATTTATTTAATACCCTCGGAACTTATTGCCGAACAACTAAGCAAGCAATGCCGAATCCTTCTTAATAATGCAGGGTTTTTTCTCAATATTTTTTTTTTTACATTTTTACAAATTGGCAAAAAGCCTAAAAGCAAGTAAAATCAGATTATCTGTCTCTCTGTGTACAATAAAAATAAGGATTACTTCTTAACATAACCTACCAAATGTCAGCTTCAAAATGAGCTCCCGTTCAATGTTCCAGAGTTCTGAGCGCTGAAAGAGGCTTGTTTTTATAAAATACGCTAAATTTATCGCTCAATAATAGGAAAACCGTTTGACTTTCGATAGTATATTTTTGAAAATGCACTCCCCTCAGCACCTCGTATAAGTAGGGAAAAAATTAGAGTATAAAAAATGCGAGGTTTTTTACTGATCGATTTCATATGGAATAGTCAATATGCATTTCTAGATTCGCCTATACGTGCTACATGCCCTGTCCATCTCAAACGTCTGAATTTAATAATACTAATTATTCAGGACATTCCCAAGTATTTTAAGCTGTTCACTTGTTCTACTGTCTCATTTAGAATTCGCAAGTTTACCTTCTTTATTTTTGTTGCGAGAACCATGGTCTTCATCCCATATTGCTCACAGCTGTCATTTAGCTCCAGTAGCATATCCCTTAGTATCGTCTCCTCTTCTGCTCACAACGCCATGTCATCAGCAAATGTATTTTGGGTAGTTACTAGTTAATTTTTCATTTTGGTGGTCCACACCTGTGGAGTAACGGTCAGCGCGTCTGGCTGCGAAACCAGGTGGCCCGGGTTCGAATCCTGGTCGGGGCAAGTTACCTGGTTGAGGTTTTTTTCGGGGTTTTCCCTCAACCCTATACGAGCAAATGGTGGGTAACTTTCGGTGCTAGACCCCGGACTCATTTCACCGGCATTACCACCTTCATATCATTCAGACGCTAAATAACCTAGATGTTGATACAGCGTCGTAAAATAACCCAATAATATATATATATATATATGAAAAAAAAACACCAAAATGTATATATATATATATATATATATATATATATATATATATATATATATATATATATATTTTGGTGTTTTTTTTTCATTTGTCGAAGGCCACACATAAACTCAATTATCAAGGTCGTTTCAAGGTCGTACGTTCGTACTGTACTCGAACCACGAGAAAGTCTTTGGGGAATGAGACGAAGCGGGGTAATGCTGTGAATGAATGTTGATGTCATAAGATGGCATAAGGTCACACACGTGGGTACTCTTATCTCTATTGGCTAGCTTTCACAGCACAAACCATAACATTGATACAGACATATTGATACTATCCTAGTTACAAAATTAGATCACTGTTAATCTCCTGGTCTTTTAATCTCTCCATACAGGAAATAACATATGCAGGAGAGCGCAAGGTTTTTAAACTGATGTTATAACGGTAATATTATCTATCTACTTCGTTCCAATAGATGACGCAATAGTAAGCACATTCCTTTCACGGTTGATCTCCTGGTTGGAGAACAGTACTCGCCTTTTGTTATCTTTTGCGGACCACGGATGTGGCAACGTTGTTCTTCAGCCAGGCGCACTGGAAACGACGGAACATCCGCCTTAACGCGGGAGGGGGGGAGGGGGCTGTAGTGCGCAACCTGCATATGACGCGCGGCAACCCAATCGTCTTCCACCTTGCAGCACCCGAACAAGCCCTGAAGCAACTTTACTCATTAAAACAAATATTGTAATTCTCCGATGCTAACCAGCACAATCAGGTCACCGCAAACATGCCTGTAGGAGCGCGCGCTCTCATGTATCCGACGATTTGTGCAGTTTATTTGGCGGCCAGTGACGTCACAGAGTAAGATGACTGACAAGGAAGGCTCACCACGTGATAATCAAAGCTCGGAACTTGGGGACTTGCGTGTCGTGCGCACGAGTAAGGTTACAGGTACAACGTACACAAAGCTCACCCTGCAAGTGTACAGGGACAGTCGTGTGTACAGTACTAAGGCCCGATTGTATAAACCATTTAATCTTAGATCAGAGGTTAAATTGATCCTTGTTTCAGCTGAACTTGGAATTTTGTGTTGTATAAAGTCTAATCTGAGATTAATTTGTCTCAAACTAAAGTCAACTTTGACTGAAGAAATTTCTCCGATTAAGTTAGATGATCCAAGTTCAGTTATTTCTTTTCTGTTTGAACTATACGAGTGATAGATTGTGCAAATAAAATATCCATTATTATTAATATTAATAGATATGTTAGGTACATTTATATATACATTTCTTTCAATTTCTTGCCTTAATACACAAACATTCTTATATTTTATAAGGCTCTATCGTGTTCAGCAATATCAAATAACATAACCTATAATTATATTATGTTTATAACAACCATTAATTATTAATGGATATGATAGGTACATCATAAATGTTCAATTAACTGTATTACTAAACGAAAATTGTCGTTTTATAAAGCTTTATTATGTTTAGCAGTATCAAGCACCATAACATGATAACAACTTGGAGAACAGTCAACCTTCTTCTTATTGTCCGCCATTATTTATGTTGCAAAAAAAAAAACAGTGTCTCCAACAGAGTGTAATACGGAAAGTCGTGAAAAAGTAGTTGTAAAGTCCCTAGATTTCTCATTATCAACAAAGAAAGATTAAATTTTGTCACTATGGGGTGCTAAAAAGGTCACTAAATCCCTATTTAAGCAATATAAAAGTTAAAAGAAATTGTTGTTGAAAAAGAGTTAAAATCGCTAGATTGGCAACACTGAACAAACCTGTATAACATGGTCCGCGCATCACGTATTTCACCTGTTTATGCGATGTTGACAAATCCTTTTCACGTGAACTTAGATTGCATTTGAACCAAGGTAATTTGATCGCAGAAAAGTTTTATACAATAGAAGAAGTGTCTGAACTCGGTTTACTTTTCGATCTTCGATCAAAGTTGATCTTTAGTCAGGGAGTTTTATACAATTGGGCCTAAGAAAGTGGTCACATCGAATGACAGGAAGACGGACGAGGAAACTGTGTCATGTAGAAGCCAATGACATTCAGTGAATTGCAGGTAAACGATCTGTTTGAGGAATTAGAAAATACGTGTTATTGGAATGGGTATTATAGAAGTTTGAAAATACATTTTTTTTTTTAAGTACAGAATTTCGTGGAGGAATTCGGAGGAGATACATTATTTTCTTCGAATGGAGAGTTTATTATTTTGTAGTTGTGTTATACACAAACTAGAGGCTGAAAATGGGCATTCATTGAAAGACATTGCAACACACAAAAGCATAAGGCACACGTAGCATTGTTGGTGCAGAAAGATGGAGACGAAAGTTCATCTACGAGTACTTCAAGTCAAGTCGAAAGTCATATAGGACCTGCCATAGTAGTGACACACAAATTGAAAACTATCCTCGATAAAAAAAAATAGGATCTTGTTATCTTTCTCAGATATGAGATCAGCTAGCAACTGCTGAAAATCGAACAGAAAATTATAACAGTGAAAACATTCAGTATTTTAAGTTTGCCTCCGTCACTTCATGTGACATGCAAATAATCGTTTCAAATCAGTGTTTAACTAACAGGCGAAGAAATTATAGGTTCGAAAATCTTCGAAAATACGTAGTGATACACTGTAATAAAATATACAGAAAGGAACAGTAAATTTGATATATTGCTCATGTTTATTTTTATTATAAATTCAACCTACCATAATACTATATTGTTTTAGACAGAAATCACTTTTCTAGCAGACCTGAAAGTACTTCCATGCTGGAAGCGGGAGTTTGTTGATACTGGAGTCCGGTCGCTTAGTCACGTGCAAAGACACAAGTCCCGAAGTTCCGAGCTTTGGTGATAATGGATTTTCACAACGATTTTATCCCCTATACTTAATCCATCAATTTTATTACACAGAAGATTAATAAAAATTTATCTAACTAAAAATATGAATTAGCCAACAAATTTAATTTATACACATTTTAAAGCATCTGTGACTAAGAAATTAAGAGAGGAATTAAGAAATGCAGAATTCGAATCATGGAAAGCAATGTCTGGAAGAAGCAGAGGTGTAGAATTGTACAGCCAAGTACCTAAAGCCAACGCCTGGATTTTTAATAAGTCTGGACTATCTACAACAAAATAATTCCTTTCAGTGCAACTGTAAAAAACCTCGGCATCTATTTCGACTCTAATATGAACTGGAATACGCAAATCAGATATACCTGTAGAAAAGTTTTCTCTATCATGCATTCTTTGAAACGCCTGAAAAATTTCCTTCCTACTAAACTCAAACAAATTCTAGTACAGACTCTTGTAATGCCTCACTTTGACTATTGTGATGTTTTATATAGCGACCTAAGTGCTGAACTTTCTCAAAAACTTCAACGTGTACATAATGTCTGCGTCCGATTTATTTTCAATATCCGCCGACATGATCATATATCGGAATATTTTCTATGACTCCCCTGGCTCCGCTTGCAAGATAGACGTTTAGTACATTCTCTTTGCCTGCTATATCGAATTATACATGATTCCAGACCCAACTACCTTCCCTCTCGGTTTATTCTCCTAGCTTCACATCATAATCGAAATACACGTTCACAGCACAATCTGTTGCTATCAATACCACGTCATCAGACGTCTCTGTACTCAAGTTCTTTCTGAATAGCCATGGCCCGCTCATGGAATTCGCTGCCGCTGGAAATCAGGGATAGTCTTAGTCCTCAGTTGTTTAAAATTAGGTTGTTTAGATATATTTTAAATGCAAAGAATTAGTTTTTTAGGTATAATTTTTATTTATTATTATTACTACTACTACTTTTATTATTATTATTATTATTATTATTATTATTATTATTATTATTATTATTTACACAGTCATTACTTTATTTTTCCATTAACACTAATATCTAGGTAATTGTCATTGTCTCAATGTAACACGTGCTGTGCTGATCATACTAATTGTACTATTCCTTTAGTTGTGAGATTATATTCATATGTATTAATTCTTTTTTTTTAGTTAATACTGTATACTAGATGTATTTTCCTGCTTGTGATTATGTATTCAGTCTCTTTTTTATTATATATATATATATATATATATATATATATATATATATATATATATATATATATATATATATATATTATTGTTATTTTAAAGTTAATACTGATTATGTATATGTTTTCAATCTCTCTTTTTTTTTAATTATGTTTATTATTATTTTTAAGTTAACATTTGTATACCGGTATGAATTTTTTTGTATGTGATTTGATCCTGGTTGAGTGGAAGAGAGGCCTGATGACCTTAACTCTGCCAGGGAAAATAAAACTATTATTATTATTATTATTATTATTATTATATCTGAATGGGTAACCTGCCTCAAAATGAACGCCAATTTAACAGCAGTTAGAGGAGGACATGGCTGCCAGGAGACTGAAACCCTTGCCCACGTTCAAGGTCAGCGTAACAGAGGTTTAGTTCTCCGAAATGTCAGACACCATCATGTTCGATCCTTAATTGCAACTGCTTTAAGAAAAAAGTCTTGGATAGTAGAAGAGGAAGTTTTTTGCCTTGCTACTAATGGCTCCTCTAGACGTATTCACATCATAGCGTATTCCCAGACTACCAAGAAAGGATATATAATTGATCCTACCATAAGGATTGAAACGGGGAGTAGCCAGCCGGAGAATGTCAATAAAGAAAATAATAACATTTATCTGCCAACAGTTGATTACTTCAATGCAAAATACCAGCTTGAAGACATTGAGGTGATTGGTCTTCTTATTGGAGCTCGTGGTGTGATTCCCATGTTCTTTGAAAGCTTCAGGAAGACTTTTGAACTACCACAGACACTTACTGCTGACATCATAACTTCAGTTTTGAAACGCTCTTGCCAAATTCTGAGTCATCATATTCACCCTGTTTAATTTTTTTTTTCTTTTCTTCACTTTATAATTCATATATGTTTATTTTAATTTTCTTTCGACAAAATTTATGTTAACATTTAATTTTGTAAAATTCATGTAGGAGAGTATACTGAGTCCTTCTGGGCTACCTCCAATGGGATGCAGTTATTATTATTATTATTATTATTATTATTATTATTATTATTATTATATATTATATTATACCGGTATAGAAGAAATTTATATAGTTTACAAACTTACTACCACAGGAATCAAATAAAACATAAATCTAATGACATGAATATCGTACTCGAAGACAAAAGTCTACTTTCCCATTAATTGAGCCTAAATGTCATACAAGTGCAGCTCTTAAACATGGTGCTAGTATCGCCCCAAGACTTTATAATAAAATTACGAACTATTTTCCAAATTCGAAATATTTTAAAATTGAAGCTTTTAAAAAAGAAATGTATCAAATTATTATTCATGATATATAATATTAACAAATGTGTGTATTTTCTTAATCTTTATTTCTGTCGACTATATTCACGTTTTTATTGAATATCACTGGCTTCTGTCTGATTGTCAATTTATATTAAATGTGTTTTTTTCTCTCTTTTTCTATTTCTTATTTTCTTTTGCTCTTGTGTGTTAATTATTGTTTTGAATTAAGTTACTTACTGTATTTAGTAAACTGTCCTAGTAAATTTTATGATGATGATTATTGCTAAGACCACACCGTACACGAGCCTGGCTCTTACGGTAGTGGCTAGAAACATTTTTTAAATAATTTTAATTTGTACTCACTAGCTAGCTAGTTAAATAAATAAATAAATAAATAAATAAATAAATAAATAAATAAATAAATAAATAAATAAATAAATAAATAAATAAATAAGTAAATAAATATGTAAATAAATAAACAAGTAAATAAATATTTAAATAAGTAAATTGATATTGATATTTATTTTTCAGTCAACTTTACACTTCATCGTTATTGTGGACCTGCTTATCTTAACATATTCATTTGACAAGTACTTCCCAATTACTTTTTATTCTTCTGTTTTAACCGTCTATCCTCTTCTATTCCCTTTCATACCTAGACGCCTCCCTTCCAGTTTTCGCTTTTCTATTTAATATTACATATTCCTTTCCTTAATAATTTGCATTATTTATTTATTTATTTTATTTTATATTTTTTATATTTTTTTCCCATTCTCTATTCTCAAATCTACCTACTCTTAATCATTCCTTTCGATCTATTTCCTTCTAAATTATTTGTTTACATTTTCATTTTCTCTATTATATAACACTTAAATCACTTATTTCCTCACTATTCTATCCTCTATTTATTTACGTATTTCTCTTTTTCTTCGCTTCACGCCTAATTTTCTCTTTCTTATTGCCTCTTTCCATAAATTTATATCTATAATACTCCTACAGTTATAGTACCGCTAATACTACTCCCAACCCACAATATCGAATCATATAAAATATCTGTTTCACTTAATTACACTTCCAATTTCTCTCTTTTCCACTTCTCATTTGCTCAGGTGTTCTTTCACTTTATAATTCTCTATTGTTTGCATGTCTATATTACTACACTATTACACTATAAATAAGTAAATAAGTAACTGAGTAAGCAAATAAGTAAATATACAAATAAGTAAATAAGTATGTAAATAAACAAGTAAATAAATAAATATACAAATAAGTAAATAAGTATGTAAATAAACAAGTAAATAAATAAATAAATATACAAATAAGTAAATAAGTATGTAAATAAACAAGTAAATAAATAAATAAATATACAAATAAGTAAATAAGTATGTAAATAAACAAGTAAATAAATAAATAAATATACAAATAAGTAAATAAGTAAATACATAAGTAAATACGTATATAAATAAATAAGAAAATAAATAAATATACAAATAAGTAAATAAGTAAGTAAATACACAAGTAAATACGTATATAAATAAATAAGAAAAAAATAAATATACAAATAAGTAAATAAGTACGTAAATAAATAAGAAAATAAATAAATATACAAATAAGTAAATAAGTAAATACATAAGTAAATACGTATATAAATAAATAAGAAAATAAATAAATATACAAATAAGTAAATAAGTAAGTAAATACATAAGTAAATACGTATATAAATAAATAAGAAAATAAATAAATATACAAATAAGTAAATAAGTATGTAAATAAATAAGTAAATGCAAGCAGCTAGTGTTTCAGATCACTTTTCTTCGCAGAACTCATCCGTATGCAAACCTTCAAGACGTTGTAGACCTGTTGAGTTTGGAATGTTTCCTCGTCAGTACTTTGAAAAGTTACTTCCGTGGTTGTCAATATTGTAAAATTATTATTAACTTTTCAACGCGTGCAATATATGTAATAAATTAATTATTTTTTCCTTTCACTAAAATTACGTCTACATGAAGGAAGGGGGAAATTTAGCAGCCTCTTCTAATGCGATACGCTTGAATGTGTGAATATTGAAAAGGCCTGTAAGCCAAATTGATGGTGAAATCAAACCGTATCTTCTAATGGACGAGGAACCTCAGCTGGCGTACGAGATAAATAATTACCTTACCTCTTTGAAGTGGTCCGACCCATTGGTATGTAAAGTCACCCGATATCCCGCACCGACGGTAATAAAATGCATACACAAAATGAGGCTTGCCTCGTACCATCATACTGGACCACGCCCGATCAGCGTTTACAAACGAGACGGCAAAATAAATACTCCAGCAGTTATGAATGCAGTGGAAGCTACTGAGTCAGTTTTGCATACCGGAAATTTGGGTTCTAATCCCGGCGGATGGAAATTAAATTTCTGATCAAAAAAGATAGTATTGAGCAGATTTCCTGTGAGAATTTCAATTTCCTCTCTGACTCTACAGAATTCGTATTACTCTTCGGTTATCACCAATGCACGAAGAAAGGGGATAGATGATCAATAGATGGTCTAAGTTTCTATAGTTACCCATAAGTAGAGCCCGGATTTTATGTGATTACTATGCTGTGGATTTATGCCTATATGCCTATTTTAATCTTTAACCTGAAGGCGGAAGATTTTAGGTTACATATCCATTTTAAGACATTGTGAGTATTATATGCGAATTCTATAGTGCCTATAATTGCCTATTTCACTAGTAAATACCTATTTGCTTATAAATGCCTAAACTTACTTACTTACTTACAAATGGCTTTTAAGGAACCCGAAGGTTCATTGCCGCCCTCACATAAGCCCGCCAGCGGTCCCTATCCTGTGCAAGATTAATCCAGTCTCTATCATCATACCCCACCTCCCTCAAATCCATTTTAATATTATCCTCCCATCTACGTCTCGGCCTCCCTAAAGGTCTTTTTCCCTCCGGTCTCCCAACTAACACTCTATATGCATTTCTGGATTCGCCCATACGTGCTACATGCCCTGCCCATCTCAAACGTCTGGATTTCAAGTTCCTAATTATGTCAGGTGAAGAATACAATGCGTGCAGTTCTGTGTTGTGTAACTTTCTCCATTCTCCTGTAACTTCATCCCGCTTAGCCCCAAATATTTTCCTAAGCACCTTATTCTCAAACACCCTTAACCTATGTTCCTCTCTCAGAGTGAGAGTCCAAGTTTCACAGCCATACAGAAGAACCGGTAATATAACCGTTTTATAAATTCTAACTTTCAGATTTTTGGACAGCAGACTGGATGATAAGAGCTTCTCAACCGAATAATAACACGCATTTCCCATATTTATTCTGCGTTTAATTTCCTCCCGAGTGTCATTTACATTTGTTACTGTTGCTCCAAGATATTTGAATTTTTCCACCTGTTCGAAGGATAAATCTCCAATATTTATATTTCCATTTCGTACAATATTCCCGTCACGAGACATAATCATATACTTTGTCTTTTCGGGATTTACTTCCAAACCGATCGCTTTACTTGCTTCAAGTAAAATTTCCGTGTTTTCCCTAACCGTTTGTGTATTTTCTCCTAACATATTCACGTCATCTGCATAGACAAGAAGCTGATGTAGCCCGTTCAATTCCAAACCCTGCCTGTTATCCTGAACTTTCCTAATGGCATATTCTAAAGCGAAGTTAAAAAGTAAAGGTGATAGTGCATCTCCCTGCTTTAGCCCGCAGTGAATTGGAAAAGGATCAGATAGAAACTGACCTATACGGACTCTGCTGTATGTTTCACTGAGACACATTTTAATTAATCGAACTAGTTTCTTGGGAATACCAAATTCAATAAGAATATCATATAATACTTCCCTCTTAACCGAGTCATATGCTTTTTTGAAATCTATGAATAACTGATGTACTGTACCCTTATACTCCCATTTTTTCTCCATTATCTGCCGAATACAAAAAATCTGATCAATAGTCGATCTATTACGCCGAAAACCGCACTGATGATCCCCAATAATTTCATCTACGTACGGAGTTAATCTCCTCAAAAGAATATTGGACAAAATTTTGTACGACGTCAACAAAAGTGATATTCCTCGAAAGTTACCACAGTTCGTTTTGTCCCCCTTTTTAAAAATAGGTACAATTATGGACTCCTTCCATTGTTCTGGTACAATTTCCTTTTCCCAAATAGCAAGTACAAGTTTATAAATTTCGCTATATAATGCACTTCCACCCTCTTGTATTAATTCTGCTGGAATTTGATCGATACCTGGAGACTTGTACTTTTTCAGATTTTCTATCGCAATTTCGACTTCTGAAATCGTGGGTTCGGGTATAAATGGCTCAGCAGTTTGTATTTCAATATCGTCCCGATCATTTCTATTTGGCCTATGTACATTTAGTAGTTGCGCAAAATAGTTTTTCCATCTCTTTAGGATTGATGAAGAGTCTGCAAGCAAGTCACCATTCTCATCCTTGATCACGTTTACCCTTGACTGATATCCGTTCTTAAATTCCTTTATACCCTTATATAAATCTCGAATGTTTTTATTCTTACTATTTGTTTCTACCTCATTCAGTTTTTCCTTCAAGTAACCTCTCTTTTTATTCCTAAGTGTACGACTTGCTTCCCGTCTTTCATTGAAATAATTATCTCTATTCTCCTCAACTGGATCCTGTAAGAATTTCAATTTTGCCTGTTTCCTTCTTTCTACTACCATGCAACAATCTTCATCAAACCACGGTTTCTTTTTCTTAGTTTCATAATAACCTATGCTCTGCTCAGCTGCAATTTTGATACTATCTCTGATATTTTCCCACACGCTATTAACATCTAATTCTTTCTCAACTTCGTCGGAACTTTCTAAAGTGGCAAACCTATTCGAAATTTCGACCTGATAATTTTGCTTAGCTTCCTCGTCCTTTAATTTCAAAATATTGAATTTAGTAATATTAACTTGTTGCTCTACTCGCTTGGCTACTGATAATCTTTCTCTTAATTCTCCAATCACCAAATAATGGTCAGATAAGTTGCCTAAATATCCGTATTATATATTATACTTGAATTTACTGACAATTCTATCGATATTTTTTTTTTTAATCTGTAATTTGTTTCTTTTTTATCTAGCAGAGAGAAGATTTTTTTAAGATTTTTTTTTATTTATTTAAATTTAAATATACAGAATAAAGAATATAATTACAAACAAACAAGAGAAATAGAAATAAAATAATACAAACAATATAAAAAAGGAGATACAGTAGTATTAACAAAATTTGAGACCGAATAAGCAGCGCTCGTGTTCGGTCGCAGTTCAGAATAATATTAATAGGCCTATAAGAGAATATAAAATAAAATAAAATAGGAAATAGAATTAAAATTACAGTTACAGAAATTATATAATACAATATTAATATAACAGAAATATAGAAAATAAAAAAAATAATAATAAAAATAAATAAGTAAAATAAAATAGGAACTAAAATTTAAATTCTTAAATTACAGCGGCAATGGAATCTATACTAATAATAAATCTGTAGCCGAAATTTTTCTGGTAATTTTCGATTTTCCAAAAATAATTGGTCCTAACATATATAATTAACCACCCTGAAACCGAAAATCGCTTTTTTGGAATTTTTGTTTGTATGTCTGTCTGTCTGTCTGTCTGTCTGTATGTATGTTTGTTACCTTTTCACGCGATAATGGCTGAACGGATTTCGATGAAAATTGGAATATAAATTAAGTTCGTTGTAACTTAGATTTTAGGCTATATGGCATTCAAAATACATTATTTAAAAGGGGGGTTATAAGGGGGCCTGAATTAAATAAATCGAAATATTTCGCTTATTATTGACTTTTGTGAAAAATGTTACATAACAAAAGTTTCTTTAAACATAATTTGCGATAAGTTTTATTCCTTGAAAAATTTTGATAGAACTGATATTTAATGAGATAAATGAGTTTTAAAATTAAAATAATTGCCATCTAAGGCCGTGTAATGAATTAAAAAACAAATGACTTCGTCTATAAGGGGTCTTGGACAGCAACAATCGAAAGCTATGAAATATAGCCTACAGATAATGTTTCTGCATTTCTATGAAGTAATATCGGATGTTAAATTAACCGATTTGTATAATTAATTATTATTTCACCATTGGAAAGTGTAGTTTCTCTAGATGGACATAGTGCTATAATGTTATCACAGTAACTTCTGAGTGAATCGAGGACAGGTAAGATTAAAATAGATTCTTATGCACACAAAACTTGATAGGCTATTCTGTATATTCGTTTCCTGTATTTCCTAAATTAATTTTTATGATCAAATGAGTGGTCTCTGGATCAAAATGATCGCATTTTAATTTTTTAATTCAATTTAAATTAAGTAACATAATAAACGATTTATCCTTCTATCAAACACGAATGTTCCCTGGATCAAAGTCCTATTTTAATTACATAATTACTTTATATTTATTTCTAACGGGTGCAGCGGAGCGCACGGGTACGGCTAGTTATATAATATAATATTAACACTAGAGAAGAATAATATCGCGCGTGAAAAGTAGTGATATAGAACTATCGATAATTCTGTGTGTTACGTTTTACTGCCAGCAGAGCGCGTAGAATTCGAATAATTTAAAATTAACCAATAAGAAAAAATGTATTTCGAAAGCCGCATGAATCATTGTGGCAGTTGACTTGAGTAGTTGTTTTAAGCTGTGTATCCGTTTTGTGAGTTTGTGAATTGACTATGGAGTTGAGTTTTCTGCTCCAATACGTGAAGTATACCGTGGAGATATGCCAAAGCAAAAGTCATCAGAAGCACTGGTTGGAAAATACATTGACATTACAGCGTTCCCACTGGTTTGGTCCCCAGCTGAGATTGGATCCCTGAAGTATTGCCCCATCACTTCGTGTGAAGTGGAGGGGAGTTTCTCCCAATTTAAGAACATTCTTACAGACAATAGACATCAGTTCTCATTACAACATTTGGACGAATATTTAATTATTCACTGCCATAATGACATTCCTATAGAAAGTAGTACATTGTATAATGCTACGCTATGGTCGTGTTAGCCATTGAGAATTAGAAATTTCTTAGTGCCTTTTTAAATGTCTATTTTAGAATTTTGAATGCCTATTTTGCCTGCCTATGTCAACTGTTTTTAGTGTCTAAAAATCCGCAGTTTGGTGATTACATATTCTGTCCCTATACAGGGTGTTTCCGAAGTAGTGTTACAAACTTTCATGGATGATGGCGAAGGGCACATGTATCAATTTGAGATAAGGAACCCTGGTCCGGAAATGACCGAGTCGAAAGTTATAAGCAAAAATAGTTGTGTGGAAATGGAATTGTAATTTGACATCACGTGCCCTCCTTCCCTTAACCTTTGGAACAGTCGTGGAAAACTGGTATGAGCCGGATGTCTCCTACGTGGGTACTTTGCCCGATCAATCTGTGAGCTTGTCTACTGTTCCCATTGGCTCATCCGTATTCGAAAATCAGGTCTGCTTATTCCGCTCTCGTGTACTCCTCCATTTCACTAGGACTGATCGACTGGACACTGCAACTTGTACACATACACTGCTGTCTACAGACGTGCATATCAGGACCGACCATGTCCGTTACACATTACGCTATCTGCATTGCTTTAGTGTAGTTTCCTGTCCCCATCCCTCAGACAGCGCACTGAATGGAATACTGTAAGTAGACAACGTAAACAACGTCAGATGAATACAGTATGTGTAAGATGTACAGATAAATACACATAAATAAGGTGTGCAGAGGAATAAAATTATTTGATTTCCACAGATAAAAAGTTATGGCAACATTGCTGTCACGTGACGATGGTGCGTTCGAGAGCTGCCAGCTGTGTGGACATAAACAAGGACTGTTAGATGAGTTAGTGCAACTAGCGGCGACAGTACTCTGTCAATCTACTGCAGTACCGGTATGTAGAACGTTGACTTTCATAGAGATAGAGCGAACGCCCTAAGACCACGTTTACAAAACTAGAGCAACGTTCCTGGATCAAAATTGAAGTGACACGAGGTCGTAGTGAACAAGAATGTTTTCAGTGTCTGCGTGAAGCATGTGCCGATGCAGCGTTGCCATATCGTACAGTGGCACGATGGGTTAAAACGTTCCGGGAAGGCAGGGATGCCGTTCAGGACAACTTCTACAGGACGACCCCGCATGGAGGACAGCACAGTTCAACTCCTTGCTTCCCCGTTGGATGCTGATCGCCGATGGACTGCGCGTGAGTTAGCAGCCTAAGTCGGAGTATGTCACAAAACTGTGCTCCACATTCTGCAAGATATTCTGGGTTACCGCAAAATTACAGGGCGTTGGATACCCCATGAAATTTCCTAGATTTAACAATGGCACCGCTATGCAGTCGCACAGGCCTTGTTGGACCGGTACCAAAGGGAAGATGACGACTTTCTTGGACGAATCGTCGCTATGGACGAAACCTGGGCTCGCTCATACGAACCAACCAAACTTGAAACGTCAATCGAATGAATGGAAGCAGCCAGGTTCTTCTCGTCCGAAGAAAGTGCGCCCTACACAAAGTGCTGTGAAGGTGATGTTCATTGTGGTGTATGACATTGATGTGGTAATACTGCACCACGCTGTACCTCCAAGGCAGACGGCAAACGCGGACTGCTACTGCAGGTTCCTGCAGCACCACCTTCGTCCAGCCTTTAGGAGAAAACGACGACACTCGGTGGTACAGAATCCCATCATTCTTCATGATAATGCAAGGAGTCACACCGCTGCTGCTGTCAAGGACCTCTTGCGCCGCTGGCAATGGGAGATTCTGGAACATCCACCGTACTCACCCGATATGAGTCCATGCAATTACGATCTTTTCACCAAAGTGAAAGAACCACTGCAAGGGACCCGGTACAATACCAGAGATGAACTTATCCGTGCTTTAGGGCGATCAATGCGGAACATGAACAAAGATGGACGCGCTGATGGTGTACGACGCCTTCCAAACATTTGGCAAAAGGTAATAAATAAGGGGGGCGACTATATAGAAGGTATGTAAATGTTGTACCTCTGTGAATAAAGCCATGTCAGAAATATCGAAATGTTGCCATTACTTTTTATCCAGCCCTAGTATTTTTGCTTGTAACTTTCGACTCGGTCATTTCCGGACCAGGGTTCCTTATCTCAAATCGATAAATGTGTCCTTTGCCATCATCCCTGAAAGTTTATAACACCACTCGGATACACCCTGCATATGTAGTCATAAAAAAGCGAAAGTGTCGGCAAATCTCACCAAAGGGATAATTATTCCGAAGTTTTAAGTTACATATTTTTACATAAGTTGGTGCATAATAAATATTTCGGCATATTTTACATATTTTCAAGATTAAACAATGTACTTTTTTCACCACTTTTCCCTCGATTTAACTCATAAGTTACAGTTTCAAAATTGTTTATAAAGCTTGTCACTTCGTCTTTAATGCATAAAAATAATTTAACAATTGAAAATAATACCGTATTCTGTCAAATAAATTAGCATTTCTTTGCCATGCTAACAGTTTGTGTATCCCTTAAGAAGTAATGGTAAAGTAGGAACAAATACCAATGCGAAAAGTGGATCGTACTGCTACTGCGGTGAAGGACAGAGTAAAAATTACTCTCCGGTGTGACCGTTTGGCACAAACACCTCTAATCAGTTGCTCTGAAAGATAACACTAGTTCTTTCACTTTTCTTGAGAAGGTTACTATAATATTATATTGTCGCCCTGAGTGGCGCAGTCGGTATAGCTCTGGCCTTCTGTGCCCGAGGTTGCGGGTTCGATTCCGGCCCAAGTCCACGGCACTTAAGTGTGCTTATATGCGACAGCCTCATGTCACTAGATTTAGTGGCATGTAAAAGAACTCCTGCGGGACAAAATTCCGCCACAGTGGCGGCGCTGACTAACCTCGGCAGTTGTGAGCGTCGTTAAATAAACCATAATTTAATTTTTTGAAAACCTTATTCTGATATCAGATGATACAGCTAGCTGGTCTACTGCTATGGCGCCAGTCGTATCCAAGTTAAAAGACTGGTTTTCAATTGACGATGCCTTTACTAGTGATGTTAAAATCGTGATGTGCAAAGTGTGTGACAAACGTATTGGATACTCCATGAAGTCATTTCCATCAGAACAGCATTTAAAAATTGAACTTCATGTGAGAAATAAAAAACGTGCTCCGTCGAAAAAAAAACAAGTTCTACTTACACAAGTGGTGCTGGAACCTTCTTCGTCTTCTACCAGTGAATTTAATAAAAATTTGTGCATGGCAATGGTTGCTGCAAACATACCGTGGAGTTCCAAAGTTTCAAGCATTCCTACGCAAATACTACAACTTCAATATTCCTGAAGAATCAACACTGCGGAAAAATTATTTGAACTTCAGCTACACTGACACAATTGAAACACTTAGAGCTTAACTTGGCGTTTCCTAAGTATGGATTGCCGTTGATGAGACAATCAATGGCCGCAGAAAATATGGAAAACTATTTAATTTTTAATTGCGCCTCCAAACTAATTAAATGAGGTTCAATCACATGTACACCTGTAGTTTTTATCAGTGTGCAAAAATACATCTACAGTCATACTAATAAACTGTGTATAGTTTTTATACGAGACTTATGCTGAATTGAGACAGAAAACTTTACTAATAAACCATGCATAAGCGATGGATGTATAAACAGGCTGTAACTATACAATGGGAATTACTTTGCAGTAGTTATATACACGAAACCCCTTGTTTAAGCGTTGTGTACAGAGAAAAAAAATGGCCGAGGCCGAACAGCTGTTCCTATCGACTGTCATTTTATGATGATGGCTGCCTTGTAACCACACAAGAACAAACCAAAGAGCACAGAATAATTAGAGTAATATTGCTATAGCTTGTAGTCTTTGACAAAAATGTAGTGTGTAATCGATTAGAGGCAGTAGTACTATCGATACTTAATACGCCACACTAGAGCGCTCTGCCGGATGCAATAGAGAACCTCAGATATTCTATTACCTTTCGTAATGAAGTAATGACGAAACTATGACGTAGCTGTGTAACATTTATACTGTTATACACGACGTATGTAGTGATTATTAGTAAGGAATTTACACACGACTTATAAACGAGCTACTCATTGTATAAGTATAAGACAGTTAAAAGTCTGTATATAGAGTTTTTATTAGTAAGACCGTTAATAAAGTTTAGATTTCAAGTTACATTTTTTTTATTTATTACATATTTATCTACATATTTTGCCATTTTAGCTACACATTTATCATTTTCATAATACATAAAATCTGGACTCTATTCATAAGTAAGGGGCGGATTTATATGTGCTAAAAGTTATCTTTCCTATATATTGCTAAATTCTATGTGTTATAAAGCCAAATACTGGTGAGTACTAAATATGTAATTAAAATTTAACTACATAATTAATGCCACAGTGAAAGAAGATGAGTATGAGGATGTTCGGTGGGAGGGAATAGATAATATTGAGGAGTGTTGTGATCGTGTGTCTAGGTTATGATGGGTGCATAAAATTTTAAAACGAGACGCAAGACAGACAGGAGTGGCGAAATGCAATAAGTGAAAGAGGAGGGAAAGACAGTGGATTTTCCTACTATCTTCTAGTCGGAGCCAGGACAACATTTCGAGGGATGGTGTTACTTGATCAGCCCGGCGAATATTGCAGACGAAACGGACGCACATATTATGAACACGTTGTCGTCTCTGCGTCAGAGTTCGAAATATGTGATTAATTCGTCGTCGTCCATCTTGAAACAATAGAATAATGCAGACGCTTCGTCTTTCCGTTCAGTTGTGAATATTAGTAGGCCTATTTCCGTTCTCGTTTCTCGGCTTTCCGTTCTCGTTCTATTTGCCATTCCCGGGCAATTGTGAAGCCGTATTTAATCTTTACCGTATACATGTATGTTAACGAAAAAAATACGTTACCGATACTTATTTATGGGATTCGCTATTTTTTTTTTTCTTGCACGGAGGAGGGACCCGAAGACTTAAGGCTGGTTCACAATAAATCGGGAACGAGAACTAGAACGATAATTGAAAACGCAGGGCGTGAAAGTGACGATTTTTTATTCACAATAAACCAAGAATGGAAACAGCTGTAGATGCATATCGATATGGATGACAATAACGATATGTAAAGTCGATATTACGCAGTCTGATGTTATATGTGTATAATTGACCAATGACGTTCTCTCATGAAAACAAACCAGCCAATATAAACACAGGTTAACTATCTTCAGAATTTATGACACAGAATATTTAAGAATTCAATTCACGTGATAATCTGATCACATATACAAGTTAGCATATATGAAAGTGATTTGCTAAATTTTCGAGTTATAATCGCGACGCTGTTATTCCCGGCGTGGCTTCTCCTCTTTGTTAACGTCTTAGGAAGTGAAGGCTCTATAAAGTCTAGGTAGATAGTATCGTTCGCCATTTTTGTTCTTTCGTTGCCGAGCTACCAGATGAGGAATCTATTTGCCACACCGTTAAACATTATCATGTCGTAGCTCCTATGATAATAAATCAAACGCACTGTAATTCAGCAAATAATTGAGCGGAAAATAACGTCCTCGTGTGCTTTCTGCGAACGCCAACGAGAGTCAAAATGGCGGGCGATTATATTAAGTATTTATCGAGCTTTAAGAAATTCATGACGTCATCATCAGCGAATCACAAGACGCACACGTTTAAATGTAGTCGACCTGCAACGCAATTGGCTGCCGGAAATTAGAGCGACAGAACTATAGTTAGAAACCATGCATGAAGAGGAAATTGACATGGCCTCTGTCGACGATCAAATAGCTTTATCGTGGCAACAGAATGAATCTAGTAAGCTGTGATCGGAAACGAGAACGGCAAGGTTGAAACTTGGGCAACCTCACGTTCCTGTTCCCGGGCTGCAGCAACCTTCTCGTTAATTGTGGATGCTCACATTTAAATATATATACACTTCAACAATTTTTCCGTTCTCGTTCTCGTTTTCGGTTTATTGTGAACCACCCTTTACCCTGCAGCCTGAGGTTAATATGGTTCCCTATTATTCGCAGTAGCTTTCATAACGTACCCCCACGGATATGGGGGTTTATTGTTCACGTTGTACAGGCACATAATTTTATTTTTACTTGCATTTTTATTGTACCTGCATTTCTGAATGTACTTCACTCCCAACCCTTCACTAATGTCCTTGCTCCCGTCAGACACACAAACTTACGGCCGCTGTTGCATTCGAAGTCTTCAAGCAGTGAAGTAAACACTGCAGTGTATAGTGTGTTTCATAAATATGATTGCGTTTTCTATAGAAGAAAGAACCTATATTAATAATATCGTACTAAAAAATTATATTCAAGAAACGATAAATTCAATTTCAGAGAATATGCTTCAAAATGTTTTTAATAATATGCGTACTGAATTGAAGCCTGCATTGTAATGAACGGCAACCATTTTCAGCAACTTGTTTAAAAATTCAGATTAGCTTTTTTGAATTGAGGTGGCTAGAAACAAAGGAATGCTAGTGACATTTGTGAGTTAAGTGCATCCAGTGTAAGCAAAAGTATCTAAAATTTTAGTGGCAAAGGGATATTTTAATCGCATCACACATTAAAATTTAAATAAAAATTTCACCGATTTTACGAAAACTTAAATATTTAAACCCCATTTTCTCAAAAGTAACTTAAGTGCACTTACAGCCCTTTACTTATGACCCCCTCAATTTAAATGCTCTCTCTATATTGTATGTTAACATCAATAATTAACATGCTAAGTAAAGTAGACATTACATAACGAACATAGCCGCCTGAAAAGTTCAGTTTTTGGAAAAAAAAAAAAAAATGTTACTACTGTACTGTATTTTGATAAATTCCGTAAAAGTGATGATCAAACCGAAAATCGTAATATCGTATTTCGCTACAACTTAAATGGATACACTACTTTTCCCTCCTCCTGTACCTAGTAAAATGATTTGTTTACATATTGCACTAGTAACATCAAACTCCTGTAATGGAAGGGGGCAACAGTGTTTCCGAGTATAGCCAGGTTAATGATAAAAATGTTGGTAAAAATAAAGTGATGTCCCTGTACATCTTGAAGATATAAAAGTCGAATACCGCTTGACAAGTTTTTCCATGTCATTTGGCATGGAAATCAAATAATAGGAGAATGGCCTGGGATTCTTCGCACCTGAGCCACGAGTCATATTGTTACAAGGCACAAGTATTTAAACACACGCTGACGTAAGCACGCAGAAACGATAGTGACGATATTTTATGCGTGTTCGGTCCATGGAAGCGCGCTGCGGTCATATTGGGGGCTGGTGAGTGCACTCCCGGGATGTACGATTATTACCGCGATGGCATTGGTGAATAGTGAATGCCCATCAATGCGATATCGGATGAATGGCTACATCATTACATGGAAGTAGTTGGTCTCAACAGCCCTCCAAATTATACGTTGGCTGTACGGACGAGCCGTCCGCCCGTTCGACCGCTTCCAATAAGCAAGGGCTGTCCAAATATAACTGGATAAATCCGGTAAGTTTTTGTTATGAAGATGGAGGACAGCAAAACTTCAAGAAACAGGAAACAATGTGCTGCCATGCGTTCAGCCGTACCGACGAAGTACTGAATTAAGCGCCTTACGTCATCCTTGACAATCGTAGAGCGCATGTAACATCAGACCTGCCAACCTACGAGAGATGAAAAGCGGGAGATGGGAACTTAGTAAGGAATTAGTTTAATATGTTACTAGTTAATAATGTACCGTCAATTGGGGTACTTCGACACCTTTAGGAAAGTGTTTTTCTTGTTACATGTTTCTATACATTATTGTATAATCACTAATAATTTTCATAAAACAATAGCTATATGGCTTACGAGCAAATATTCTCATGGGGGCAGATAAAAAAGTTAATTTTTTTTCTTCCACCATGTTAATAATGTCAAATCAAGTGCTTATTCGAATTTTGGCTACTCGAGGGCCATAAAAATAAGTTTCCTTGGGGACGTTTACAGAAATAAAACACAATTTTCTTGAAAAAAATTATGGGAACAGATACAGCAACTGTTGAGCTACTTTTCAACATATTCCCCATCGGAATCGAGATATTTGTCATATCATGGGATTAACAGAGAAGTGCAGACCTCTGTCACTTACTGGTTTCGATCCCATGTGACAGAGTTTTATGACACAGGGATACAAAAACCGGGGACTACAATGAGAAGAAGTCGATCTGTGAGCCTACAGTTAACTATTTCAAGTTAAAATATTCCTTAATTCACGTTGAGATATTCGGCTTGCTCATAGGTGCTCGAGGGACTAATCAGTTTTTTTTTTTTTTTTCGAAGAATTTCGACGGAAATTTTCTCTGCCTACATCTCTGAGGGATGAAATTGTGATAACAGTGTTTAAAAAATCCTGTCATATTCTAATTAATCTTATGGTGTCACATTAATGCAATTGTAATTTCTCATGCCCTTTTTGTTTCTTCTTTATTATTCATTACTTATTTACTGACTGGCTTTTAAGGAACCCGGAGGTTCATTGCCGCCGTCACATAAGCCCGCCATCGGTCCCTATCCTGAGCAAGATTAATCCAGTCTCTACCATTATATCCTATCTCCCTCAAATCCATTTTAATATTATCTTCCCATCTACGTCTCGGCCCCCCCCCCCAAAGGTCTTTTTTTTCCCTCCGGCCTCCCAACTAACACTCTATATGCATTTCTGGATTCGCCCATACGTGCTACATGCCCTGTCCATCTCAAACGTCTGGATTTAATGTTCCTAATTATGTCAGGTGAAGAATACAATGCGTGCAGTTCTGCGTTGTGTAACTTTCTCCATTCTCCTGTAACTTCATCCCTCTTAGCCCCAAATATTTTCCTAAGAACCTTATTCTCTATTTCTCTTTCAAAGTTGAGAGTCCAAGTTTCACAATTATATAGAACAATCGGTAATAGGCTATAACTGTTATATAAATTCTAACTTTCAGATTTTTTGACAGCAGACTGCATGACAAAAGCTTATCAACGGAATAATAACAAGCATTTCCCATATTTATTCTGCGTTTAATTTCCTCCCGAGTATCATTTATATTTGTTACTGTTGCTCCAATATATTTGAATTTTTCCACCTCTTCGAAGGACAAATCTCCAATTTTTATATTTCGATTTCGTACAATATTCAGGTCACGAGACATAATCATATACTTTGTCTTTTCGGGATTTACTTCTAAACCTATCGCTTTACATGCTTCAAGTAAAATTTCCGTGTTTTTCCTAATCGTTTGTGGATTTTCTCCTAACATATTCACGTCATCTGCATAGACAAGAAGCTGATGTAACCCGTTCAATTCTAAACTCTGTCTGTTATCCTGAACTTTCCTAATGGCATATTTTAGAGCGAAGTTAAAAAGTAAAGGTGATAGTGCATCTTGCTTCAGTCCGCAGTTAATTGGAAAAGCATCAGATAGAAACTGACCTATACGGACTCTGCTGTACGTTTCACTGAGACACATTTTAATTAATCTAACTAGTTTCTTGGAAATACTAAATTCAATAAGAATATTATATAAAACTTCTCTCTTAACCGAGTCATATGCTTTTTTTGAATCTATGAATAACTAAAATACTGTACTCTTACACTCCCATATTTTCTCCGATATCTATTATTATTATTATTATTATTATTATTATTATTATTATTGTTATTATTATTATTATTATTATTTTATTATTATTACATTTTTGTATTTTTACTATTTATATTTGCGACGTATTTTTATATGGTTCGGTGAAATATATGGTCTTATGGTCTTAACTCTACAAATAAAAATAAATCAATTGAAGAAACAAACAAATAATTGAAATTGTAGAAAAGGTCATCATACTATAAATCTTTATCACTAGAATGCATTGTGACCAGTCTGCGAGGTACTAGTTTTGAATCATGAATAGAAATGTCAACTGCAGCACAAACAAGATGCAAGTGTTCCCGATAGTTCTGTGACACGCGGCAAAACATGACATTTCTGTACGACGCCCTGGGACAAAATTCGGTCCCTAGTTATAAGTTATTGCTTTACAAACAGTTTCTTTTCACACAGAAGTGCTGTAAGGTTCAATTCACACACTGATATCGGTGTGTAAAATATAACTTTACACAACGTCGATGAAAAACGAACTTACACACTTTAATGATGGATGAAATGAGTTAAAGAGAAAATCTGCAGTTCTCCAGGCGTTATAAAGGTATGCATGCATTACTATGAAAAACACGAACTCTCCCATGGTCGTAAAATATCGAACGCTATAAAAAGAACGTTCATGAGGGAACTTCGTGATACTGTCCACTTCATCATAAACAAAAGACAAATGCCACCGACTCAATAAAACTAATGTAGCGAGCGCAATAAAAGATGATGTTACAAAATTAGGTTATCATGTTCTTTGACTGAGAACGCCATTCACGGACTTCATCAATTACTGCCGTGCATAATGAAACATCGGACCGATGAATTTTAACCGAACGGGGACAGTTCTCATGACTTCATTCATAATTGATGATATTAATGGTATAATGGACTTCAGCTATACAATGCTATGGCGGAGGAATGTATTCATCCAATGGAGGCATTTATTTGTTAAGTATTCAGTCCCGAGAATGCAATTAAAGCTTCATCAAAGGACAGTATAAATATATTGTAACCACTTCTACATATAGTTACGTATCTGTAATTGGAATAAAATTAGCTCAAGCGTGCTTCTTAAGAAAAAGGAACCGGGTTCGATCTCAGATATTGTGAAATTCGAGGAAAAGGTTTCCTCCCAGTCTTTGTTTTGTTATACCTTCTTTACACCATTGCTCCGTTATAGTTTTATCAACAGTAGTCTCACTAGAGGTTTTGATTTTATCGATAAATCTGGGAGTGGAACACGAGCAGATTTATCTAGAGAAAATCAAAACTCGAGTGGGATTTAATTGACTATTACACGATTAGAAGAAAGTATATAAAGATTAGAAGTAACAAAGTACTCCAATACAATAAAATATTAATTGGCTTACGAAAATACAACTGTCTTCATTGTGCCATCTCAAAATTACGCTATATGGCAGTAGTGTTTTATGATTATGTTTTCTTGTTATCAGTTTTACCAACTATGGAATCTTCATTGAACTCTGTGGACGGTTACTAGTCAAGAAGGCTTTGTTGATTCAGTTTCATTTTTATTAAAACATTCGCATTCCAGTTCAATCATCCGGATCCCAGTAATCAACGTCACTTGACAGATGATTTTCAATAAATCTTAGTATTAAACAATCTCTGATACGTGACTATCTATAATATCATATAGCAGAAGCTATAACAAACATAACCTAAATAATATAAACAAGTGTTAGAAAAGTTTTAATTAGGGATGATGAAATAAACAAGAAACGTTTTAATTAACGATGATGAAATAAAAATAAACATGAATAATTAAAAAAAAACAATTATTGAAAGTACAATTTTCAAATTTGAATGTTTTAGTGGTTGGTGGTTTAGTTGATGTTATTATTGGACGTGTGCGTAAAAGAAGTGAATTCGTTGATGTACATGGTGTATCCCTCAACTTATTCAGGATTTCCGAATGGTCCTTTTCATATATGACAAGTGATCTTTATTAAATTATTGTTCTTGAATGCCAATGCGAGTCATATTTGAAAGTGATGTGCATCGACTGGAGTGGTTTGTAATTTTCTGTTTTTTGACGTCCAGACCAGTGCAGTTTGAACAAAGAAACAAATCCTAGTGTAGTGATAAAAATAAACAAATGCTAGGGACGCGATAAAATTAAACAAATGCTAGGGACGTGCTAAATTGTGCGATAAGCAGCATGATTGGTTGAAAGACGTCCTTTCGTACCGTTTTATTGGTTAAAAGTAGTGTGACGTAGTAAAAGTGTAATCGTCAATTAAAAATATCCCAACATATTTTGTAATGAAAAGGCTCATTAAGTCGGTACATCCTTCTTGGATATTGGACACCCCTACGGTATGCAAGGACAGAGAACTGTAGTAACAGCAGATGATTGTGATACATTATTGGCCATGTCACGGCAAGCGGACGACAGTGTATAATTTGTAAAATCACCAGTTGACAATTAAGAGGGACTCCTCTGCCATTGTGCCCGTGGCAAGACAGGGGCGGTTACCCCTTGCGCAACAATATGCTCGTTTAGCAGAACGAACGCCGCGACATTTTCAAGAGCATGAGGAAGCGAATCATCCCGTATAAACGCTTCCGCCACCAAGATATATAATTTTTGTTCGCATCTCTATTAAAATGATCAAAATCGAATGAAAACCAGTGTCATTCAGTATTGCCTCCCCCTCATCTACTGTGAGACCGATACGAACCCAAAACGTGACACACTACAGAGGATAGAGGCCTTATCTCTACCAGGTTAAATAAATAAATAAATAAATATAATGAATGAATAAATGAATAAATAAATAAATGAGATAAATAAATAAATAAATAGAATGAATGAATAAATGAATAAATAAATAAATAAGATAAATAAATAAATAGAATGAATGAATAAATGAATAAATAAATAGAATGAATGAATAAATGAATAAATAAATAGAATGAATGAATAAATGAATAAATAAATAGAATGAATAAATAAATAAATAAACAAATAAATAGAATGAATGAATAAATGAATAAATAAGTAGAATGAATAAATAAATAAATAAACAAATAAATAGAATGAATGAATAAATGAATAAATAAATAAATAAGATAAATAAATAAATAGAATGAATGAATAAATGAATAAATAAATAGAATGAATAAATAAAAAAATAAACAAATAAATGGAATGAATGAATAAATGAATAAATAAATAAATAGAATGAAGGAATAAACGAATAAATAAATAAATAAGATAAATAAATAAATAGAATGAATGAATACATGAATAAATAAAATAAATGTGTAACTAATAAATAAATAAATAAAAAATAAAAAAATAAATAAATGAGTAGAATGAATGAATAAATGAATGAATGAATGAATAAATAAATAGAATGAATGAATAAATAAATAAATAAAATAAATAAATAAGTAACTAATAAATAAATGAATAAATGAATGAATAAATAAATGAGTAGAATGAATGAATAAATGAATTAATGAATGAATAAATAAATAGAATGAATGAATAAATAAATAAATGAAATAAATAAATGAGTAGAATGAATGAATAAATAAATGATTAAATAAATAAATAGAATGAATGAATAAATTAATGAATAAATAAACAAAATAAATAAATACGTAACTAATAAATAAATAAATAAATAAATGAATAAATAAACAAATAAATAGAATGAATGAATAAATAAATAAAATAAATAAATACGTAACTAATCAATAAATAAATAAATGAGTACAATGAATGAATAAATGAATAAATAAGATAAATAAATAAATAAATAGAATGAATGAATAAATGAATAAATAAATAAACAAATAGAATGAATAAATAAATAAATAGAATGAATGAATAAATGAATGAATAAATAAAAAATAAATAAAATATATAACATAAATAAATAAGTATCTAATAAATAAATAAATACATAAATAAGTAAATAAATAAATGAGTAGAATGAATGAATGAATGAATAAATAAATAGAATGAATGAATGAATGTATAAATAAATGAATGAAGAAATAAATAAATAAAATAAATAAATAAATGAGTAGAATGAATGAATAAATAAATAAATAGAATGAATGAATAAATGAATGAATAAGTAAATAAAATAAATAAATAAATACGTAACTAATAAATAAATAAATGAGTAGAATGAATGAATGAATAAATAAATAAATAAATAAACAGAATGAATGAATAAATGAATGATTAAATAAATAAAATAAATAAATACGTAACTAATAAATAAATAAATGAGTAGAATGAATGAATGAATAAATAAATAAATAAATAAACAGAATGAATGAATAAATGAAAGATTAAATAAATAAAATAAATAAATACGTAACTAATAAATAAATAAATAAATGAGTAGAATGAATGAATAAACGAATAAATGAATGAATAAATAAAATAAATACGTAACTAATAAATAAATAAATAAATAAATAAATAAAATAAATAAATACGTAACTAATAAATAAATAAATAAATAACTCCTCTGAGTATGATAGTAGAGTTGGGTCGATTCGTGAACGAATCATTCATTCGAACGACTAATAATAAAGAATCGTAAGAATCGATTAGTGGTATCAACGAATCGTCGTTCAAAAGAATTGTAACGAATCGTCGTTCAAAAGAATAGTAAAGAATCGTCATGGTATCGTAACCCACGATTCTATTTACTTGTTCGATGTAACTTGTCAGCGGACATATCCGAACCGTGCCGAATGTTCCCGAGCGAGAGTGAAATCAAAATACTGCATTTGTTAGGTGTGAAAAATAATGAACACGAACCTGAAATTTACATGGATAAATAGAGATGTAATGCAAAAAATGTACTTGAAAATAAGGTTTAGTTGATAAATTATAATTAAGAAACACTATCTTGGATAATTACGTAGACTAATAGAGGTCATGCTGAATGGTTCCAGCCAATGAGAAAGAGACAATCCAATGTCTCGCCTCTTTTGCCATCTATGCGAGAGATGTAGAACGTTTTTGTTGTACCCGTGGTTTGCAAAGGAGAGGTCCTGTGAGTTGTTCATTGACGATTCAAAAGAATCGTTGGAATCGCAGACTGGGAAGAATCGTGAACGAATCGTTAGAATGGATTCGTAATGTATGATTGAATCGTTGGAATCGACTTGTGAAAAAGAATCGTGTTGCCCAACTCTATATGATAGTGTGCTACAATAATTATTGTGTTAAATAGGAAAACTGATCGATTGATGGCATCTGCGTACTGTAAAGTGGGATTATTCTGAAAATACAGAGTTATTCTGAAAACAGCTCCAATTTTTCGTTCTCTTGATATACATGAGATGTAACCTCTATATCAGTGGTTCTCAACCTTTCAGAGACCGCGGCCCGGTAAATCCTTTTTCCATAAGACGAGGGCCTGGTCCCAACAAATTTACTAGTAAAAATCTTTACAATTTTTTTTAAGTCTACACATTTCACTAACATAAGTATTAATAATTGCATAAGGTGTAATCTTTACATTTAAATAGTATTAGTGCACTATGAAATCGATATGACTTGATGAAAAATAATTTAATTAATTGGGCTAAAGCAAGGAGATGCACTATCATCTTTACTTTTTAACTTCGCTCTAGAGTATGCCAATATGAAAGTTCAGGATAACAGAGAGGATTTGGAATTGAACGGATTACATCAGCTGCTTGTCTATGCGGATAACGTGAGTATGTTAGGAGAAAATCCACAAACGATTAGGGAAAACACGGAAATTTCACTTGAACCAAGTAAAGCGATAGGTTTGGAAGTAAATCCCTAAAATACAAAGTATATGATTATGTCTCGTGACCAGAATTTTGTACGAAATGGAAACATAAAAGTTCGAGATTTATCCTTGGAAGAGGTAGAAAAATTCAAATATCTTGGAGCAACAGTAACAAATATAAATGATACTCGGGAGGAAATTAAACGCAGAATAAATATGGGAAATGCCTGTTATTATTCGGTTGAGAAGCTTTTGTCATCTAGTCTGCTATCAAAAAATCTCAAAGTTAGAATTTATAAAACAGTTATATTACCGGTTGTTCTGTATGGTTGTGAAACTTGGACTCTCATTTTGAGAGAGGAACAGAGATTAAGGGAGTTTGAGAATAAGGTTCTGAGGAAAATATTTGGGGCTAAGAGGGATGAAGTTCCAGGAGAATGGAGAAAGTTACACAACGCAGAACTGCACGCATTGTATTCTTCACCTGACATAATTAGGAACATTAAATCCAGACGTTTGAGATGGGCGGGGCATGTAGCACGTATGGGCGATTCCAGAAATGCATATAGAATGTTAGTTGGGAGACCGGAGGGAAAAAGACCGTTGGGGAGGCCGAGACGTAGATGGGAGGATAATATTAAAATGGATTTGAGGGAGGTGGGATATGATGATAGAGACTGGATTAATCTTGCACTGGATAGGGACCGATGGCGGGCTTATGTGAGGGCGCAATGAACCTGCGGGTTCCTTAAAAGTCATTTGTAAGTAAGTAGGCTAAGTTGTAGTTTCAACTGATCATGCGATAACGGAATGTCTTTCATTTTACTTGCCGTAGCCTAGCCTATTATTTAATTATAAGTAGCAATCAAAGAAGGTTTAATGAGTTTTTCGCAAAGTGAAGTTTCAGTAGTTGAAGAATTCAATGGTTTTGATTAAATTGGAATGTTTTGTGTTGAGATGTCGGAAAAGTAGCGATGGGTTCATAGGTTCATTTCCAAGAACAGTAGCACAAATGGCACATTGAGATCATGTCAATATACAGGGTGTTTCAAAAAGACGGGGCATAATTTCAAGTATGTATTTCCCACATGTAGACAATCAAAATAGTTCATTACGACATGTGTCCGGAAATGCTTCATTTCCGAGTTATGGCCTTCACAACATTGAAATTCACCGGAACGTTTTTCTTTCCGCAGGTCGTTGTCATTACAGAAGATGTTCAAAATGTCCACCTCCCGCTTGAATACAGACCTCACATCGATGTCTCATTGACCTGCGAACACGATCCCAAACTCCAGGAGTATTGCGTATGTCCTCAGAACATGCCACAATTCGATTCCGAAGGGATTCCAAATCAGGCACCGGAGACGAATAAACCAATGATTTTAGAAATCGAGAGGGTTCAGATCAGGTGAGTGTGGAGGCCAAGCAATTGGGCCACCTCTACCTATCCATCGATCAGGAAACCTTCGATCCAAGTACCGGCGAGCCGTACGACTGAAGTGTGCAGGAGAGCCATCATGCAAGAAGTGAATGTGTTGACGATTGATCAGTGAAGTGTCTTCTAAAACATGAGGTATGGTTCCGGTGAATTTCAATGTTGTGAAGGCCATAACTCGGAAATAAAGCATTTCCGGACACATGTTGTAATGAACTATTTTGATTGTCTATATGTGGGAAATACATACCTGAAATTATGCCCCGTATTTTTGAAACACCCTGTATGAACGAATGGTTTGGTGCTGCAACGACGAACGAGTAGGCAACCAGGCACGCAAATACAGTCTTCATTTGAGATGATAAATTAATGTTTCGTCGGAGGTTTTAAATACATGCCACGAGAGCTGTTAATCAAAATGTCTGCCGACTAGTCACGAATGAGTTTTATGGTAATCAATTTAATTACCTGTAAGTGGTGGGGACTATAAAATAACTGGACTGCCATGCCTGGTCACATGACTCAGCTGCAACATTCCAGCGCTCCACTGCAGCGGTGCCGGGCTGACCACACGAATGCATTCTCCACATCTGACGGCCCGCCATATTGGTTAACATCAAGTGCTCCAAGTGCGTCTTTCAAACATGGCAAATGGTGCCCTTCGCCCCCCCCCCGCATTGACAGCACTGTGTTCTGCCTCAATGGTTAATACAGAACGGCGCTACTTTGCGGACGCGTGTATGGGCGATATGGAAGAGAAACATACCGCCAGCTGATGGGAAGGGAAGTAACCCGATGGGGTACTACAAGCATTTGCGACTTGGGATGGTGGATAGTATATTACCGCTTGAAATGTTATAGCGTCTATTACTGTACGTTCATACAATCAGCGACCAATATCGTAAAAGAATTCGTTCAGTTTCAACCAATCAGTAATCTATCACCTGATTCGCAATTGTTTCTGGTTATTTACTTACTTACTGGCTTTTAAGGAACCCGGAGGTTCATTGTCGCCCTCACATAAGCCCGCCATTGGTCCCTATCCTGAGCAAGATTAAACCAGTCTCTACCATCATATCCCACCTCCCTCAAATCCATTTTAATATTATCTTCCCATCTACGTCTCAACCTCCCCAAAAGTCTTTTTCCCTCCGACCTCCCAACTAACACTCTATATGCATTTCTGGATTCGCCCATACGTGCTATATGCCCTGCTCATCTCAAACGTCTGGATTTAATGTTCCTAATTATGTCAGGTGAAGGATACAATGCGTGCAGTTCTGTGTTGTGTAACTTTCTCCATTCTCCTGTAACTTCATCCCTTTTAGCCCCAAATATTTTCCTAAGAAGCTTATTCTCATACTAAATACGATAACCTGTCACTGATAAAGTCGACCTTTTTTACTGCTGATTTTATTCTTTTATGTACAAAGAATCCTCCACGGCATGGCGCGTCCTCAGGTTGCGGATAGAGGAGATGGCCTCCGGATATGGAGGGTAGCTGCGAATATATTGAATAAGCAGTCGTGGACAGCCGATAAGGGGTGGTCCTCCAGCTTGGGGGTTGGGCGAAGGGCTAACAACCCATCACCGTAAAAAAACAGCTTGTTACGTATCCCTATAATAAGATAAATATGGGAAACGCGTGTTATTATTCGGTTGAGAAGCTCTTATCATCCAGTCTGCTGTCCAAAAATCTCAAAGTTAGAATTTATAAAGCAGTTATATTACCGGTTCTTCTGTATGGTTGTGAAACTTGGACTCTCACTCTGAGAGAGGAACATAGGTTCAGGGTGTTTGAGAATAAGGTGCTTAGGAAAATATTTGGGGCTAAGCGGGATGAAGTTACAGGAGAATGGAGAAAGTTACACAACACAGAACTGCACGCATTGTATTCTTCACCTGACATAATTAGGAACATTAAATCCAGACGTTTGAGATGGGCAGGGCATGTAGCACGTATGGGCGAATCCAGAAATGCATATAGAGTGTTAGTTGGGAGACCGGAAGGAAAAAGACCTTTAGGGAGGCCGAGACGTAGATGGGAGGATAATATTAAAATGGATTTGAGGGAGGTGGGGTATGATGATAGAGACTGGATTAATCTTGCACAGGATAGGGACCGCTGGCGGGCTTATGTGAGGGCGGCGATGAGCCTTCGGGTTCCTTAAAAGCCATTTGTAAGTAAGTAAGTATGTATGTACAAAGAATCCTGTTCCTAATTGGTGATTAATGTTTCCTTTCCCCATAATACAACAAGTAATCGCCTATTTGTGATATGCCATTCCCATCTAACCTAACCTCTTGTACTCCCACGAAGTCTATTCTATATCTAGCTAATTCTTTTGCAGTAGCGGCTGGTGGTCAAAATAATGAGTGTGCTACAATTTCTATATTGGCCTACTGTATACACTTATATGTATTTATCTTAATTTGAGACTCGCCTAGTGACGAAATATGAAATCCATACGACGTTCCTTCCTACTGCAGAACCTGTCTATTACCCTGGTGTTAAACCCTTCATATTGGACATCATACTCTTTTCTATTGATAGTGTTGCAAGAGCAGTGAGGCGATCCTGGGACATAGTGTTCCTTAAAAACGTTTTTATGCGTTTTAAGCAAGAAAAACATCTTTCTGGCTCAGCAGTGGTGATTTCTGTTGTAACCAAAATATTTAACAACTTCGTTATTTCACAGAATGGATCCTGTGAATTGTTGGAGACTATGTACCGTAACAATTGAACAGCTCCATCTATATTTCCGAAGTCGGGTCTTCCGTATAGAACTCAAAGTTGTGTCTTTAACACTCTTTTGTGCAGTACAGTATAGCTGTTGACAGCAACTTCAAGTTCGCGTTCAGAAAAATTAGGCTATGCGAAAAATTGCCAGAAAATTTGCTGTTTAATAATTTTGTTGCGTCTAGATAGCTTAAAGACTAAAAACGATGAGCAGTTTCCTGAATTATACGGTCACATACTTCCTTGGCATCAATTTCCTGGGATTCCATTTTCCGTCTCCTGCTGACTGATTCAGGAGGAACCTCAAAAAGCAGGTAGACGGCAGCAGCAGTCGGACACTTGAATTACCAAATACATTGTAAATAGTTCCGAGTTCTTCCACAAACAAGCATTCTTTCGTTACGCTTTACTTTTGCAATCTCCAAGCTGTGTTGTGCTGAAGCTGACTACAGCACTTCCCCGCGTAAAAATAGCCAGTCAGGGCAGTGATTTCAGCTTCGCACATGCGCATTAATTGTCTATATTCTCATGTAGAGTTTTGAGTAGCACATTGTACCCCCTGAGGCAACAAAAAGCTAAGAGCGAAGACTAAGCACTCTATAACGCGTCATGAACATAACCACGGAAATTATCAAATGGCAGATCAGATACTATGGTGCTATTACAAATACATTATTTGAGCAAAAATTATCATTGTGCTGTAGCACTGTAGCACATAAGGACGGGCCGCCCCTGCTATAAAGACTAGTTAACGTTCCATGTACAAAATCTTATAACCTTTTTCCTTTGCTGTGGTCGTGCCGGAGAATCAGTCCCATTCCGAGACTTATTGTTAGGTTTCGTGACAAGCTGTTTTTTTACGGTGATGGGTTGTTAGCCCTTCGCCCAACCCCCAAGCTGGAGGACCACCCCTTATCGGCTGTCCGCGACTGTTTATTCAATATATTCGCAGCTACCCTCCATATCTGGAGACCGTCTCCTCTATCCGCAACCTGAGGACGCGCCATGCCGTGGTGATAGGGACCCACAATACATGGCTGGTTAGTACGGGAAATATTTAGAAGGCAGTGACAGTGATTGAAACTCTATGTATAGTTCGGATCAGCTTTCTTAATACCCTAAGGCTGAAACCTAATCATTTCCCCTATTACTACATATGCATGTGAATTATAGTGATTATTTTGTAGCTCTCAGGTTGAATTTTCTTTTGCCAACTTCGTTCCAAATTTCGGGTACTGACAAATATTTCAGCTGGCAGTTATTTTCTAACTGTTATGTTGGCAGCAATAATTTCGGTTTGCAGTTAAGGAAACAGATGAAAATGGAAATACCTAAGCCTATAAATTAATAATTAATTAGTAATACTGGTATTAATATTAATATCAATACACAATTCAGTTGCGTTGTGATTAAAATGCAACACTATATTCAGGTAAGTGTAATTAAATAAGAAATAACTGATAGACCTACTTGGTATGAAACATGGACGTAAATATATTCCATATTTTAATAATTTTCTTTCGTGTTTATATTTTTATTAAAATGTCCAAAAGAGGCAATAGCGTGGTAGCGACTTCTCCAAGAAAGAAAGTGCTTGTAAGTATTTTAAGTAGGCTCTACATTTCAAAGTGTTATTCTGTTTTCGGAATTTGTACTAGTCATTTCACGTGATCAAACAAAATACATTTTTAGGTTATGTCTCGTGAATCGTAAACTGTTCAGTCAAAGCAATGAATTTCATGTTGTCAGATAAAATATATTTAATATTAGATCATACTAATCCTAGTTACCAACATAATATAGAGGAGTCCAGGAGGAAAATATATTTCATAAATTATTGAACTATTTAGAAAACACCTCGCAACATAAAGATAAGATGTGGTAAATAAGTAAATAAGCAAGATATTTTGTTAATTACTATATTATTATTATTATTATTATTATTATTATTATTATTATTATTATTATTTAAGTAAGTAGTACTGAGATATTTACCCTCTTTGCTGATATCTGGTATTAGTTGGCAACACTGAAGAGACTGCCAAATTAGACTTTTAGGAACTGCTCTTACGTGATCCTCACTATATAAATTAACGAGGAACATCATTACCTCATTATAAATAAACTAAGAAATAACCAATCAACATCCTCATGATCAATTACTTTTGCTCTTAAGAGGACTAGATAGGGATTAGGGATAAAAAATTCGGTTTAAAAAAAAGTACAAAACTTGCGCTTTAAAGCAATATTATATTGTGGGTGATATCTCTGCAGAATAAGCCCTTTAAATGACCTCTTCAAATTTGGTGCGGCATGTAATTCATACATCCTTCTTTTTTATATGCAGTTTTCCGTAAGTTTATGTTTTACAAACATAAGTGCATTTTTCTCTCAAACTACTGAATCTATTAACATGAACTTTTTACAGTGTTTTATGCAGTCTGTGTTCTGCAAAGTAGACCTACGGGTTTATGAATATCACACACATAACACGACTAAATATATATATATATAATGCATTGAAAAAAATGGCAAAACTTGTTAATCAAAGTTCAATATTTTTTTTTCTGTTTCACTAGGGTGAAATATTGAACTAAATTTTGCTTTAGAATTTACAATATACATTACTTTTTAACTTAAAAAATACAAGGTATACTGAGTAAAGATTGTAGCAAGTAATGTGCACCTGAAGATTGAGGTACATTTAGCAAAGTGGAAATTTTCGTTCTGCAAAGGAATTTTACAATATTACATTTGTTTAGATCAAATTTCTGTACATTTAAAGGACAAAACTAAAATTCTTTCAATAATTTATTATCATAATACACTGCTCTCTTAAACTAGGTGAGAATATTGGAGATTAAATCAATGGATATCCCAAAAGACGTTATGATATGTTTCGAATGAAACAATTTTTATCTCGAAAAAGAAACAAAATCGAGCTAAAATGTATTAAACTTTTTTGTTTGAAATAGCTCAGAGAATAACTCCTCAAATTAATGGCATTATGGTTCATTCTATATATTTAAACAGTTGGAAAAAGGGTATGACTAGGGCTATGATTTTGATGATCTATAAATCATGAACAAATGTCCTAAAACAATGCATTTATGACCTAAAATTGATCTTACATAATTGGCTTAGTAGGAAAAGAGGTTTTGTACTACTTAATATTTAGACTAGTAATTAAATTAAATTCTAGTACCAACATTTAAGTTCATTTAATTTTACACAATTTTTTCCAAGTAGTACACTTTAATTAATTATTTTACCTGATGTAGTTTCCATGTAGTCCACCATAAGGCCACTCTTATCCGGAATTAGCAGGTATAGAGGAGTCTATATTGAAGGGGTGATTGGACTGATCCATTACATGGGGTGTACTACGTTAAAATGGTAATATTTGTGCAGAAAAACGATTAAAATATTATACAAAATAATGGGTATTAATGGACAAAATTTATAGAGAAAATATCAAAGGAAATAAACACTATTATACATTAATGGGGATTTATGGTCAAAATTAAATGAAAAATGGCTAAAAAATGATCGAATAAAACAAAAAATGCTCTTATGAGTTGAAACAGGCAAAAAATTAAATAAAATTCCATAAGAAATATGTCTTAAAACACTCAGTTTATCACATAACATATAAATACTAAAGCACCAATGTTTCTGGCTTAATAAAAAAAAAGATGCAATTTCATCAAAATCCTAGCCCTAGTCCACACCTGTGGAGTAACGGTTAGCTCGTCTGGCCGCGAAACCAGGTGGCCCGGGTTCGATTCCCGGTAGGAACAAGTTGTCTGGTTCAGTTTTTTCCGGGGTTTTCCCTCAACCCAATATGAGCAAATGCTGGGTAACTTTCGGTGCTGGACCCCGGATTCATTTCACCGGCATTATCACCTTCATCTCATTCAGACGCTAAATAGCCTAAGACAGCAGCGGCGAAAATGCGATCGTGCGCCGAGCCACTGTGTAACCTGCAACGTGCATAGCACCTATGGAGGGAGGCGGACACCCGAAGGGGAAGTGAAGCAACTGATTTTCATTTTCCTTACGTCAAGCACTTAAGATATAATTTTATACAGTACAAGGTTACAAACTAATGTTTAGTACGTGTAACGAAGAAAGAAATGAACAAGAAAACATAGGACACATCATCACAACCTAAAATTAACTGTCTTCAGAATCTCTCTGCTACAGAGTTTCAAAATCAGGAATTATGTCACTCACTGCCAGTCGTAGTTGATCACGAAGGTATTTGTCAGTCGTGATCTAAATTGGTTTTTACTGTTTTCATTCTTGAAAATAATTTTTCACAAACGTAAGTTGTAGCGAACATGACTTCAACAGAGCAAGCGAAAGAACGAAGCTTTGGATATTTATTTTCTGGCAAAGATTTGGAAAGTTCAACATTTGTCAAGTCCTTACATTTGGCTTTCATTTAACATCACATTGTAAATCTGTGAGTTTAAATTGAAGATCTAACCGCATTATTCGTACATCTGTTGAAAAAGGATCGACGTACAGAGATGATGATGATAATAATAATAATAATAATAATAATAATAATAACAACAACAACACAACCTTTTAATGTTTCATCAGTAAAATGTAGTATAACGCCGTTTTATGTTATATAACCGTTTCCTCGTAATACTTGTGAACAAATCATACATTTAATATTCTCATCATATTGACAGCAAAGAAATGCGTCCTCCCATCCTACTTGAAACTTTCGTTTTTGTGGAGGTACATGGTTTCCAGAGAGACATTGCGACGATACGCCACTCGCAGGTCAGAGACAAATACAAATGGAACGGAGTTTGACTCCAGTGAGTGAGAGGGTGGGGGTTGTGGGAGGTAGGAAGCGCATAACTATCATTGCGAGCCACAATGTGCTCGTGAGTCACATTTTCGCCACAGCTGGCCTAAGATGTTGGTAAAGCGTCGTAAAATAACCTACTAACTACCGTCCTAGCCCTAGGTATAACAAACTAAAGGTTATTTAGGTTAGAGCAACAGAATGTATGCAACGACAAAGTAAAGTGTACCGTAGTTATATTTTCACAGCTTTCGCATGATTTAACCGCGAACTCCTCTTACGAAAATATAGCTACAAGAAGGAAGAATAATCTACGCCGAAAAAGTTCACTCGTTTGTCAGAGATCGATCCTAGGTCCACTGGATTTGTGGGACGTTGGCGTTCGGGTCACAGAAAAGGACATAAAAATAAAATCACAGAATGAAATAAAAGACGAACGCATCTCAATTGTTGCGTGAAGACGTATGATTCTCTGTCTTTTTCTTTTATCAATCAAACTTTTCGTTGTTTTATGGGCGCCAAATCGATATTTTGCGAGCTTCCCCGACACAAATGGACGTACTCAAATTAATGAACCGTGACCCATCACATCGATCTTGAGCAGTCACTTGTGGACAGAGGAGAAACTCGCTGGCTTCAACATGTTCGTTCCCTGCTGATTACGCCCCGACTTGTTTTTCGACGCTCCCGTCGACGAATTTCTTGCACGGATTATATGGAAGTTACGAGGAAGAGGGGCAGGGGGCGGAGACGTGTTGGTGGCAAACATGCTGCGACAGAAACTAAACCGGGAGCAGGAAAAAAAAAGCCCGGATTTTTTTGAAAAGATATTACACGTGGTTTAGCTGAAAGCAAGGCCAAGAAGCGAGATAATGTCAATTTTTTTTCTCCCCAGCTAGAAGAGTTAGTGCAAACTGTTGAACTTTAAAAATGTGGGCCATCTCCGCTACGGAGACATGGCAGGGGGTAGGGAGAGGTATCTGAAACCTTTACAAACAATTCCCCTTTTCTTTCTACTCTCCCGTTACACTCCTAAATTATTCTTTACGATTAAAGTTGCTGCAACTTGCTCATTGTGTTAGGGATAAGTTTTAAATAAGCGAATTTTGTAACAGTACAACCAATTTAGAAGTTAATACATTCAAAATAATTATATACGAAGTTTGCTAACAGCATAACCTGAGGGTTCGTCTTATTCGTGGTCAGTTGTTAACTTTCGGCTACCTCCACCGTGGCAAGGATGATTTTTTTTCTTCAACACGTCACTTGTAATTTTATTCAGTTTTGAACATAGATTAAGCGAAAATTAATATACCGGGTGTTTCACAATTATACGTACAAACTGCAGAGGTGAGTAAAGGACAATAAACAAGGCAAACACTCCTAATAAACATATGACCGGAATATTTAAAGATAAAACACACATGTTAGGTCAGTAATACAGTGTTCATAGATTTGATAAAATACCTTTGTGCGAGATCGTGCGTATTTGCTTGGTTTCCGCACAAAACCAACCCGCGGTAAGTCTAAAATTCCACATTTAGTATTCCCAACCGAACACACATAACAATTTCCCTCTTCTTACCGCTTAAGTGACATATTGATTTTACTGCTTTAGGCTTTTAACATATTATTTTTAGAGACGTTCAACATAGTAATAATTATAAATTGGAAACTTACCACTGCAATTTCACCTAAATTGCACTGTTAATTATTGTTTTTAAATATTTGCAAAAATTAAGTAGGCTAAACTCTACAACTACACTAAAGTTACTGCATTTCGTGATGCATGTAACATTAAGGAAGCCGTTTGTTTTAAGTTCGCGTTTATAGACTGGGGGAAAAAAATACAGACGTATATCACGGCCTGCTGGAGTATAGTAAACACAGAAAACATTTTAAAGCAACAATGTTGAAGATAGATATTTTCGTTTTCCAAAATTGCCGTCATTGAACAGAAACCAAGATGGAGATTTCATTGCAACTAATTAGAAATTCCTCTGTCAGGTATGTAATAAACGATCTTCGGACAAAATAATGTATGATACACAAGCGGTATGTTTTCTTTCAATTCTCGGAAATTAAAAAAGCTCAACTACGTTTCGCTTTTTCAAACTTTTCCTCGAACATGAAAACTTCAACATACCGCTCTTGTAACGCATATTACTATAAAGGTGATACGTTTCAGTTGTATGCACACTAATAAATACAATAAGATTGTTAAAGATATTAGTTATAGCCAGACATGTTTCGGAAATGCTTCTCCATCTTCAGTGACTATTTACCACGACGGGTGGTTCAGGTGATCAACCGTGTTGTTGCTTGGCTTGAAGGAGACTAACTCTAGTTCTATTTTAAGACGCACGTCGTAGTAAAAATTGACTAATTTTTCTTCACTAGCTTTTTTCATATTTAAAGATCGAGTTAGTCTCCTTTAAGCCATGCAACAACGCGGTTCGATCACCTGAACCACCCGTCGTGGTAAAGTCACTGAGGATGGAGAAGCATCTCCGAAACATGTCTGACTATAAATAATATCTTTAACAATCTTATTGTATTTATTAGTGTTCATACAACTGTAACATATCACCTTTAAGGTATTTTATGCTCGACCATGCCTAAATGTAGTGATTATACACCTGGTAGCAGTCCTTTAATGCATGTCATTAAAGTACACCTACTCATTAAAGTACAGATGTTCAGCCAATGACAACTCAGCTTACAGATGTTCAGCCAATGACAAGTCAGTTTTGTACCGTTATAAAACCGCAAGTATCGATTATTCTCGGATATGCAATCGAAAGAGAATTAGCGAAAAGTCACGGAGGCTGGAAATCCAATACTGTCGCAGAAGGTTATGTTCTGTTACTATAATAATTAGCGTTAATTGTAAATAATATTCAAATAAATTCAATTTGTCATCTCGTGTTTCAATGTCGAATTAAAATTATCAAGGTTATATCAAGTTTAACGGGATTACATCAAGGTCAATGACATTGCTCCTTTGAAAAAATCAATATTTTCGCGTCTGCGCACATCTCACAATTCACGACCTAGAACAAGGTCACTTCCGAACTTGTCAGATACAAATAAAATGTATACATCTGAATAATTTAAAGTTAGAAATGTGGTCGAGCATAAAAAGTCGTATGAAACTCGCCTATAATGGTAATTAAGAAGCTCGTATGAAAATTATGAAACTCGCTTGCGGTCGTTTCATAAACATCCATACTCGCTTCTTAATTACTATCATTATAGGCTCGTTGCATAATGTACTATTATATGATCGGAAATCAACCTTTTCCGAGATACATCACTGTGGTCACCAACTGAATACACCTCATTTATTATTTAACAGATTTAATCATAGTGCGAATCTCAACATTTAGCGACATGAGCAAAGTGAATTTTAGATGATGTAGCTTTTTCGGAAAGGTAATTACAGTACATGAATGACAGATCACCGGCATACTTTCATTTCACTGTTCGAGAGTTTTTACGCACAAGATTTCACAATAAATGTATCGGCCGTACCTTATCAAAACCATGGCCTCCCAGGTCCCCAGACTTCAATCCTCTGAACTTTTTCTGGATATTTTAAATGTTTTGTATATTCCATCTCTGTAGATAATGTTAACGAACTCCGGGAACGTATTGTCAATGGTTGTCAACGCATTAGATACATGCCTAGGATATTGGAACTTGTACGATTGTTGATCAGGAAACGTGCTGATGCCCGCCTTATCATGAATGGTGATCATATTAAGCACAAGCTATGACACACTCTTCCTCCAGTACATATCGGGTGTTACTTAACAGCACTGTGCTCACGAGACATAATAAAACACCATAGATTTCTGAATCTGCTGGTCTTCCCTAAACACTGAAAACTCTCGTCATTTTGCAGTCTTGGAATTTCCGTGTATTATGATTTTTTTTCAGGTCCGCCGGATGTCTCCGGCAATGATGACACCTCAAAATACGTCTGTCAGATGTCATACTATGAGTATCACTGACATATTTTACATGCACAGATTTTTTTTTTTGCAGGAGAAAGAAACAGGTGTATTGGGATTTCTCGTACACTCTGTATATTGAAGCTATTGAATTATTCAACTCAGATGCGTCAAAACTAATTATTTGAAACATCACCATCATCTTCACTTTATGGTATAGGCTTAGTATCTGTTCCGTCTTCACATTTTATTCAGTTCCACCTCTTCCTCGGACGTCCGACATCTCTTTTGGCTTTAAGTTGGTATTCTTGTATCAGTTCTGGAATTCTTTCATTATCCATTCGAGATAGGTGTTCTTTCCACTTTTCTTTATAATCTTCAACTTTTTCGTTTATGTTGTATATATTTAATTCTTTACGGATAATCTCATTTCTTATCAGATCCCTTCTTGTACATCCCTTTACTCTGCGAAGAAACCTCATCTCTGCAGCCTGTAATTTACTTTTGTGCGAGATCGTGCGTATTTGCTTGTTTTCCGCACAGAACCAATACGCGGTAAGTGTGAAATACCACACTCAGTATTCCCAACGTAACACACATAACGATTTCCCTCTTCTTACAGCTTAAGCGCGACATTCATTTTACTGCTTTAGGCTTTTAACATATTATTTTTAGAGACGTTTAACATAGTAATAATTATAAGTTGGAAACTTACCACTGCAATTTCACCTAAATTGCAATGTTAATTATTGTTTTTAAATATTTGCAAAAATTAAGTAAAGTCTACTACTCCACGAAACTTATTGCATTCCTGATACAAGTAACATTAAGGAAGCCGTGAAAAAATTAACAAGATTCCAGATGCCGATGTTATTACTGCAATATGTTATATAAATAATATTGTTAAAATATTAAAATGAAAAATAAATCATTACATAACCTTACCGTTTGTTTTAAGTTCGCATTTATAGACTGGGGGGGGGGAAGACAGACGTATATCACGGCCTGCTGGAGTATAGTAAACACATAAAACATTTTATAGCAACAATGTTGAAGAAAGATATTTTGGTTTTCCGAAGTTGCCGTCATTAAACAGAAACCAACATGGAGATTTCATTGCAACTGATTAGAAATTCGTCTTTCAGGTATGTAATAAACGATCTTCGCACAAAATAATGTACGATACACGAGCGGTATGTTTGTTTTCATGTTCTCGGAAATTAAAAAAGCTCAACTACGTTTCGCTTTTTCAATCTTTTCCTCGACCATGAAAACGTCAACATACCGCTCTTGTAACGTATATTACATTTATCTCGTTCTTTAATTATCCATGATTCGCTTCCATATGTCAACACGGGTACCGCCATAGTTTTATAGAACTTTAGTTTTGTCCCTTTTCTAGTTTTATTTTTTAGTGTTCTATTTATTGTTCCGCATATCCACTGGAATTTGCTTATTTTGTTGTCAATATCTCTATCTACGTCATACGTTATATTACAACCTAAATAATCAAAATGAGATACTTGTTCTATGGGCTTATTATCAACTATTATTTTTGTACGAATTGGAAATTTACCACTGTGGGCCATTACTTTAGTTTTATGAGTTATTTGAAACATCATACTGATAATTTAAGTGGAATCAAGAAGAAGCTTGAAGGAATTTTATTCGTTTGGACATTTCAGTTCAGCACTGATCGAATGTGTGGGAGTGTAGTTACAGCAGAGTTGTAATTTCACAAAGTTTAGTCATAAGGAAACTTTTGCTTGAAGCTTCAGTTAAGTGGCCACAACGCTTCATATTTTAATCATGCGTGAAGCTCTCAACTTCGCTTCCCGCTTGCGTCAAGAAACTCTAAACTTTTATCCGCTGTACGAACACTTGCTATAGTGATGTTTTTTATCCACGGTCACTGATATGCGCACACACACAGAGAAAATGTCTTACTAAAGGAATTCAAGGGCAAAAAAGAAGATATTTTTAACACGGTCTTTAATATTCTTGCATACAGAGAAAATGTTTCTCACTAGAAAAGGTCCTGGACAAAAAATCGATAGGTGCATAGTCTCACTACAATGCACATCTTTAGGCACAACTACGTGTGGGTACGATCACCTGTCGACAGGTTCATATGCTTTACTATGATGCTTATCCTTATGTACAACTACGTGTGGGTGTGATTACCTGAAGATATTTACGTACATAGTTTTACTATGACTGCATATCTTTACGTTGAACTACATGCGAGTGCGATCACCTGTCGACAGGTGTACAGCTTTACTATACTGCTTATCTTTACGTAGAACTACGAGAAATGAAACAAGAAAATATGACGATAATAGGAAGACAAGAATGACAAGACAAGTACTAGCAGAACAAGGGGAATGTAAGGAGAACAAGGATACGTTTCAGTTTTATAAGAATATTATTACTGAAGTACACCCTCCTGAGTCCTGAGATTTTGATGTTTAATTGTTAAAGTTCAATTTAATTCTGTACTTCAAAGGAAAAAAGTCACTGACATGAGGTAAAATGCTGAAAAAAATCTGCAGGTTACAGTTAGAGCACAAATGCAGGTATATTATACTATACTTCGGGGGCCTGCACATTATCTTATATCATAATCATGTATGAAATATGGTATTGTATACTATACTCTGAGGACTCGAGAGGATAAGATATATTTTCTTTTTTAGCCAATTTAGAATTTTGGTCAGATACAAAGTACACAGTATTAGCTACTTTCGTTCAGCTGATCAGTGATTAGACGTTCGCGATCCTGTTATGTTTGAATCTAATAACGCTGTTATGAATAGATCGGGTAGCAGAAGAAAGTATGTTGCCAATGGTTTTCAGTTTAATCTTCAACCATTATATTCATATGCATATGTCAAATCAAAACCTTTATGTGGAATGCATATTATAGTTAAACATTTCATTTAAACTATTGCACTTTTACTACGTCATACTACTTTTGACAAACAAAATGGTACGGAACGACGTGTCTCAACCAATCATGGCTGCTTATCCTATAATTTTTATCGCCTCCCTAACATTTGTTTTATCACCTCCCTAGCATTTGTTTTACCATCTCCCTAGCATTTATTTCTTTGTTTACCAACATTGTACGTTAAATAAAATTTTACTTTTTAAATGATTCATGTTTATTTCGCCATCCTTAATTAAAACTTTTCTATCATTTATCTTGTTTATATTATTTAGGTTTTGCCCACGCCTGTGGAGTAACGGTCAGCGCGTCTGGCCGCGAAACCAGATGGCCCGGGTTCGAATCCCGGTCGGGGCGAGTTACCTGGTTGAGATTTTTTCCGGGGGTTTCCCTCAACCCAATAGGAGCAAATGCTGGGTAACTTTCGGTGCTGGACCCCGGACTCATTTCACCGGCATTATCACCTTCATATCATTCAGACGCTAAATAACCTAGATGTTGATACAGCGTCGTAAAATAACCCAATAAAATAAAAATAAAAGATTTAGGTTATGTTAGCGCTTCTGCTGTGTGAGATTATGGACAGTCACGTATCAGAGATTGTTTAATATATATTCATAAGGCAACTGTTTTAATAAAAATGAAACTGAATCAACAAAGTATTCATGACTGGTAATCGTCCATAGAGTTCAATGAAGATTGTACAGTTGGCACAACTAGTAACAGAGGAAACAGCTCATCATAACACACTACTGCCATCTAGCGGAATATTTGTAATGATGGGATGGTACAATAATACAGTTTTAAGACAGTTTAGTATTTTAGTAAGTCAAATAATATTTCATTGTATTGAAGTACTTTATTTCTTCTAATCTTTATATACTTTCTTCTAATCGTGTAATAGTCAATTAAATCACACTCGAGTTTTGATTTTCTCTAGATAAATCAAAACCTCTAGTGTGATTTACTGTAGATAAACTATTACGCTCTCTTTTGGGGATAAATATGAAAAATATCAGTAATAATAATAATAATAATAATAATAATGTAGGTATAATGGATACCTGAACAGTAATATCAGTATCTATCCGGCTGTGTAACATGAGGTGTAGTTACGACTTTTGCTACCAGTGGCAATAGCATTCACTTACAATTTAAATAGCGTCTCGATCGAATACATTGAATTAGAGGTCGTCTAATATTTGTTTATAGTTTACTTTAAGCTATGCATTAGCGTTAACAGCCTATTCTGACTAACCGTCTGTCTGTGTATCGAAGAGACGTTTCGGACTACATGTTTATGTTTGAAATTTAATTACATTTGACTCCCTTATAATCACTTATAGTTTGTGAAACGTATTCAGTTACAGCTTGTATATACAGGGACATCATTTTATTTTTACTTCAATTTTTATTGTACCTGAATTTTTTAATGTAATTAACTCCCAACCCTTCTACTAATAAACTTACAATCGTCCACCACACAGAACTAAGGCCGCGTATGCAGTCAAAGTCGTCTTAAACAGTACTGAGTTAGCGAGTATAGTACGTTCCAGAAATAATATGTTCGCTTTCAATATTGAATCACATTTTCGCACAGGTACTGTCGTCCGTTTGCCTACGTCGCATCCCGGTTTCCCCATTCGCTTCTGAAAACCCCTCTGTAAAGGCTAGTGGCTGGGGTGTCTTAGCTCTTTTCTGAAAACATTAATTTCTGTTAGGAATTGGACGTCTACGTAATATTATACAACTCTTTAAAATAATTTAAATAAAAGGGCCTCGTTAAGTAATTAACTGTCGCGTGATCTCTCCCCTTTCTACAACCTTGCGACAAAACCACTTGGACGGACAGCAGATAGCATGTCTGAGTAATTTTATCTTTTCGAATCGGGCAGAAGTGAAGATTGAATTTACAGTACGTAAGACAATCTTTTATAGAGCAGGAACAGAATTATTTCAACATGAGTTACTAGTACGAAGAACGAAACTGCTAATTTGAATTACGTACAATAATCTATAGTGCGATAATATGCACAAAAGAACTGAAGCCTGTATCAAAATGAACGGCCAGCATTTTCAAAAATGTGTTTAAATATCCGTATGACGATTATTTTTCAATTTAACTTCATTCTCTAAATTGTACGCTAATGTGCTGTAGACAGTATAATATACACTGCATAATGAATACGTCCGAATGGATAGCTCAGTTCGTGAGTAAAAACACTTATTGTTAATACTGTACTGTATTTTGATTAAACAAAAACCTAATGAAAACTATCAAACTCAAAATCGCGATATTTTGTAGTTTACGTAAATTGATGAACTACTTTTCTTCCCTCCTATACCTAGTAAAGTGATATGTTTGTATTTTACGCCAGTATCATCGAACTCCAGTCGTGGAAGGGGTAGCAAACGGTATTTCCGGTTCTCAACTGTTAATCGAAAAGTATAACCAGGTTAATATTAGAAATGTTAGTAAAATAAAATGATGTCCCAGTATTTATTCTAAGCAAATTTTTCATGCGGTCTAACATCACCAGATGCGGTAACTTCTCGATCGTGTAAGTGAAGCAAGTAGTCTACATCCAGGCTTCCAGACCAATTCACCAATTTTCGCTTGAAAAGAGACAAACTTTCCGAGTATAGGAATACGATGGAGGAGCGATTTCCAATAAAATACAACTGTACGAACTTGCACGTCTGCATTTCTATGTCGCTTCTCACAACAGGTGAGACTGTCTATGTACAGCTTACAGATTTTATTAAGAACTTCTGAAGACACTATCAGTTAGCAATTTCACGAACGCACGTGCTTGTCTTTCGCCAATATGATACGAACACCAACACCTCCATACGGACTTAATAAATTCATAGTGCACAGTGAAATGTGAAGAAAGAAGATACAGGCTGAGTCGACATAACCTTACAGCACCTATATTGGCAGTCAGAGGGCCTTACTTTCTCAACAGTTCCAGCAGAAACCTTAGTAGAAGATAAAGGACGGGGGAGGAGAGACGGGAAGTGTTGGAAGAAATAAGAGAAGAAATGAAAAGAAAGAATTGAAGTATAAGGGAAGAGATTCAATTGAATCCGTCTTGGCGAGTACGAAAGCGGGAAGAAGTCAGAAGTTACACGGTCCTGGCTGCTCGGCCCTAGTTATTGAATTGAATATCATTAGAGCTTAGCATGTCGACCGAGTTCATAAAGAGAGCATTTCGACTCCGCCGCCATCTCTATGGAACCATAAGACATCGCCATCCAGTCTGCCTCTTTTTTTTAAATTGCGTGCTACTTTTTACGTAAAGGAGGATGGCATAAATTCAATAACTATTTTTCCTCTTTCTTAGCATTATTATTTCACTCAAATGTTTTAACGCAATTTCACTAACCAGAAATTTGAGCAATGAAAATTTCAAGACCAGACAGAAAGTATCGGCTTCCCGTAATATGAAAGAAAATTTCTATTACAGGCAGCGGAATATAAAAGAAACTCCAGCCATTGTAACTGAAGATGCCAACCAGTTTTAAATAATTCATTACAAAGTCTTTAACTTGAAATTTAGAACACATTTCTTACTTACTGGCTTTTAAGGAACCCGGAGGTTCATTGCCGTCCTCACATAAGCCCGCCACAGGTCCCTATCCTGAGCAAGATTAATCCATTCTCTATCATCATATCCCACCTCCCTCAAATAAATTTTAATATTATCTTCCCATCTATATCTAGGCCTCCCTAAAGGTCTTTTTCCCTCCGGCCTCCCAACTAACACTCTATATGCATTTCTGGATTCGCCCATACGTGCTACATGCCCTGCCCATCTCAAACGTCTGGATTTAATGTTTCTAATTATATCAGGTGAAGAATACAATGCGTGCAGTTCTGCATTGTGTAACTTCCTCCATTCTCCTGTAACTTCATCCCTCGTAGCCCCAAATATTTTCCTAAGCACCTTATTCTCAAACACCCTTAACCTATGTTCCTTTCTCAAAGTGAGAGTTCAAGTTTCACAACCATAAAGAACAACCGGTAATATAACTGTTGTATAAATTTTAACTTTCAGATTTTATGACAGCAGACTGGATGATAAATGTTTCTCAACCGAATAATAACAAGCATTTCCCATATTTATTCTGCGTTTAATTTCCTCCCGAGTTTCATTTATATTTGTTATGTTGATCCACGATATTTGAACTTCTCCAGCTCTTCAAAAGATAAATTTCCAATTTTTATATTTCCATTTCGTACAGTATTCTCGTCACGAGACATAATCATATACTTTGTCTTTTCGGGATTTACTTCCAAACCTATCACATTTCTTGCAAGTTATATTCTTTTCCTTGTACAACAGGTTTTCTGTTACATTTTCATTCAATGACACCAGGTGAACCGTTAATTCTGATGGAAGATTCCTTCAATAAAGAGTAACAAAAAGGCAAGTACCATTTCACTGTGTTTTAGAATAAAAGTGCAATTTTAAACAAGTAAATTATGCCATCGTGCAAAGTTGTCATCATTGGCCGAATACACAGTAGTCTGTTATGTTCAGGTCAACAACCCCTTCACGGGACGTGTTTTGAATAGAGGAGTGGGAGGCCATGTAGATAGTTTTTATTTATTTATTTAATTATTTATTTATTTATTTATTTATTTAATCTGACAGGATTAAGGCCATAAGGCCTTCTCTTCCATCATGCCAGATAGCACACATAAATACAAAAAAGAAATACAGACGCTGGTGAAAATAATACAAATTAAATTAAAGCCCTATAGAGAGTCAACAGGGTCAAAAGAACAATATAGAGCTCTCATCGAGCTAATACAAGAAAAAAAAAAGAAACAAATACAGAGATAGCAATGATGATACCGATAACTGATAATAATAATAATAATAATAATAATAATAATAATAACAGTAATAATAATAATAATAATAATAATAATAAATGCATTACTGCAATGTTTTAATATCGTAAGAAAAAATACACATGGTATATTCTTTAATTTTTCCGTTTTAAACGTGTAGAGAGAAACTACAGGCAACCAATTAGAAATACATGCCTCCCACTTCAATTTTTAAAGTACCTAGTTCACTAGTAAACTAACATAAGAGAAAGTAACTGTCCTCAACAATATTTAAACAATATTGTTTGTTTACATTTATTGTTATCTCCTCCACCGCTCTAACATACACGCAAGCTGTAGTACATATCTGTTGACTCCAGGAAATAACCTTTTAGAGCTTGACGTGTTCCCTACAATTTAAAATTGCTCTGGGAAACTAAAATTTACTTCTATTCGGGTCAATTTCTGTAACTTTAAGGACCAAAACTAAAATTCGTTCAATAATTTATTATCAGAAGTCACTACTCGCTTCAATTGACTGAGAATATTGGGAATTTAGGTAAAAGTCATTTCAAAACATTTTTTTCTCCAAATGCAGAAAAAATCGAGCAAAATTGTATTTAACCTTTCTGATTGAAATATCTCGAAAATTAACTCCCTGAAATTAATGACATGACTCACGGTTCTTTCTGTTGAGGAAATAGAAAACTATAGAATTGATATCACTACCTAAAAAAATAATACAAAATAATATTCTCATAAATAAAATACTAGCATATTCACCCAACAAAATTAATGCAAAACCACCACTTCTATAGGCCTACTCAACATTAAAACCAGAAACCAACTCTGATTCTCCCTCAGCAAAATCGCCTCTAGGTGCATCGGATGAAAGCCATGATCAGGGACGGTCAAACCATTGTTCTTCATATGGATGTCATAATTTTCCCATTCGTCCATTCACCAATTATTTTTAGAGGGAAATAAAAAATATTGATATTTAGTTCTAATACTGTTATATAAGAGTAAATTGTATAATAATTTAACTTGGTCCAAGAACCACATGTACATTTTAATAACGTATTTTAAAGTGTATTATTACAGAAAACAGCTTTTATCCATGACCATAACGAAAAACATGCCTTTACTAAATACTTTTGCGTTTGTAAAGTGGGTTTTTATTCAACATTACTTTATTTCACTAGTGAGATAAAGACTTTACCTCACAGTTTGAACTTTATCTCACAGTTCATTAGTATTTTCCTAGTACCCGGGTACACACGTATACTTTTCCATTGAACTATTACTCAAGAAGTTAATATATTAGTTACTAGATGTCACTACCTCTACTTCATTATTACCATTTCTTAAATATACATACACTCAATATCCTTCTCTTTTCTCTATCTGCTACGTCGTAATTTGTACATTACATCCATATCTAATATGCATCTTTTTAAAATTTTGTAATAATATACCTTTTGGGATGCGAGGAGACTTGAACCTACGAAGTTGGGTTTATAGGATTTTAAAACAACGCGCGTTAGCCAACTGAGCTAAACAGACACAATGATCAATTAAGTTTTAATATTCATCTTAAGGTTACAGAAGTAAAATGTGAAATTATTTTAATCACATTAGTTCCGTGAACACTTCTAAATAATCCCTGAAACTTCAAAAAGACGAAAATACACGTTTAAAGTGGAAAAATATACATTAAAATTATATAATTAATTATAATGTGTTATTTATCCAACGCCTTAGATACCATTCTTTACTAATCATGGCCTCGTACATCATGACCTACCTAGTAACGTATTGATTCTAAAATCTATGCCATGGTATGTGATTACATGAGGACTTATTTTCAACATATTTTCTTTTATAAAACATAATTTTTCGTTATGGTCATGGATAAAATTACGTATGGTACTTGTGAGCGTGATCTTTATTGCACTCGTGTAATTTAAGCACTCGGCTGACGCCTCGTGCTTAAATCTTTCCACTCGTGCAATAAAGATGCACTTACCTCACAAGTACCATAAATAACTATTATTTTCTATTAAAATCAGAACTAAATTGTGCTACTATTTTCAGTGTGAAAGTAATACGAATTATATACCACCCCGCATATAGTAAACTTTTATTTATTTTAAGCAGTAACATGAGCTGCTGCCAGAAAGTCAACAGGAGGATAGCAATGGGGAAGGGAGCTGCTAATAGAAAAAGTAGCATCTTCTGTGGACCTCTGGAAAAAAAAACTAAGAAACAGACCAGTGAAGTGCTTTGTGTGGAGTGTGTCCTTGTATGCGGCAGAAATATGGACATTAGACGAAGTGAAGAGAAGTGACTAGATGCATTTGAAATGTGGATATGGAGGAGTATGAAGCGTGTGAAAAGGGAAAACAAGATAAGAAATGAAGCTGTGTTGGAAAGAGTAGGTGAAGAAAGAATGATGCTGAAACTGATCAGGAAGAGAAAAAGGAATTGGTTGGGTCACTGGCTGGGAAGCAACTGCCTACTGAAAGATGCACTGGAAGGAATGGTGGACGAGAGAAAAGTTCGGGGCAGAAGAAGATATCAGATGATAGATAATATTAAGATATATGGATCATATGGCGAAACAAAGAGGAAGGCACAAAATAGGAAAGAGTGGCGAATGCTGGGTTTGCAGTGAAAGACCTGCCCTTGGGCAGAAAACTATGATGAATGGATCATTAAATATTTAAACAATGAACTTCTAAGCGGAATGTTAAAATTCGTTTTCCAATAATTAATCGTCCTTCAAGAAAACTTACGGTGCGCCTACATAGTTACAGCTTCTTATTTAGAATGCCGAGAGTTGATAAAAACCGAAAATCGCTGTTTTTAACCTTTCGGATTATGGTACGATCTACAGAGGCTATTCTGAACAAATAACACAAAGAAAATATAGCAACGGCGAAAAAGTTACAGCTGGAGAAAACAACAAACTTGACAAAATCTCTCCTACAAACACTCTGCCAAACCACAAACTATTGATCAGCATGGAATCGAACATAGGTCCCTTGTGAGAAGCGACAGCTAACAGAGGTATGGCTGAGCCAAAAGGATCTGTCGGGAATCAAACCCCAGTTCAGTTGATTAAATCTGGATCAAGGCGGATTAAACTCCTGTTTCCGTCATTATAGGCTATGGTTGTCTTGTTATACCGTGTTTGCTAAAATAACACACTCTTCCCGCCAACCGTTTGAACTCTTTTATGCTCAAGAAAGTTTTGTAACGTGAGTTACAGTTTAATTTTAGAAAACATCTCCTCTTTGTTTATTATAGAATAGTATGTCTTAGCACTCCAGTTATATTTCTTCAGTAAAAGCCATTTGAAACATTTTTTTTCGAAATGCAGGCAAAGGAATTCAAACAAAAACACCGGTTAGAAGCAAAGAAAAGTAGAAGGGCATTGAAGTTAAAAAACTATCCAAAGTAGAAGGATAAAATATTGAAAAGAAACGAAGAGTAGACGCCAAAAGAAATGTTGCCAAGCATAAATTACTGAAGAATACACAAAATAATGCTCCAAACAATAATGACAGTGAGCATTCTTCCTCTGAATCTACAAAATATTTAAGAAAAGCAATGACAGAAACGAAAAGAGCAATGCCACAATCCGCACTAAAAAACAGTAGTTTTAAGAAATCTAGTACCAGATAATAAATCACCTGAACAAGAGGAACATAACAATGAGACGGTAAACAGAAAACATAGAAATGTCCTGTCAGCTATTACAATTACATTCATTCAGTAATATTATGTTAGAGATGACACACGTAGAGAAACTACTGCGAAGAAAGAAGATACTGCAAATCTAGTCTTTCAGGTAAGGCTCCCTGTAAAGCAGATTTAAATAATTTCAAGGGAAAAATTGTTCCGGGGCCGGGTATCGATCCCGGGACCTCTGGTTGAACGTACCAGCGCTCTTTCCAACTGAGCTACCCGGGAACTCCACCCGACACCGTCTCAACTCTTCCCTATACATCCACACGACGAAACGCCAGAGACCCACATCGAGTGCACACATTCTCTGTGTGGCTTAGAATTGTGGTTTTCTGTTAACGTACACAGTGACGTATATATTATGCAAATCTAGTCTTTCAGGTAAGGCTCCCTGTAAAGCAGATTTGAATAATTTCGAGGGAAAAATTGTTCCGGGGCCGGGTATCGATCCCGGGACCTCTGGTTAAACGTACCAGCGTTCTTTCCAATTGAGCTACCCGGGAACTCCACCCGACACCGTCTCAACTTTTCCCTATACATCCACAGAACTCGTGTGGGCTGACGAAACGCCAGAGACCCACATCGAGTGCACACATTCTCTGTGTGGCTTAGAATTGTGGTATTCTGTTAACGTACACAGTGACGTATATATTATGCAAATCTAGTCTTTCAGTTAAGGCTCCCTGTAAAGCAGATTTGAATAATTTCAAGGGAAAAATTGTTCCGGGGCCGGGTATCGATCCCGGGACCTCGGGTTGAACGTACCAGCGCTCTTTCCAACTGAGCTACCCGGGAACTCCACCCGACACCGTCTCAACTCTTCCCTATACACCCACACAAGAGAATGTGTGCACTCGATGTGGATCTCTGGCGTTTCGTCAGCCCACACGAGTTGTGTGGATATAAAGGAAAGAGTTGAGACGGTGTCGGGTGGAGTTCCCGAGTAGCTTAGTTGGAAAGAGCGCTGGTACGTTCAACCAGAGGTCCCGGGATCGATACCCGGCCCCGGAACAATTTTTCCCTTGAAATTATTCAAAGAAGATACTGTTATTCAAGATGGAAACAGAAACAATAAACAGCAAATTAGACATCTAGAAAAGATCAAAATTTTCGCTCATTCTTATGACAGACGATGGTATTAAGTCAGCAACCAAGCAACTGAAGTTGAAGCAACTATTGCTAAAGCTAAAACAATGAAAATTTCATTATATTAAATAGAAAATTAATGGGAAACAATTTTTGCCGACTAACAGAAATGGAGGACCATGGTGAATAACCCATAAAAAGGGGAAGAACATGTCTAGAAGATATTTACGTAATGAATTATTATTATTATTATTATTATTATTATTATTATTATTATTATTATTGTTATTATTAGGTTATTTTACGACGCTGTATCAACATCTAGGTTATTTAGCGTCTGAATGAAATGAAGGTGATAATGCCGGTGAAATGAGTCCGGGGTCCAGCACCGAAAGTTACCCAGCATTTGCTCGTATTGGGTTGAGGGAAAACCCCGGAAAAAACCTCAACCAGGTAACTTACCCCGACCGGGATTCGAACCCGAGCCACCTGGTTTCGCGGCCAGACGCGCTGACCGTTACTCCACAGGTGTGGGCTTTACGTAATGAATTATCCAGAAGTGCCATTATATTTTCTTTCATTTTGTTGTGTCATTTTATTTTATTTAAGTAACACGAGTCATGGATAGTCCGTAACATGAGTCACATACAAAAAAATATATATTCTGTTAATTCTGTAACTCATTTATTTTTTGTTGTAATCTATTATTGTCCTAAATCTAATTCCTTTCATTATACAAATATCTATGTTGGACAGCATACAAACAGAACAGATTCTGTATCATAATGAAGGTGACATGTTAGAGAGGGAGATATTTTTGTAACGTGAGACACAGACAATAATAGTACATTATGCAACGAGCCTATAATGGTAGTAATTAAGACGCGAGTATGTTTGTTTATGAAACGAGCGCAAGCGAGTTTCATAATTTTCATACGAGCGTCTTAATTACCATTATAAGGAAGTTTCATACGACTTTTTATGCTCGACCATATTTCTAACTTGAAATTATTCATAAGTATTCATGTTATGGTTATCTAAGTGAAGAGCGGAACTGACCTTCTAAATTGTGAGATGTGCGCCGACGCGAAAGTATTTATTTTTTCCGAGGGACGAATGTCATTGACCTTGATATAATCTAGAGAATAACATGAACATTAATATTGATATAACCTGGAAATTGATTTAGAATTGAAAAACGAGATTTTATTTGAATATTATTCACAATAATTAACGCTAATTATTACAGTAACAGAACATAACCTTCTGCGACAGTATTGGATTTCCAGCCTCCGTGACGTTTCGCTAATTGTCTTTCGACTGCATATTCGAGAATAATCAATACTTGCGGTTTTATAATGGTACAATGGTGATTTCTCATTGGCTGAACAACTGAACTATAATGAATAGGTGTACTTTAATGAGGTGCATTAAAGGGCTACTACCAGGTGCATAATTACTACATTTCGGCATGGTCGAGCATAAAGTTATATTTTTACGGTCTTACTAATAAAAACTCTATATACAGACGTTTAACTGTCTTATACTTATACAATGAGTAGCTCGTTTATAAGTCGTGTGTAAATTCCTTACTAATAATCACTACATACGTCGTGTATAACAGTATAACTGTTACACAGGTACGTCATAGTTTCGTCATTACTTCGTTACGAAAGGTAATAGAATACCTGATGTTCTCTATTGCATCCGGTAGAGCGCTCTAGTGTGGCGTGTTAAATATCGATAGTACAACTGGCTCTAATCGATTACCACACTATATTTTGGTCAAAGAGTACAAGCTACAGCAATATTATTCTAATCATTCTATGATCTTTGGTTTGTTCTTCTGTGGTTACAAGGTAACCATCATCATAAAATGACAGTCGATACGAACAGCTGTTAGAGGGGCGGCCATTTTTTCTCTATATACAACGCTTAAACAAGGGGTTTCGTGTATATAACTACTGCAAAGCAATTCCCATTGTATAGTTACAGCCTGTTTATACGTCCATAGCTTATTCACGGTTTATTAGTAACGTTTTCTGTCTCAACTCTGCATAATTCTCGTATAAAAACTACACACGGTTTATTAGTAAGACTGTTAATACATAAGAAAGAAAAATACATGGAATTTTCATTCAACAGCATTTAGCGTTGTTATTTCCTAACACTGGCTTATCAACTATTGTTTATTATATGTATTTATGTTTTATTATCCATTAAATTCCCAACTTAAGAGAGTCAAACTGTAACATGAGTGGCATGGTATGACCCATTTAGTGTAATATGTAACTAGTCAGCGATGTATGTAATGGAGGGGGAAAGGAACTGGCCACTTATCCCATTATCTCTTGGCCTAGTTGTCTCATGAGTGGTGCATTATTGGTGTCCTTATGAAGTTCAAACCTGTCTTCGGTCAGTTGACTAAACAACGTCAAACTATGATAATCTGGTAATTTGGAACCATTTTCATTGAAGTCGGAACAGGACCAAGAGCCTAAATCAGCGTGAGGCAGAAGAAGAAGAAGAAGAAGAAGATTGATCCTAAATGATTTCATTTATTTTATTTATTTATTTATTTATTTATTTATTTATTTATTTATTTATTTATTTATTTATTTATTTAACCTGGTAGAGGTAAGGTCATCAGGCTTTCTCTTCCCCTCTACCAGGGGATTACTACTACAATATTAAGAATACAATTACAATTATAATTACAATTAATATTAAATTTACAAACACAATAAAAATCAAAGTACTAAAAGATTAACTGACTAATAAAAGCTAGACAGTTTATTGTAAAAGTTAAGAAGAGAGAAACATTTCTTTTAATAATAATAATAATGGTTTATTTTAACTGGCAGAGTTAAGGCCATTCGGCCTTCTCTTCCACTCAACCAGTATGATAAAAAATTACTACAGTGCTATGAATATAACATAATTAATACAATACAATACAATTCAAAGCAATACAATACTACAAATACAAGACAATATAATACATAATTAACATAATACAATGACAATTCTTTTCGTCTTCACAACACCAATAAAATAATTATGTAATAATAATAATAATAATAATAATAATAATAATAATGATAGTCATATCTAAATTAAATTAAATTATTAAGCTCGATCACAAGTATAATTTCAATTTGACTGCGCCCGTAAGAAATCGTTTGGCCTTTTCTTGAAAGTGGTTATTGTCTGGCAGCCCCTAATCTTCTGAGGTAGACAATTCCATTCACGGGGAACTGAGACAGTAAAAGAGGATGAATAGTGGGATGTTCTATGGGCAGGAATTGCTAGGATTTGGCTCTCCTGTGACCTGGTGTTTAGATTGTGACTGGAGGATAAGTAGTTAAACCGGGAACGAAGATAATTTGGAGTAGAAGTAAAAATTAAACCTACTCTATGCAGTAAGAAAATGCTTAATAAGCTTGCTTTTGAACGCTACTAAATTCCGACAGTCTCTGATGTCACTGGGTAGGGTATTCCACAAGCGCGAGAGCGAGATTGTGTATGATGATGAATAGGATGATGTCTTATGTGTTGGTATGGCTAGTATGCGGCTATTTTGCGTGCGTGTGAAGAGATTATGATATGATGACAGGTAACTGAAACGGGAGGCAAGGTAGGTAGGTGTAGAAGTGTGAAGGACTTGGAAAAGGAGAACAAGAGAATGAAAATTTCTACGTTCGTTAAGCCGTAGTCAGTTTAGAGTTTGGAAGGATGGGGTAATGTGGTCAGTACGACGGACATCGCAGACGAAGCGAACACAAGAATTATGAACACGTTGTAATTTTTGCGACTGGTTGACATTGAGGTCGGTCAGTAGAATATCACAGTAATCGAAGTGGGGCATTACTACTGTTTCCACTAGTATTTTCTTGAGTGATAGCGGAAGGAATTTTCGAATGCTGTTTAAGGAATGTAGGTAGTATGGAAAGCACTTTTTTGGTAATATGGGTTACTCGGTTATTCTAGTTTAAATGCGTATCAAAATAAACTCCAAGGTTTTTAACACGAAGCAAAAGGGATTATTGTGTCGTTTAACTTGACTGGAAGGCAAGGAGTAATATTGCGTAATAGACGTTGATGTCCACTGGGATTGCTTGTGATTTTCTTGCATTGAGAGTCAAACCAAACTTTCTGGCCCATGCAGATATAGATTCAAGGTCCTCGTTAAGATTTTGTATTGCGTCATTGAGTGAGTCAGGGGTTGTATGGATATAGATTTGTAAATCGTCTGCAGAGAGGTGATGCTTACAGTGCTGTAGAGTCGAGGTGCATCTTTCGAGAAACAAGAAGTATTATCATTCGCAGCAACACGATGAAGGAACTAGATTGTTGCGAAGGAAGTGAAACTTGAGATAAAATGAGTCACCTTCGTACCAATAATTTTCGGACACCCTGTAGCTACAAGGTTCACTTTTTCCTATATTCCTTCGTACTGATTGTACTTGATGGAGTACTGCGTTCACTTATAATAGCTTTTTCTTACGTCCACATGTGGGCAGCCACTAATGTGTTTACCAGTTGTGCCGCATACAGGTAAGCCACATTAGCGGTCAAAGGAACCCTGCCTCATGTTAACATGAATTTCTTATATGAAACATTTCTTATTGCGCATTTACCCCAGGTTGCCCCTCAGCGAGAGAGATGATATATGACAAGGTTTTAGGAGAAGATATATATCATGCTTGAAGTCCATGGTTCGCATACCGATTTACATACTAATATTTCATGTTGGTGTTACTACAACTGCTTTGTGTATAATCCTTTGTAAACAGAGGATGATGCACCTCCGTTTCTGAAAGCGCTATGGAAATAGAGTGCTGACAAAAATGTATGGCGGTAGGAAGAGGAGGCAAGCCGTGTGTATGAATAGGGAGAGCGCGGAGACGAGAAGGAAAGTGTGGGCAATATGAAATATAATGATGGACTGCACATGGGCTAGAATCAGAACGAAGAGAAGCTAAAAGGAATTTTATTTTGTGAACTTTCATTTTTATGTCAATTTATCCGCTACCATAGGAGCTATGTCTATGTGAGATTTTAGACCGCGATGTAGGTAATGGATGCTGTAACGTTGTGTAGCACCCAATAATGGGAGAAATTGTTTTTTAATTATATCCCTATATTTTCTGGGAAATTCTTCCCTTCACTGTATTTGCATGTGCCATCTGGAACGATGGAAAAGAAAACAGTACGGCCTTAATCATATCAGATTAAATAAAATAAGTAAATAAATAAGTAAATAAGTAAGTAAATAAGTAAGTAAGTAAATAAATAAGTAAGTAAATAAATAAGTAAATAAATAAGTAAGTAAATAAATAAATAAGTAAACAAATAAGTAAATAATTAAGTAAATAAATAAGTAAATAAGTAAGTAAATAAATAAGTAAATAAATAAGTAAGTAAGTAAATAAGTAAGTAAATAAGTAAATAAATAAGTAAATAATTAAGTAAATAAGTAAGTAAATAAGTAAATAATTAAGTAAGTAAGTAAGTAAATAAGTAAGGAAATAAGTAAGTAAATAAGTAAATAAATAAGTAAATAGGTAAGTAGATAAATAAATAAGTAAATAAGAAAGTAAATAACTAAGTAAATAAGTAAATAAATAAATAAGTAAGTAAGTAAATAACTAAGTAAGTAAATAAGTAAGTAAATAAATAAGTAAATAAGAAAGTAAATAAATAAATAATTAAATAAGAAAGTAAATAAGTAAATAAATAAGTAAATACGTAATTAAGTAAATAACTAAGTAAGTAAATAAGTAAGTAAATAAGTAAATAAATAACTAAATACGTAAGTAAATAAGTAAGTAAATAAATAAATAAATAAGTAAATAAGTAAGTAAATAAGTAAGTAAATAAGTAAGTAAATAACTAAGTAAATAAATAAGTAAATAAGTAAGTAAATAAATAAGTAAATACGTAAGTAAGTAAATAACTAAGTAAATAAGTAAGTAAATAAGTAAGTAAGTAAGTAAATAAATAAGTAAATACGTAAGTAAGTAAATAAGTAAGTAAGTAAATAAGTAAGTAAGTAAGTAAATAAGTAAGTAAATAAGTAAATAAATAACTAAATACGTAAGTAAATAAGTAAGTAAATAAATAAATAAGTAAATAAGTAAGTAAATAACTAAGTAAATAAATAAGTAAATAAGTAAGTAAATAAATAAGTAAATACGTAAGTAAGTAAATAACTAAGTAAGTAAATAAGTAAGTAAATAAGTAAATAAATAACTAAATACGTAAGTAAATAAATAAGTAAATAAGTAAGTAAATAAGTAAGGAAATAAGTAAGTAAATAACTAATTAAGTAAATAAGTAAGTAAGTAAATAAATAAGTAAGTAAATAAATAAATAAATAAGTAAGTAAATAAATAAGTAAATAAATAAGTAAGTAAATAAGTAAGTAAATAAATAAGTAAGTAAATAAATAAGTAAGTAAATAAATAAGTAAATAAGTAAGTAAATAAATAAGTAAATAAGTAAGTAAATAAGTAAGTAAATAAATAAGTAAATAAGCAAATAACTAAGTAAGTAAATAAGTAAATAATAAGTAAATAAGTAAGTAAATAAGTAAATAAATAAATAAATAATTAAATGAAAAATATACATAAATAAATAAACAAAATTTATTAAGATTATATCTTGATCAAAACTTTAATACAGCTTGCTTCCCTAAGCTTAGGTCTGTGTATAATTCATCACAAGTCACGGGATCAATACTCGCGCTGTCAAATATAAGACATTAGTACAGCGCCTTATGGCGAAAGAACAAGCCGACTCTAATGTATTATTAATGGGAAGAAAAGTATCATTACATATCTCTGGCTCTGGGCGGCAGCTCTGTCACCAAATTGCTTCCGGCAAGCTCGACTACTTCGACAGTAATTGATCGAATGTGACGGAAAGAACGAGCACCCCTCCGCGTAGCAGCGCTTTATAATCCCCCTGTATTCTCCAGGGTCTCTGCTGATCATCCCCTGACAGTTCAAAGCGCCACGCATTCCCTTTGACAGTCGACACCAATTCTAGCTCAAGGGGAGAGGGGAGAACTCGCGGGTAATTTGGATTCATTAGCCGTTTCCATATTCCTAAAGATCGCATGTAATTGGGGTTGGCCCCTTCTTCACACCTTGTCGTGAGCTTGCCTTAATCTTGCCTTACAACCCCTAACTCATATACCCCCCTTGCCACTCTAGATATAAATCAATATGACTAGCATGCCAGCATCTAACATCGTAGAATGTGTAACAAACTGCAGCGCGGGCTAGGGTTAGGTATACAAACACGGCGCATGCTATATTCTCAACAGAGATCACACAATTCCCATGCTTCTGCAGGAGTGAGAGTATGATACGGTACTATATCATCTATTTATAGAACATGCAGTTCAATAAATTGAGATATAGGCTACTACACGGTACTACCCGTCAAAGAGATGAGAAGCAAAAGAGATGCATGAACACTCCGTGTAAACAGAGTGGCTCGTACAGACTAAAATAAACACAAAGGTAATAACTTCGTCACAAAGAGACAAAGGTCAACCGCAGCTGGAAATTAAAGTCTATAATGTGGTAATTTAATGTCTTCCTCTTCTTACCAAAGGTAGTTAACCTATTACTACCTATGAGCCGCTGTAACTTAGGTGGATTTGTCATCAGAAATGAAAAATATTATAATTATAACTAAAAAAATCAGTATAGAGAATATTGCAATACCGCCGAATTATATATTTCTGGGAAATTCACATTTCCGATAATCAGATAATATTATGACGCATGTCTGTAATCCAGCGAAATTTTAAGCTATCTGTTGCGAGGAATTTCAGTGTTTGCTCCGTGACATAGGAACAATCAATACACTGTATCAGGCTACAAAAGGAATATAAACCAATCTGTTTAATCAATTGTAGTGACCTATTGTCCATAAACAGGAAATACAAGGGTAGAGAATTGATTGTTGAATCCATTACCAAGAGTCAAGACCTATTTTTCGTCATCATATAAAACAAGGGAAGAGAAACCAATTTATTGAATCCTACCAAGACATTTTCCATTATCAGAGGAGATATGGGTTGTGAAACCTATTGTTGAATCCGCTACCAAGACCCATTTCCCTTCACTTGGGAAAGTGAAGGAGGTCAAACCTATTGTTGAATACGTTACCACATCCTATTTTCCAACGTTATGGAAGACGAGAATTCATTACCAAGACCTGTTTTTCTTCACTAGAGAAGAGAATAGAAGAGAAACCTATCGTTGAATTCATTACCAAACTTATTTTTCATTATCAGAAAAGACAAGGTAAGGGAAACCTACTGTTGAATCCATTACCCATTTTCTTCATCAGAGGAGAAATCTATTGTTGAATCGATGTACAACACCTATTTTCCATTATAAGTGAAAAAACAGGAACAGAAATCTACCGTTGAATCTGCTAAGACTTATTTTAATATTATCAGGGAAGACCAGGAAAGAGAAATCTACTGGTGAATACATTACCAGAACTCATTTTACATTATCAGGGAGGACAAGGGAAGAGAAACCTATTGTTGAATTCATAACCAAGTATAATCAGGACCTATTTTCCATCATGATGAAAGGCGAGCGAAGAGAAACCTATTTATTCAATCCATAATCAAGATCTGCTTTCCAACATCAAGGAATACAAGCAAAGAGAAACCTATTGTTGAATTCATAACCAAGTATAATCAAGACCTATTTGCCATCATGATGAAAGACGAGCGAAGAGAAACCTATTATTGAATCCATAATCAAGAACTGCTTTCCAACATCAAGGAACACAAGCGAAGAAAAACCTATTGTTGAATTCATAACCAAGCATAATCAAGACCTATTTGCCATCATGATGAAAGACGAGCGAAGAGAAACCTATTATTGAATCCATAATCAAGAACTGCTTTCCAACATCAAGGAAAACAAGCGAAGAGAAACCTATTGTTGAATTTATAACCAAGCATAATCAAGACATATTTTCCATCATGATGAAAGACAAGCGAAGAGAAACCTATTATTGAATCCATAATCAAGACCTGCTTTCCAACATCAAGGAACACAAGCGAAGAGAAACCTATTGTTGAATTCATAACAAAGCATAATCAAGATTTATTTTCCATCATGATGAAAGACGAGCGAAGAGAAATCTATTATTGAATCCATAATCAAGACCTGCTTTCCAACATCAAGGAACACAAGCGAAGAGAAACCTATTGTTGAATTCATAACAAAGCATAATCAAGATTTATTTTCCATCATGATGAAAGACGAGCGAAGAGAAATCTATTACTGAATCAATAATCAAGACCTGCTTTCCAACATCAAGCAACACAAGCGAAGGAAAACCTATTGTTGAATTTATAAAAAAACCTGTTTTTTTATTATGGAAACCTATTATTGAATCCATTACAAAGACCTATTTTTCATCATAGGGAGGACAAGAAGAGAAACCTATCGCTGGCTTCGTTACCAAGACCTATTTTCCATTGTTATGGAAGATAAGAGAAGAGGCATCTGTTGTTGAACTCATTACCAAGAATTATATTCCATCACCGGAGAAATAATCCCCAAGGTCTATCCCTCCACTACAGTTCAGATTTAACTACCTTCGACTTCTGGCTTTTATCAAACCTAAAATTCCATTCAAAGAGAGCACATTTCAGACATTGAATAAAATGAAGGATAAAACAATCAGGCAGATGAAGTTGATACCAAAAGAAGACTTTGCAGAGTGTTTCGAAGAGTGGTAAGGATGCTGAAATAATTGTGTGATGTGCCAAAGGGGGTACTTTGAAGGGAATAAGACGACATTGTCATAGGTATAGTACTATTTCAATAATAAATTACTGAAAACTTTTCGAATAGACGTATGTAGCCGACGTACACGTCTTAATGTTCTTCTCCTTCGAAGTTTTTGAAGGATATATATTTTGATCATTATTTATGAAAAATATTATTTAACGTATTCCTACATCAGGAACGAGAAGTAGGATACGGTAAATCAATTTCACAACAAACCATTCTAAATCTATTTCCTGATACCCAGATGTATTAAAACTTGTCATTTATTTACAAAGTACAAGTTACCATTACTTTAACTGTAAAATATTCCTCAAAATAAGATAATTTCTTTACAATATGGAATCGTATTTCTGTGTTTCAACACTACGTACATGTACTATATTACTGCCTTAGCTATTAGTGGCAACAAGTTCGTTTGTTAACATGTTAATAAAAAATAACAAATTCAAGAACTTTTCATTGAATACATTTCTGACAACATAATAAAATGTCGCACAACAAAACTTCAGTACTCAATTTGTAATAAAACAAATCCACGTTACACAATACTCAGCTCCAAAACTTCATACAGTGACGAATTATAGAAACGTATGTAGTTTCATAATGAAAATGTTACTATGAAGCTGAAACTCAACTCAATAGAATGACTGGATAATCAATGGAGACTACGAAACTTTTAATGAGGTTATATTTTTAGCACTCACAAAACAATAAATGGTGGAAACTTTTTAGACGATTAATTGTATGTCTGGGAGTAACATGGAACTAGTCTAGGAATTAAAAAAACAGAAAAACGAAAGGTTATAGTTTTCGCAGTCACAACATCATCAAGCTGAGTTACTATTTAGACAGTGAAATCCTCACTTTTTTAATGTGAATATGGAGAAGATACCACCATGGAATTTCTTTCACAAAATCGTACAATGAAATACAACATGATGAATAGTCTGTAGTGCATCTTTACATTTCTGGAGATAATTATTTCCGTCCTAAAAATAAAATATTTGAAAACAGGAGTCAAATTTACCATGGCTGATAGATACTGGGTGACTATGAAGTTCGGTGCCAGTAATTTGCACTTTATCATACTTGAAACTATGGGGAAACATTGTTCCTCGTTATTTCTTCGTGAATTTGCATTAGCCACAGAAATAGATCAGGGATAAGGAGCTGGTATCGTAATCCGAGCGTTTAAAACTAGTGACCGTTATCCTTGAATAAGCGTGACTATACCCCTTGTATTGGTTAATGTTATAACAAAAATAATACAGGGTGTTTTAAAATATCAGTTAACACTTCTAACATTAACAAACAAACGCAATGAAATAGAGAGCAGTGTCGCAAGTGGTAAAATTAACCCTGAACGTAAGCGCTTAAAATCTGCGAGAGTTGAAGACGTTGACATTGTTACCCTGAAATGGTTTAATGTCTCTAGTATATCAACGGAGTATCTGATTGTGCTCGAAGCAATAAGAAATAAGTTTGTTGCTGAAAACCTCAAAACCGAAAGACAGAGTACAGTCACAGTCTAGTACGTATATACAGTCGTATATACAGTCGAGAAGCTCAATACGTAGTAAATATGCAAACATCAGGTAGTTGCTCACCACTAGGATCGCTAATATCGCCTCATTACAGGCAATGAAAAATAGTACTGTCACAGTCTATTGTTTCTAGCATCCTCAAAATTCAAGCTTCGTGATTGTATATAGCAGACTGTGGTACAGTTACAGATTTAAAATAAACATGTCTGAATGTTAAACAAATTTGTTTTTCAAGTAGGATAATCAAAAGATGAGTAAATATTATTTCATAGGATGTAATGTTTGTTGCTCTATCCTGTTTCTACTGTATTCTCTTTTAGTCAGCGCTGTAAATGGAAATTTATCCTTTGAAGAGGTGGAAAAATTCAAATATCTTGGAGGAGCAGTAACAAATATAAATGACACTCGGGAGGAAATTAAACGCATAATAAATACGGGAAATGCCTGTTATTATTCGGTTGAGAAGTTTTTGTCATCTAATCTGCTCTCAAAAAGTTGAAAGTAAGAATTTATAAAACAATAAAATTATATTATCGATTGTTCTGTATGGTTGTGAAACTTGGACTCTCACTTTGAGAGAAGAACATAGGTTAAGGGTGTTTGAGAATAAAATGCTTAGACATATTTGGGGCTAAGAGGATGAAGTTACAGGAGAATGGAGAAAGTTACACAACGCAGAACGTCACGTATTGTATTCTTCACCTAACATATTTAGGAACATTAAATCCAGACGTTTGAGATGGGCAGGGCATGTAGCACGTATGGATGATCTAGAAATACATATAGAGTGTTAGTTGGAAGACCTGAGGGGGAAATACCTTTGGGGAGACCGAGAGTAGGTGGGAGGATAATATTAAAATGGATTTGAAGAAGGTGGGATATGTTGGTAGAGATTGGATGCTCAGGATAGGGCTCAATGACGGGCTTATGTGAGGGCGACAATGAACTTCCGGGTTCGTTAAAAGACAAAAGAAAAATTCTGCTGATTAATAAAATATGTAGGCCTAAGCTTAAATTTTGTAGAATGCCCCCAGAGCATGTAGGCCTACTCTTTCTGGGCATGCTAGAGAGGTTTTTTATATAATGTATTTTTGTTCTGGTAATAAATTTATTACTATTATTATTATTATTATTATTATTATTATTATTATTATTATTATTATTATTATTAAGAAACTTCTTGCCCCAGCAACTAAAACTTACCCTAGTACAAACCCTAGTAATGCCGCATTCCGATTATTGTGACGTTTTGTTAAGTGGCCTAAGTTCTGAACTGTCAGTCAAGTTACAGCGAGTTCAGAATATGTGCGTCAGATATGTATGCAACATCCGACGATATGATCACATATCACTGTCCTTCGTAAGTTTTTCGTGGCTCCGACTTAAAGAACGCAGAACTTTACACTCTTTGTCTTTACTCTTTCGAATTCTGCACACTTCAACACCAAATTACCTTTCGTCTCGTTTCTCTTATCTATACTCTAACCACGACGTAAATACCAGATCACTTATCTGTGGCACGCTAAGTATACCTCTTCATAGAACATCTCGTTATTCATTGTCTTTTATAGTATCCACCTCGCGACAATGGAATTCCCTATCACAAAGTATTAGGGGCTGCAAGACAATAAACACTTTTAAAAACAGCTTAAAAGATAACCTTCTTAGCATTTCACTCCAATCATACTGACTTAAACTATCACTGTCTACATTATTACTCCTTCCTTTAGATATGCATCCCGATAGTGCTGTATTTTCAAAATTGTCTCATAATAATCTCTTTTATTATCTAACATTATTTGAAATATATTACATTCTATGTATTTTAGCTTAATTCTGCTACACAGTGTGTATTTCAGTGTTTAATTAATAGTTCATAGTATTTTGTTGTTTAATTCGTAAATAACTCTTGTATACATGTAGCTCTTATCTATTCTTTGTAAGTTCATACATATGTATATATACTTTTTACTGGTTGAGCGGAAGAGAAGGCCTTACGGCCTTAACTCTGCCTTACTTACTTATTTACAAATGGCTTTTAAGGAACCCGAAGGTTCATTGCCGCCCTCACATAAATCCGCCATCGGTCCCTATCCTGTGCAAGATTAATCCAGTCTCTATCATCATATCTCACCTCCCTCAAATCCATTTTAATATTATCCTCCCATCTACGTCTCGGCCTCCCCAAAGGTCTTTTTTCCTCCGATCTCCCAACTACCACTCTATATGCATTTCTGGATTCGCCCATACGTGCTACATGCCCTGCCCATCTCAAACGTCTGGATTTAATGTTCCTAATTATGTCAGGTGAAGAATACAATGCGTGCAGTTCTGTGTTGTGTAACTTTCTCCATACTCCTGTAACTTCATCCCGCTTAGCCCCAAATATTTTCCTAAGCACCTTATTCTCAAACATCCTTAACCTATGTTCCTCTCTCAGAGTGAGAGTCCAAGTTTCACAATCATATAGAACAACCGGTAATATAACTGTTTTATAAATTCTAACTTTCAGATTTTTTGACAGCAGACTAGATGATAAAAGCTTCTCAACCGAATAATAACACGCATTTCCCATATTTATTCTGCGTTTAATTTCGTCCCGAGTGTCATTTATATTTGTTACTGTTGCTGCAAGATATTTGAATTTTTCCACCCCTTCGAAGGATAAATTTCCAATTTTTATATTTCCATTTCGTACAATATTCTGGTCACGAGACATAATCATATACTTTGTCTTTTCGGGATTTACTTCCAAACCGATCGCTTTACTTGCTTCAAGTAAAATTTCCGTGTTTTCCCTAATCGTTTGTGGATTTTCTCCTAACATATTCACGTCATCCGCATAGACAAGAAGCTGGTGTAACCCGTTCAATTCCAAACCCTCTGTGTTATCCTGAACTTTCCTAATGGCATATTCTAAAGCGAAGTTAAAAAGTAAAGGTGATAGTGCATCTCCCTGAATTAGCCCGCAGTGAATTGGAAAAGCATCAGATAGAAACTGACCTATACGGACTCTGCTGTATGTTTCACTAAGACACATTTTAATTAATCGAACTAGTTTTCTTGGGAATACCAAATTCAATAAGAATATCATATAATACATCCGTCTTAACCGAGTCATATGTCTTAACTCTGCCAGCTAAAATAAATTATTATTATTATTATTATTATTATTATTATTATTATTATTATTAGAACTAACTAAATACAAACGCAAATATCATAAATATCATTTGGAACATGACAAAAGAGCTAATATGTTACGGAATGTATAGAGCCTGTATGAAAAAATAGGGCCTACGTGTCGTCATGGTGAAAATAGTTTCTATTGAACGATATGAAGGCCAATTTAGGTCATCAAAATTCTTGCTATGATCGTGTCTATGATGGTAATGAAAACCTGAGTACGAACAGTGCTCTGTCTATACAGATGACATTCACACAAAAGAAAAGTTGGGTGGTCATCAGGATGTGCCACCGTCTGACAGATCAATACGCCAGGCCGAGGGCGGCGCTGCTGTCCGTTACCTAATCAGCATGCCACGCTGCTCCATTCTGTCTCGCCGGCCCGTGCTCCTGTGCCCTCTGCTCTCATCACTGTAATTCTTTTTTTTTTTTAGTCACCCGATTTCCGTATTTCGTGGGCAAGGCGAAAGTTCATGCTTTGTCAGACCTTTCTCTCAGTAACCGTTGTGACAATTAGCCGGTCGATTTTCATGAAACTTGATACGGATGTCGTCTATTTTGTGCAATTTTTTAGGCGGAGATTCACCTTTCGCCAATGGTTTTTTGCTTAATCAAGAAAAGGCCATCAACATAACTCTTACCCTAAATCTATACTAATAATACATCTGTAGCCGAAATTTTTCTGGTAATTTTCGATTTTCCAAAAATAATTGGTCCTAACATGTATAATTAATCACCCTGAAATCGAAAATCACTTTTTTTTAATTTTTGTTTGTATGTCTGTCTGTGTCTGTCTGTTGTATGTTTGTTAACTTTTCACGCGATAATGGCTGAACGGATTTCGATGAAAATTGGATTATAAATTAAGTTCGTTGTAACTTAGATTTTAGGGTGTATGACATTCAAAATACGTTATTTAAAAGGGGGGTTATAAGGGGGCCTGAATTAAATAAATCGAAATATCTCGCTTATTATTGATTTTTGTGAAATATGTTACATAACAAACGTTTCTTTAAAAATGATTTCTGATAAGTTTTATTCTCTGAAAAATGGTGATAGGACTAATATTTAATGAGATAAATGAGTTTTAAAATTAAAATAACTGCCATCTAAGGCGGTGTATTGAAATAAAAAACAAATGACTTCGTCTATAAGGGGCCTTGGACACAACAATCGAAAGCTATGAAACATAGCCTACAGACAATGTTTCTGTGTTTCTATGAAGTAATATCAGAAGCTAAATTAACCGATTTGTGTAATTAATTATTATATCATCATTGGAAAGTGTAGTTTATTTGGATGGACATAATGCTATAATGTTATTACAGTAACTTGTGACTGAATTGAGGACAGGTAAGATTAAAATAGCTTCTTATGCAGAGAAAACTTGATAGGTTATTCTATATATTCATTTCCTGTATTTCTTATTATAATGTTTATGAACATATTCATTTTTATCTCAGATAATTAACGAACAACGAGAGTGTATTGATTTAGTATGCAGTAATAGTACGTTAGCTTAGCAATCCATTATTTTATAATTCAAATTTTAACTATGCTCAATTGAATCGTGTTAAAATACTTAAAATACATATGCAATAAATGCAATGCAAAAAAATTGGGAAATGAGCCAAGCAGATTATGTTGCGCTGTTATAAAAGTTGTTCCTCCTGAGATTCAAGAGCTCCCACAACAAATTAAAAACTTTCTAATTCGAGTACATCCGTTATCAAGACACTTTTTCATAATATAATATAATATAATATAATATAATATAATATAATATAATATAATATAATATAATATAATATAAACATAATAATAAATCTGTAACCAAAATTTTTCTGTTAATTTTGGCTTTTCCAAAAATAATAGGTAATAACAATTAAGAAACATGTTAAAGGAATTGTGATTGCACCAAATGAGTGGTCTCTGGATCAAAATGATGGCATTTTAATATTTTAAATACAATTTAAATTAAATAACATATTAAACGATTTATCCTTCTATCAAACACGAATGTTCCCTGGATCAAACGTCCTATTTTAATTATGTAATTACTTTACATATATTTCTAACGGGTGCAGGGGAGCGCACGGGTACGGCTAGTCATGTAATAAAAAAGGATAACATACAAAACTATACCAAATTTCTAGGACTTTTTATAGACTTCAGTTTAACATGGGAAAAACATATCGAATATATATGCACAAAATTATCAAGAGTTATATATTTATTAAAGAAATTAGTAACTTGTGTTTCTCAAAATTATTTAAGATGTGCCTACTTTTCGTTCTTTCAGTCGATAATTAGGTATGCCTTAATTTTCTGGGGAAATGGTAGCAAAATTGGGAGCGTCTTGATTTTGCAAAAGAAAGCCATTAGAATTCTATGTCAATCAAAGCATCTTGAACATTGTCGACCTCTTTTCAAACAGTCACAGATATTAACTGTCATAAATTTATATATATATATATATATATACGACCTAGTTCTTTATACTCGACAAAATATAGACAATTACTCATTAATAGCCAATATACATGATCATGAAATTAGAAATAGTGAACAAATTAATATTCCATACTGTAGATTACATAAAACTAGTACAAATTTTTCTGTCATGGGGATGAAATTATATAATAAGCTTCCCAGTCAATATTATAAGTTACCAACCAATAGTTTCAAAGCTAGATTTTATAATTGGCTTTTAATTAATCCTTTCTACTCTGTAGATGAGTTTCTTAACATAAATTCACACGAAATTGTTTTTTAATAAATAAAGTTATTTAGATTAGTTACAATCATTTTTCTGTTGCTGAGTTTTTCAACACAAATGTGTATGAAATTGTATTTTAATAAATAAGTTTAATTGCAATTTAATTAGTTTTTTTTTCAATTTAAAAGTTTCAAATAATTTCATGTTTTCATTGTATTACTTAAATTTTACTGTTTCTATTATTAGTGTTTTTTAAATGTATTTACATGTTTTTTCAATGTATTCTGACGAAGCCTAAAACTGTATGTCTAATGGCCAAATAAATTGAATTGAATTGAATTAATTTTACTATAGTCTGGTAGGAACGATCATGATCTTAAAATTGAATGTAGGAAAGAAAGAACCGATATAGGTAAATTCTCATTTTTAAATCGAACTATAAATGATTGGAATGACCTACCTGCAGCGGTCTTTGAGAGCTGTTCCTCCATAAGGAGATTAAAAAGTAACTTGTAAAGTTGTGCATAAAACATATGTTACATTACATATTTTATGTGAAATGTATTTACTTAGCCTTATGAGTAAATCCTTTGATTTGAAGTGTAATAGTACATTATGCAACGAGCCTATAATGGTAGTAATTAAGACGCGAGTATCTTTATGAAACGAGCACAAGCGAGTTTCATAATTTTCATACGAGCGTCTTAATTACCATTATAGTCAAGTTTCATACGACTTTTTATGCTCGACCATATTTCTAACTTGAAATTACTCATAATTATTCATGTTATTCTTATCTGACTGAGGAGCGGAACTGACCTTGTGCAATACCTCGTAAATTGTGAGATGTGCGCAGACGCGTATTGTTTTTTTCCGAGAAACAAATGTCTCGCGCTAGTTGTCTTTCGATTGCATATCCAAGAATAATCGATACTGGCGCTTTCATATTGCTACAATGGTATTTTCTGATTGGTGGAACACCTGAACTTTAATGAGTAGGTGTACTTTACTGTGGTCCATTAAAGGGCTGCTACCAGGTGTATAATTACTACATTTCGGCATGGTCGAGCATAATAGTAGATTATGCAACGAGCCTATAATGATAGTAATTAAGAATCGAGTATGGATATTTATGAAACGAGCGCAAGCGAGTTTCATAATTTTCATACGAGCTTCTTAATTACCATTATAGGCGAGTTTCATACGACTTTTTATGCTCGACCATATTTCTAACTTGAAATTACCGGTATTCAGATGTATACATTTTATTTGTATCTCACATGATCGGAAGTGACCTTGTTCTAGGTCGTGAATTGTGAGATGTGTGCAGACGCGAAAGTATTGATTTTTTCCAAGGAACAATAATGTCATTGACCTTTATGTAATCCTGTTAAACTTGATAATATTATAATATTATAACCTTGAATATTGAATTCGACATTGAAAAACGAGATGACAAATTGAATTTATTTGAATATTATTTACAATTAACGCTAATTATTATAGTAACAGAACATAACCTTCTGCGACAGTATTGATTTTCCAGCCTCCGTGACTTTTCGCTAATTCTCTTTCGATTGCATATCCGAGAATAATCGATACTTGCGGTTTTATAACGGTAGAAAGCTGACCTGTCATTGGCTGAACAGTTGTAACCTGAGTCGTCATTGGCTGAAAGACCTGACATTTAATGAGTAGGTGTACTTTAATGACATGCATTAAAGGTCTGCTACCAGGTGCATAATTACTACATTTCGGCATGGTCGAGCATAAATTATTTTAAAATATCTTGTAAGTGGGCCGACTAGCAATTTTGCGTTAATACAGTTTATAAGTAAGATTCTACGGAATAATATGAGAGTAATATTGTTTTATTTGAACTGTTGTATCAGTGAAGCGTCTTGTGTCAGTGAAGTTCGGTTTACAATGGCAATGAATAGTTTCGATCAGTGAAAATTTAATGTCAGTGAAATGTGTTCTATAGTGTCAGTGAAATGTGTTTTATAGTGTCAGTGAAATGTGTTCTAAACTCTCAGCGAAATGTGTCATAGTGCAGTGAGTGACACGAGAGCGAAGTGAAAGATTACCAGTACCAAAATAATAGACATGTGCATTTCATATTTATGTGTATTTATATAGGCCTATACTTACTTACCTGAAGGTTCATTGCCGCCCTCTCATAAGCCCGCCAGTGGTTCCTATCCTGAGCAAGATTAATCCAGTCTCTATCATCATATCCCACCTCCCTCAGATCAATTTTAATATTATCCTCCCATCCACGTCTCGGCCTCCCCCAAAGGTCTTTATCCCTCCGGCCTCCCAACTAACACTCTATATGCATTTCTGGATTCGCCCATACGTGCTACATGCCCTGCCCATCTCAAACGTCTGAATTTAATTTCCTAATTATGTCAGGTGAAGAATACAATGCGTGCAGTTCTGTGTTGTGGAACTTTCTCCATTCTCTTGTAACTTCATCCCTCTTAGCCCCAAATATTTTCCTAAGCACCTTATTCTCAAACACCCTTAACCTATGTTCCTTTCTCAAAGTGAGAGTTCAAGTTTCACAACCATACAGAACAACCGGTAATATAACTGTTTTATAAATTCTAACTTTCAGATTCTTTGACAGCAGACTGGATGATAAAAGCTTCTCAACCGAATAATAACAGGCATTTCCCATATTTATTCTGTGTTTAATTTCCTCCCGAGTATCATTTATATTTGTTACTGTTGCTCCAGGCATTTGAATCTTTCCACCTCTTCAACGGATAAATCTCCAATTTTTATATTTCCATTTCGTAGAATATTCTCGTCACGAGACATGATCATATACTTTGCCTTTTCGAGATTTACTTCCATATATACTGTATATAGGTTGTAATGGAACTCATGTTTACTTATTAATTAAGTTATTTTAACTATGATTAATTGTAATTATTGTGTGTTTAAATAAATTGAATATTAATTACTACTTTGCGCAGTATTTTACAGAATATTTACTTTAACACTCATTACCCATTTTTGACTTACACCACTTCTGCTCTCAACGCCTCAGTTATACATTCCTTTTAGAAGAACATTCTGGATGTTCAGTCATCACCTCCCATTTTGCTGGACTGTCCAGGTTTAAGTCAAACCAGGCATCGAAATCTCAGGAACACATGTTATCTCCCGAACAATTTCAACAGCGTCGCGTAACTGGTCACCCACTGCGATCTCCTGGGTTGATTTCCAGTTTATGGGATGCATAACGGACCATTCATGATTAAGTGCTTTAGTAGCATCCTTCACTCTGACAGAGGAAATTAAGTGAAAGCGCATCGTGCATGTTGTGTCCTCAAAGTTTGTTTGTAAGTTCTTGTTACACCCTGTACACGTTTTTTTTTAATTTGTTATTTTACGACGCGCTATCAACTGCTACAGTAATCTAGCGTCTGAGAGAGATGAAGGTGATAATGCCAGCGAAATTAGTCCAGAGTCCAGCGCCGAAAGTTACCAGCATTTGCTCTTATTGGGTTGAGGGAAAACCTTGGAAATAACCTCAACCAGGCAACTTGTCCCGACCAGAATTTGAACCCGGGCCCGCTCGTTACACGGTCAGGCATGTTAGCCTTTCCTGATGTAAAAATTACATAAAAAATAAAAATGTTTTACGCAATTCAAGGGATTCATAAATCCCCTGTCTCTTTTTCACTTGAAGACGATAAAACATCAAAGTTTCTAAATGTTGTGAACATTTTTTATTTGTCATTAACAACGAAGAACGTAAGTGCACACTTCTTCTGAATGGATAATACTATTAGTTTGGACGCTCTGTAGCCATCTGTAACAACCCCAACGAGTTGGATATCCTTTTTCTAATCTGAATATGAAGGTAAAATCCAGTCTTTAAGATAGAGTGGATCTTTTATAGGCCTATTTCATTCTCTCGTGAGAAAAAAAATCCAGTGTACAGTAACCTTTGCTGATTTAAAAATTACATAAAAATAAAAATGTTTTACGCAATTCAAGGGATTCATAAATCCCCTGTCACTTTTTCACTTGAAGACGATAAAACATCAAACTTTCTAAATGTTGTGAACATTTTTTATTTGTCATTAACAACGAAGAACGTAAGTGCACACTTCTTCTGAATGGATAATACTATTAGTTTGGACGCTCTGTAGTCATCTGTAATAACCCCAACGAGTTGGATATCATTTTTCTAATCTGAAGATGAAGGTAAAATCCAACCTTTAAGATACAGTGGATCTTTTATAGGCCTATTTCATTCTCTCATAAGAAAAAAAAATCCAGTGTACAGTAACCTTTGCTGATTTAAAAATTACATAAAAATAAAAATGTTTTACGCAATTCAAGGGATTCATAAATCCCTGTCACTCTTTCACTTGAAGACGATAAAACATCAAACATTCTAAATGTTGTGAACATTTTTTATTTGTCATTAACAATGAAGAACGTGAGTGCACACTTCTTCTGAATGGATAATACTATTAGTTTGGACGCTCTATAGCCATCTGTAACAACTCCAACGAGTTGGATATCCTTTTTCTAATCTGAAGATGAAGGTAAAATCCAACTTTTAAGACAGAGTGGATCTTTTATAGGCCTATTTCATTCTGTCATCAGAGAAAAAATTCCAGTGTAAGCTCTTTAGAATGAATAGCAATATTAGAGTGAACACTAGGCCTATGTATCCTGTATGTTACAGGCCTGTTTCAACAATAAAAGCAGCCATGTGCATACACACATTTGTCGACAAAACACTCATATAAAACGCCTCTGTAATCTGCACAAAGTAATCCACGTTATAGTAGCGCAATCTATTACTCAGTTTAATTAAATTTACTCAAAACACACACAAGGTTAAATAATAGAACTGTCTCTTTCTAAGCATTATGCAGAGAGTTCAACAACGCAGTGTAATGCAGGCTGCGATCTTTCCAATGGGAATTCTCGTCAGAATATCAATATTATAGGTTCAGCGCTATCAAAATACACGAGTGGGCTATTCCATATGAAATAGGATCAGTAAAAAACCTCGCATTTTTTATACTCTAATTTTTTCCCTATTTATACAAGGTGCTGAGGAGAGTGCATTTGCAAAAATATACTATCGAAAGTCAAACGGTTTTCGTATTGCTGAGCGACAAATTTGGCGTATTTTAGAAAAACAAGCCCCTTTCAGCGCTCAGAACTCTGGAACCATTTACTGCAGAACACTGAACGAGAGCTCATTTTGAAGCTGACATTTGTTAGGTTATGAGAAGAAGTAATCCTTATTTTTATTGTATACAGAGAGACAGATAATCTGATTTTACTTACTTTTAGGCTTTTTGCCCATTTGTAAAAATGTAAAAAAATATTGAGAAAAAACCTTGCATTATTAAGAGGGATTAGGCATTCTTTGCTTAGTGTCACGGCAATAAGTTGCGGGGGTATTAAATAAATTATATTCACACGCCTGGACTTGAAAGGCGCAACACAGCAAGCACTGGCCGAGAGATGAAGATAAGCGAGCTTTGGGCGTCATTTTACTCCTGTGTTTATGAAAACCTGTGATAAAGCTAGCCCAGCTATGCGCTACTGTACGAAACATCACGTGTTTATGTCTCCTGGCCTTGCTTGCCTAGGCTAGCTCCCGGCTCACAGTCAGCTGGTTAGCTCACGCGCGTACTATTTATTTTCTTTATTTGATTTTTCAATACTTTCTTATTGACGTTGCACCAGTAAAAAATACGTGTTTATTTGTACTTTCAATGCGAAATCTAACCATATATTTTAAAAATATTTTTTCGTGGGCAAAGGTGTTTTAATTAAGAAAAATCTAAATTTCTCCATTTCCGTAAAAAGTAAGAAAAACTGTTTACATGTCAATATAAACTTTAACTTTTCAGCATCAAAATAAACCATCATTTTGATCATTGGGTGAAAGGGTTTCGGAGCCACAACAGTTTAAAGTTGCTTATTTTATGAAAATACGATAAATTAAAATAATTTTCATTTAAACACTATGAAGTTCTGATGCGTCAAACTTTGCACAAAGTATTGTATTATAGTTATCTACGGACGGAAAAAGTTTCATTGTATTTAAAAATTGCAAGGGCAATTTTCTCTATATTTCAGACGATTTGAGATGGAATAGCCCAGTGTTCGTTTAGTGTATCGAAACTTTCGGCAGCAAGCAACGTTCAACGATTAAATGTTATTTTATATTGGCAGAAATACAAGTAAAAATTACAAATCTTAAAGGATGTGTACAGTAATAACTCTCTGATTGGTGTAAACGGCTTCCCAAAGTTCGCGACTTCTCAAGAAGGCAAAGAATTTCGCTAGACTTTGATTTTTGTGTATCAGGTAGGTGGTGTCAAAATATAGGGTGATTCATAAGTGCCTATACAAACTTTGTAGGTGTAATATAAAGGTAAAAAAAAAAAAAAAGTTCTATACAACTGTTTCCGCAAATTCTTTCTATCAGAGTTATGATGCATAATGTCCTATCTTGCTGGACATCAGAAATATGGGTCAGTAAAGCTATCGGGTGTATCATGTTCACCTACGTAGTGACTGCGGTGTAGAAGATTCCAAATTAAGAAAATAACATTGAACATATGGGGGCTGTTCCATCAACTATTTATAAGTATTTTTCTTGAGAAATGGGAATTAATTAGTTTCCTTTAATTCATAGAACATAATTTCATTGAGAACTAGAGCGATTTAATGTGCTAAAATTGTGTTACATCTCTAAAATTACCATATATTTAATTTACGAATAACGGGATAACAGCTTTCTTACCAAACATCCCCGCTGATTATTTAACAGACAAGTAGGAATGGTACAGTTGAGGCTAAGATTTCACACTGTTAAAACACATACACCATTTTCTGCTCTTATTATATAAAGTACACAAAATTTAACTGTCACCAAAACAACAAAGGCATTAGGTATGTAACTAAGGTTCTTGTTTGATTATAGTGTGAAGTTAATAAAGGAAAAAGTGTGTTGTACATAATTCTAAATTTGTATTATATGAACTTATGAACATTTAATAACGGAAAACGTGTGTCTGCACATAATCTTAATTTTGTATTTTAAGCGCTTCTTAACATTTAATAACGGAAAACATGTGCTGCACATAATCTTAAATCTGTAGGCCTATTATAAGCACTTATTAACCAAATAAAATAACTCTATTGATATTTAACACATTATTATTATTATTATTATTATTATTATTACTATTATTATTATCATTATCATTATCATCATCATCATCATCATCATCATCATCTCTGTACGCCGATCCATTTTCAGCAGATGTGCGAATAATGAGGTGTACGCCGATCCTTTTTCAGCAGATATACGAATATTGCAGTTAGATTTTCAATTTAAACTCACAGATTTACAATGTGATGTTAAAAGAAAGCTAGATGTAAGGACTTGACAAATGTTGAACTTTCAAATCTTTGCCAAAAAATAAATATGCGAAGCTTCTTTCTTTCGCTTGCTCTGTTGAAGCCATGTTCGTTACAACTTATGTTTGTGGAAAAATATTTTCTACAATGAAAATAGTAAAACTCAAATTTAGATCACGACAGACAGACAAATTACCTTCGTGATCAACTACGACTGGCAGTAAGTGATATAGCCTAATTCCTGATTTTGAAACTCTGTCGCAGAGACATTCTGAAGACAATTAATTTCAGGTTGTGATAATGTGTCCCATGTTTTCTTGTTTATTTCTTTTCGTTATGCGTACTAAATATTAGTTTAGTTTAAGTGCTTGACGGAAGGAAAAAAAATCCGTTAATAAGTCAGATAGTTGCTTCACTTCCCCCTCGGGTGTCCGCCTCCCTCCATAGGTGCTATGCACGTTGCAGGTTACACAGTGGCTCGGCGCACGATTACATTTTCGCCACGGCTGCTCTAGAAAGTCAAAACCGGGACGCAGTCATAGCGAGTGTCTTATCGATCACTGCTCTTACTAGTCGTATTATTTTAGTAACTACATCTGATTGAAGGTCTACTGCAGAGGTAAAATGCCTTAAATAAGACGCTCAAGCGTGTAATATTGCAGAGCATAGTTGAGGATATTTGAACCTATATTTTCAACTGTCAATATTAGACAACATTACACAATATAAATTGTGCAAAATAAATGTAAAAGTGACAAAAACAGTGCACTGAAAGACACTACAATATCAAAGGCGCAGAAAGTGTGTTGAACGTAACCGAAAAGAACCATTATGATCAAAATCTGAAAATGATGAAGGCATTAACTCGACATTTAGCATGGATTTGTGTAGCCTACCATGATGTTCAGTGCCAATATCCCAATTAATAAATGAAATAATCTACATTTTATGGAATTTCTGGAAAAGTATATAGAAAATTAGTGGGTTTTCAGTGATGAGCGACATATGCAATAAGTATTCTAATAAAAAAACGAAAAAAAAAATCAGAAAATATGAATATCTTGTACTACATCATACACCAATAACGTCATGTGCTATTAAAATAATTTCTTGCAATATAAAATCATTTCAAGTGACATCCACATATGTTCAAGTTCCGTAACTTACGAATGCACGTTATTATTCACTGCAAAGATCACGACGAAAATGAACATCACGGCTCAAGCATGTGTTTACCATTAAATAAGTATATAATAAATTTTCAATCTTAAGACATATCAACTTGCAAATGTTTATTTGCTATTTAATAAGATATATGAACGTTTTCGCCGTTTGGGGCATCTTCAGATATAACAAAAACATATAATCTGAACCTATAATAATAATAAATTATGCAAATAACAAGAATAAAGAACAATGTATGTATGAAATGCATGAGATTCATGAGCTTTATGTAAAATGTGAAATAATACAGGATAATTGTTGATATAATCTTTAGATATGAAATCGAATTGGACGGATATTTTATACATATAGCTCATGTTACAAATAAAATATACAATTATGATTAAAATTTGTCAATAATGTTAAAATTTATAATGATGATTGATAAAATAGATTTTAAGAATAGTCATTAGTTGAGGATTGTCGTAGGGTATACGATAATTTGCATAGATGATGTTCGTGTGTTATGTATGTATTTCATTGAAAAACGTTCGCTAATGAACTAAATGTTATTTTATGTCGGAGATTATTGTTTCAATTTATTATCTGAGTTGATGACATCTTATTGATTATAAATGACTGTTACGTGCAATCAGATTTGTTGAGATATTATTTGCAATGAATGCTCGTTGGTTATGGATGTCGTAGAGTATACGATGATTTTCGTAGTAGATAAATGGTAAGTTAAGTATGAATTTCAATCATTCATAATTTATTATTATTATAGGTTCAGATTATATGTTTTTGTTATATCTGAAGATGCCCCAAACGGCGAAAACGTTCATATATCTTATTAAATAGCAAATAAACATTTGCAAGTTGATATGTCTTAAGATTGAACATTTATTATATACTTATTTAATAATTTACTAGGCATACTGAAATATAAAAATGAATTGTAAATGTGTTTACCAGTATAGCTTCAGAATGCCGGGGGGAGTTGACTGTACTCTACGATCACATAGCGACGACCTAATTATTTATATCCGTTGCAATACCTGTGTTCGGCGTACTATATACCCAATGACTCTTTAACTTCAGTCTTTAGGTAGCTGGAATAAGAAGCCTGATGATGATGATGATGATGATGATGGTGATATGAGTAAGTATTGACAAACACATACGTGTACCACCTGCAGTCTCTCAATGTATTTAGCGAGCACAATCCGTGCGACCGCTTAAATCATAGGATTAGACGTGAAAATACATTTTTCCGCCCCCAAGTCCTCTTCTGTGTGTAATATTAACTGAGAACAGTTATTGGTCGCACGTGCTGAAACCAAAATGTGCTTCAGCATTTGGGGGGTCATTCATTAGAGTGCACAAACCGCAGCAACAAACAGCCTAATTCCGTCGCCGCTGACGCGAGCGCCTCTTTTTATTCAGGCGGCAGCATGCCTATACTAACCTAGTAAACAAATGAACACCTAGCAGCGTATCCATTTGATAAATGTTGCGGATGTCAGTGCGATGTAATAAAACTCAATTTGGAAGGCGAGGGGCAATTTGGCAACAGGGGCATGCTGTAACCATATACTCAGTTCACATGTAAAATAGTTAAGCGACCAAGTGCTTAAATCGTACTCCATAGATATTAATTTTACATGAGGATGGCAAGCAGAGGATGAGGAATATGAAATAGACCGGGTCAGACGGAACGCGTTTAAACATTGACATATCCTGGCAATCTGCAGAAAACTGCTCCACAAATTAAACGTGGCTGTCATAACAATTGTTTTAATAGAGACTCGTTATTATTGTTAGACATGACTTTCAAAATCGCACAGTGGAATGCAACGGTACTTTAAACGTCGGGGAGGGGATAGAATGGATCCATCGTCTCTGGAACAACCCGTCGGTCAGGTAGGTTCGGGTCATTCCAGTCTGTCGAATAGGTTGTGCATATCACAGGGCGGCTATAGGTTTGTCATCTGAAAGACCCAAAACGTTTACCGGGTCTATAAAGTCGGGTTGTATTATTGGGGTCTCTCAGATTTGCAGAATCAGTAGTGTTTGTCAGGTAAGTCTGATCGGTAATGTTTGTCTAGTATATCGGATCAATATTGTTGTCTGGTCTGCCAAATTAGTAATGTTTGTCAGGTAAGTCTGATCGGTAGTGTTCGTCGAGTATATCGGATCAATAGTGTTGTCTGATCTGTCAAATTAGTAGTGTTTGTCAGGTAAGTCAGATCGGTAGTGTTTGTCTAGTATATCGGATCAATATTGTTGTCTGATCTATCAAATTAATAATGTTCGTCAGGTAAGTCTGATCGGTAGTGTTTGTCTAGTATATCGGATCAATACTGTTGTCTGATCTGTCAAATTAATGTTTGTCAGGTAAGTCTGATCGGTAGTGTTTGTCTAGTATATCGGATCAATATTGTTCTCTGGTCTGCCAAATTAATAATGTTTGTCAGGTAAGTCTGATCGGTAATGTTTGTCTACTATATCGGATCAATATTGTTGTCTGGTCTGCCAAATTAGTAATGTTTGTCAGGTAAGTCTGATCGGTAGTGTTCGTCGAGTATATCGGATCAATAGTGTTGTCTGATCTGTCAAATTAGTAGTGTTTGTCAGGTAAGTCAGATCGGTAGTGTTTGTCTAGTATATCGGATCAATATTGTTGTCTGATCTATCAAATTAATAATGTTCGTCAGGTAAGTCTGATCGGTAGTGTTTGTCTAGTATATCGGATCAATACTGTTGTCTGATCTGTCAAATTAATGTTTGTCAGGTAAGTCTGATCGGTAGTGTTTGTCTAGTATATCGGATCAATATTGTTCTCTGGTCTGCCAAATTAATAATGTTTGTCAGGTAAGTCTGATCGGTAATGTTTGTCTAGTATATCGGATCAATATTGTTCTCTGGTCTGCCAAATTAATGTTTGTCAGGTAAGTCTAATCGGTAGTGTTTGTCGAGTACATCGAATCAATGGTGTTGTCTGGTCTGCCAAATTAGTAGGGTTTGTCAGGTAAGTATGATTAGTAGTGTTCGTCGAGTATATCGAATCAATAGTGTTGTCTGATCTGTCAAATTAGTAGTGTTTGTCAGTTAAGTCTGATCGGTAGTGTTTGTCCAGTATATCGGATCAATATTGTTGTCTGATCTGTCAAATTAGTAGTGTTTGTCAGTTAAGTCTGATCGGTAGTGTTTGTCTAGTATATCGGATCAATATTGTTGTCTGATCTGTCAAATTAGTAGTGTTTGTCAGTTAAGTCTGATCGGTGGTGTTTGTCTAGTATATCGGATCAATATTGTTGTCTGATCTGCCAAATTAGTAGTGTTTGTTAGGTAAGTCTGATCGGTAGTGTTCGTCGAGTATATCGGATCAATATTGTTGTCTGACCTGTCAAATTAGTAATGTTTGTCAGGTAAGTTTGATGGGTAGTGTTTGTCTAGTATATCGGATCAATATTGTTGTCTGATCTATCAAATTAGTAGTGTTTGTCAGGTAAGTCTGATCGGTAGTGTTTGTCGAGTATATCGGATCAATAGTGTTGTCTGATCTGCCAAATTAGTAGTGTTTTTCAGGCAAGTCGGATCGGTGGTGTTTGTCTAGTATACCGGATCAATATTGTTTCTGATCTGCCAAATTAGTAGTGTTTGTCAGGTAAGTCTGATCGGTAGTGTTTGTCGAGTATATCGGATCAATAGTGTTGTCTGATCTGCCAAATTAGTAGTGTTTGTCAAGTAAGCCAGATCGGTAGTGTTTGTCGAGTATATTGGATCAATAGTGTTGTCTGATCTGCCAAATTAGTAGTGTTTGTCAAGTAAGCCAGATCGATAGTGTTTGTCGCATCTGTCGACTCAATAGCGTTTGTTGGATAAACGTGATCGGTAATGTCTGTGGAGTCTACCGGTTCAGTACTGTTTGTCTCGTCAGACAATTCAGTAGATAATGTTTGTAGGGTCTGCAAGATTAGTAGTGTTAGGTAAGTCTGATCGGTAGTGCATATCTGGTCTGCTGGATCAATAGTGTTTATTGGGTAAGCCGCATTGGTAATTTACACCTTGTATCAAAAAGAATAATCTGATTTCAAAAGGTTATATATTTTACACGCGGTAAATTTATCTTGAGATAAATTTTAAAATACACACCTGAAAAAACTGTTTCACTTACGGTTTTCATAAATGCTCAATATGCCCTCCTTCGGACGCAAGGCATACATCTTCACGATAGTGAAAAATAGTTCTATACTTGAGCGAGCATGTCAGGTGGTACTGCAACCACTGCTGTTATTATGCGGTGTTACAGTTCATCCACAGTTGTTGGAAGGGGAGCATGTAAAAGGAAAAGTGTTACGAGAATATCATATCTGGACATGTTGCAGAACTGGCTCTTTCCGAAATTACAAGAAGATTCCGATAATTTCACGTTTAATACGTAAGAGCACCACCGCACTGACATCTGCAAGTCCGGAACATTCATTTTAACAACAAGTTTCCTCAACTGTGGATCGGTCATAAGGGGCCTACGGATTTGGCATTTCACAACCGACCACCAGGGTTGCTCGATCTCACTGTCTGTGATTTTTTCTTGTGGGGGTTTGTGAAAGACTCCGTTTATATGCCCCCCTTTCAACAGCTGGACGAACTGCGATACCGTATAACAGTAGTAGTGGCTGCAGTAACACCGGACACAGAACGATAATTATTATCGCTGCTCTCGTTTCATTTTACAGTTATACCAAATTCGTCCAAACCAACGTGTCATGAACAATTACTATTGCAACAAACCATAATATACCGAGAGGATTCACTTGAAATGTGTCCTTTTAAAAAAAAAACTACGATTTATTGAAAATCATCCGTCCTCAAAAGAGGTTGACCACTGTGATCCAGAATTACAAGCATCAAAATATAAAGAGAAATGATACGAGTAAAATAATTATTCACTTTGTACTTTTAAAACAAAATTTATGTGTGAACATATAAATTACATGCGTAGAATTTGAAGAGAGGTATTCAGAATTTCCACAATAATTTTTCGAATCTCATAAAAGGGAATTTTAAAGGATATTACACGTGAATTTTGGTAGACAACCCCTTGCTTCAAATAGTAAGCCTGTAACAGTCTAGTTGTAAAGCAAAATGCCATATTTTTGACTGAGGTATGGAAGGAAAGGTACATATTTAGCTCGCTTGTCATCATTTATCTGCAGTGCCTGATTCATGTCTGGCTGAAAGCAATCGTAGGGTCTAATACAATAGCTTTCTGAGTTCTTCTATTGAAGACGATTATATCCACCCTTCTATGAGAATCGTCTTCGTACACACAATGAATCTCCTCATGTATTTCCCATAAACTGCGATGTTCAAGCCACTTCCTGTCTTATTTTGATATTTCTAAATCTTATAGTCACTTTAGAAAAGCATGCTGAAATTCGTTGAACTGCCAGACCCTATATCGAGATTAGAAAGAACGAATAACGTATTCCTTATACTGTAAGATAAATAAAATATAAATACATCTTGATTACACAACTTTTAACACTGTATCACTTCCGAATATGTATGATAAGAACTTTCTTGTGTTAAATTTTAACGTACCTTTTAAACATATTTCGACCTATTTTGGGTCATCTTCAGAACTGGTCGTTGTTGGAGTTGGCGCCTCTTGTTTCCTGTGTGAGTGCGTTCGTAGTGTAGAGTCAAAGAGTGTATGTGTTTTGAAATTGAGTTGTGTGTTGAGAATATCGTTGGGGTGTGTTTTCGTATGTCTGTATATTTCATATTGTTCTAGTGTGTTGAGTTTCTGGCTTTTTGGTTGGATGTGCAGTATTTCCATGTCTGTGTTGATGTCTTTGTAGGTGTGGTTGGCATTTGTGATGTGTTCTGCATATGTGGAGGTTTTTTGTAATTTTGTTATGGCTGTGATGTGCTCTTTGTAACGTGTTTGAAATGATCTGCCTGTCTGTCCTACATAGAAGTTGCTGCAGGTGTTACATTTGAGTTTGTATACGCCTGTGTGGTTGTATTTATTTGTTTCTGTTGTTTGTGTGTTGAGATGTTTTTGTAGAGTGTTATTTGTTCTGTATGCGATGTTGTAATTTAATTTCTTGAATGAGGTTGCAATTTTATGTGTGTTTTTGTTTTCGTATGTTAGTGTGATGTATTTTTTGTGTTCTTGTGTTTGTGTTGTATTCTTCTGTTTTTTGTGGTTTTGTTTTGTCTTACGTATTATGTTGTTCCCAACATAATAGACAATAATACGAAGAAACAAGAGGCGCCAAGACCAACAACGACCAGTTCTGAAGATGACCCAAAAAAGGTCGAAACATGTTAACAAGGTAAGTTAAAATTTAACACAAGAAAGTTCTTATCATACATATTCCGAAAAGATAAATAGAAAAGCTATGAATATTTTAATCGACTTAGGGAAAGTATCACAATTTTATTCCTATAAGGAGGCACGGAATGAATGCAAATATTACTTCCTATTACAAGAGACGTGCACTGTAATGGAATACACTGAAGAGAAACTTGCAGACTGCGAGTAAACATCCGAACTTCACTCGTACAGCCCAAAAATAGGATTGGTAATGAATGTGCAGCCATGACATTCTAAATAACACGTTCTTAGTAAGGGTTATCGTGTGTTATTTATTTCCTCAGCTTCTGGAAGCTATATTTATTACTCCACGTCGTCTGTTTCTTTTACTGTATGTTGTGTTTTCATCCGTAAGACGATGTAGAAAATTGCAATGATGCTGGAAGCTTACAGGACAGCGGAGCTCAATAAAAGAAAGGGGAGCGAGAAAAAAAGGTCCGCCATACATCTCTGTTTGCAAGTCGGAAGTCGTGATCTGATACAGAAAGTAAATATTTCGTGTTTGGGTGTAAATCTCAGACTCGTAGGGAGATGGGAACCAAACTGTAGAAAATGCATTTGTGAACCAAACACATCTTCAAGAGATATATTAAAGTGGAAACGCCACCTTATTTTTTAGCAGCCTCCTAATTCTAACTTCCTTCCTCTTTCTTCCATTAACTTCAACGTCATACTTCTCTATATTTTACCCATTTTCTAATCTTTTTATATTATTTTTCTATTCTATCACCATATTCTACAGCACTTCCTCCTCTGGCTTTGCAAGAAGAAACTTTCTACTGAAGGATGCACTGAATGAAATGGCGAACGGGAGAAAAGTTCGGGGTAGAAGAGAATAACAGACGACAGACAACATTAACATAGAGATATTAGGCATCAATACCTTTAAAAATAAACTTTGCATATTTCCACTCGGTAATGAGTTTTGGAATAATATTCTGGGGAAAATCTACAGATAGTAACAGTATATTCCTACTACAAAAAGAGTAATTAGAATAATAGTAGGTGCCAAATCTAGGGAATCGTGTAGGACAATTTATAAAAAACTACGAAAAATGTCCATGGCTTGTCGGTATATTTTTTCATTCATAAACTTCGTCGTATGTAATCGTGAAAACTTTGTAACTAATAACTCAACAGTTCATAGCATAAATACTCGTCAAAAATGACTTTCATGCTTCTTTTGCAAGTCTATCATGCTATCAAAAAGAAGTGCGTTATATGGCAGTAAAAAATTTCAATAGCCTCCCTATGGATATAAAAAATGAAACTCAAAACATAAGATTACATAGGGTACAATTGAGCCGTTCAGAGCAAAAGTGGTGTAAGACAAAATTGGATAATGAGGTTTAAAGTAAAAATTCTGTAAAATACAGCGCAAAGTAGCAATTAATATGTCGTTCTTGCTATCCAATGATTACTAACAGTTTAAATAAATTGAATATTAATTGCTACTTTGCGCAGTATTTTACAGGATGTTTACTTCAACCCTCATTACCAATTTTTTACTTACACCACTTCTGCTCTGAACGGCTCAATTAAAGAAATACCTAATTTCTCACGCCTTCTATTCTGTAAGTGAATTTATGACATTCAACAACGATTCATGAATATTTCTGTCTATTGTTAAGTATTGATACTAAACACTATGTTGTACTAGTAGACTAAATTGTAAAATCCTTCTGTATATATTTCAACTAGACTGTGACTATAACTAAGACTTATAGTACTATTAAGAGTTTTTTAAGACATGTTCCATATTGTAGCTGTGAAGAGATGTATGACTACCATGGAATGTAAATAAATACAATACAATACAATACAATATTCTAATTCTCCTCTCCTTCATTCTTATTCTAATCCTCCCCTACCTTATTCATTTTCTAATCCTCTCCTACTTTATCCATCTTCTAGTCCTCTTTTACTTAATCAATTTTCTTATCCTCCCCTACCTTATTCATCTTCTAATCCTCTCCTACTTTATCCATCTTCTAGTCCTCTTTTACTTCATCAATTTTCTTATCCTCCCCTACCTTATTCATCTTCTAATCCTCTCCTACTTTATCCATCTTCTAGTCCTCTTTTAATTCATCAATTTTCTTATCCTCCCCTACCTTATTCATTTTCTAATCCTCTCCTACTTTATCCATCTTCTAGTCCTCTTTTACTTAATCAATTTTCTTATCCTCCCCTACCTTATTCATCTTCTAATCCTCTCCTACTTTATCCATCTTCTAGTCCTCTTTTACTTCATCAATTTTCTTATCCTCCCCTACCTTATTCATCTTCTAATCCTCTCCTACTTTATCCATCTTCTAGTCCTCTTTTACTTCATCAATTTTCTTATCCTCCCCTACCTTATTCATCTTCTAATCCTCTCCTACTTTATCCATCTTCTAGTCCTCTTTTACTTCATCAATTTTCTTATCCTCCCCTACCTTATTCATCTTCTAATCCTCTCCTACTTTATCCATCTTCTAGTCCTCTTTTACTTCATCAATTTTCTTATCCTCCCCTACCTTATTCATCTTCTAATCCTCTCCTACTTTATCCATCTCCTAGTCCTCTTTTACTTCATCAATTTTCTTATCCTCCCCTACCTTATTCATCTTCTAATCCTCTCCTAATTTATCCATCTTCTAGTCCTCTTTTACTTCATCAATTTTCTTATCCTCCCCTACCTTATTCATCTTCTAATCCTCTCCTACTTTATCCATCTTCTAGTCCTCTTTTACTTCATCAATTTTCTTATCCTCACCCTACCTTATTCATCTTCTAATCCTCTCCTACTTTATCCATCTTCTAGTCCTCTTTTACTCCATCAATATTCTTATCCTCCCCTACCTTATTCATCTTCTAATCCTCTCCTACTTTATCCATCTTCTAGTCCTCTTTTACTTCATCAATTTTCTTATCCTCCCCTACCTTATTCATCTTCTAATCCTCTCCTACTTTATCCATCTTCTAGTCCTCTTTTACTTCATCAATTTTCTTATCCTCCCCTACCTTATTCATCTTCTAATCCTCTCCTACTTTATCCATCTTCTAGTCCTCTTTTACTTCATCAATTTTCTTATCCTCCCCTACCTTATTCATCTTCTAATCCTCTCCTACTTTATCCATCTTCTAGTCCTCTTTTACTTCATCAATTTTCTTATCCTCCCCTACCTTATTCATCTTCTAATCCTCCCCTACTTTACCCGCCTTCTAATCTCTCCCGTACTTTATTATCTTCTATCCCTCTCAATTTCCATTTACTTTAAAATGCTGTCCTGATCGCATTTCCTATTCGTCCCATTATCCCTAAATATTCGATTCTCCTCTTTGTTTCTCTACATTTTATCAATTTTAGCCAACTTTAATTTTATTTTTGCCTCCCATTCCTTACCCTTTTGTTCTTCTTCCCAATCCTTTACTTTCTACTTCCTTATCGTCTATCTTCCTCTTTTTCCTCCAGATTCCACTTGTTCTGTTCTAAATTCATAGTCCATTTCAATTTCTCAGTCATCATCATGTAGGCCTACTCTTTCTAAACTTTCACTCGAACTTAAAAGATTTATGAAGCATTAAAGAACTTCAGTTTAAAGTACTGTACAACGATTATATAATTGCGAGTAATTTGATTTTGATTCCTCTAATAAATAATCCACATGCCGTACTGTATAGACAAATATTCAATTCATTTACCAATTGAGTTACGTAATTTTCTTTACAAATATATTTTTAAAATTTCAATCTCATTACAGTAATACAGGGACATCATTTTATTTTTACTAACATTTTTAATATTAACCTGTCTATACCTTTAGAGAACCGGAAACACAGTTTGCTATCCCCTTCCACGACTGTAGTTCGATGATACTGGCGTAAAACACAAACAAATCACTCTACTAGGTATAGGAAGGAAGAAAAGTAGTTCATCCATTTACGTAAACTAGGAAATATCGCGATTTTGAATTTCATAATTTTCATTAGGTTTTTGTTTAATCAAAGTACAGTACTGTATTAAGAATAAGTGTTTTTACTCACGAACTGAGGTATCCATGCGAACGTATTCATTATGCAGTGTATATTATACTGTCTGCAGCACATTAGCGTACAATATAGAGAAAGAAGTTAAATTGAAAAATAATCATAATATGAATATTTAAACACAAGTTTGAAAATGGTGGCCGTTCATTTCGATACAGGCTTCAGTTCTTTTGTGCATATTATCGCACTATAGACTACTGCATCTAATTCCAATTGCCAGTTTCGTCCTTCGTACTAGTAACTCACGTTGAAATAATTATGTACATACTCTACGTACTGTAAATTCAATCTTCACTTCTGCCGGACCCGAAAATATAAAATTACTCAGACATGCTATCTACTGTCCGTCCAAGTGGTTATGCCGCAGGATTGTAGAAAGGGGGAAAATCACGTGACAGTTAATTACTTAACGAGGCCCTTTTATTTAAGTTAAATGAAACAGCTGTATAATATTACGTAAACGTCCAATTCCAAACAGAAATTAATGTTTTCAGAAAAGAGCTAAGACAGCCCAGCTATTACAGAGGGGCGAGCAGAAGCAGGTGGGAGAAATCGGGATGCGACGAGGCAAACGGACAGTACCTGTGCGAAAATATGATTCAATATTGAAAGCTCTTTCGTCACTGGAAAACGCGAACATATTTCTGGAACGTACTATACTCATTCAGTACTGTTTACTATCTGCGGTCTTGGTTCTGTGTGGAGTTGGAACTTCATTAGTAGAAGGGGTGGGAGTGAAGTACATTCAAAAACTCAGGTACAATAAAAATTGAAGTAAAAATAAAATGATGTCCCTGTATAAGATTAACTATAAACCACGATTTTATCGTTTTTATTGCAATATAATATCTGTTTTTGTATTGTGAATATCAGTTTCACATCTGTTGTGAACATTTACGTGGCTCAAATGTGGACGTAAGGCAGGAGATTCGGCTCTGTGATAAAACTGGCTGGTGTAACGAAGCTTCATATAATGAAGTCGTAATTTGGGAAACGCGAGTAGCCAGGCTCCGTACGTACCTGCCTGGGACCCATGCGGAGTCTCCGTCCTCTTCTGTTCAAACAATTCAGCAAGTTCTTCGTTACGTAATTAATTACATCCCCCAGTGAACTCATCTTTCTTGGGAACCGTCGGCATGACGGAGCGATACAGGCAATCACTGAATTAACGTTAAAGGAAGAATATTACACGTAGTATAATAAAGAGCAGAGCTGCACGCATTGTATTCTTCACTTGACATAATTAGGAACATTAAATCCAGACGTTTGAGATGACCAGAGCATGTAACACGTATGAGTGAATCCAGAAATGCATATAGAGTGTTAGTTGGTAGAATACCTGAGAAATAAGACCTTTGACGAGGCGGAGAAGTAGATGGGAGGATAATATTAAAATCAATTTGAAGTGGAATATAATGGTAGGTACTGGATTAAGGGGTTAGGTACAGCTTACAGCAGTAAAATTTTGGAAATAATCAACATTCGCCGGAATCAAAGAAGCCTCATTCTTGACCCCACTGTCCGTTTTGAGAAGGATGATCAACAAGCCAATAATGTTAACGATGAAAAGAAGTCTATTTACAACCCATGAATTCCTCATTTCAGTGAGAGATACAGAATGAATATTAATACATGGGAAGTGAAAGGACTTCTTTTTGGCGCTAGGGGAACTTCATTTAAGTTAACCAAAACCATTCTCCTTTCTCTTAAATTTTCTAAAGAGGACATTAACAAAATTTGTTTAATGGTATTGAGAGATTCATTATCCATTTTACACAATCATTTGTATAATACTATGTAATTTTTTCTTCACTGCATTGCATTACTCTGCAATGTATTTTCATCTCATGTTTCTCCGAAATCAAATTGTACTTTATTTTTAAATTTATCATTGTTCCGTATTCTCTCCGCAATCTTATTGTATTTTTCATTTAACCACTGCTTTGTATTCTGGATCCTAGTGGTCAGCCGTAGATTTCGGCCAGATGTTCCAAATTGTGGAATTTGTTGTTGTTCCTCCCTAAATGTATCTTGTACAATAATGAAAATTAGTATGTGTAAAATACTGTCCCTCTGCTAAATGAAAAAAAAATGTTTTTACGATTAAAAAAATTATTTACATTTTTTTTTTTTTTTTTTTTTTTCAAAATTCAGTTCACTGTGCAGTGATGAAGCGTTTCCCACGTAACTAAAAAATTATCCGACATTCTGTGATGATGCAAGATCATTTCTCTACCTTTGATAGATTATCCGATAAAAAATAAATTCATTTAAAAAAATAGTGAAATATCAGTATTTTCTTCTAACACAAAATAAAAAAAATATTACTTATTAAGGAATGTAATCGAAAGAGCATTATACTGTAAACATGAGTTTCAGCAATAAAATAAAAGAGAGAGGACATGAAAAAGTTAACAAGTTTATGAGTTATGAGGGAAACGTTTCATCCCTGTACAGTAAACTGCCACCATTTTAAATTTTGAAAAGAAAAAAAAAAAATTTTAAGTCGTAAAAATATTTTTTTCATATAGCAGAAGGACAGTGTTTTACACATACCGGTACTAATTTTCATTATTGTACAAGATACAGTAATGGAGGAAAAAATGTTGAATATTTCCAAAAAATTTATTGCTGTAACCCCTTAATCTCGCTGAGGATAGGGTCGGTCTTAACCCTCCATGGGCTGTCGCGTCACGGACTTAATTCAAATTTTAAACATATTATAAACTTTTTTTTGTTACAGTGACAGGTTAGGTACTTTGCAGTTTTATTCTTTAACTCACTTTCTTCCCTTCACAAATTGACGCGTATTTTTGCGGTAGGGAACTGGCGAGCTGGGCATTTAGGGAGAACCTGGACTTGTCGAAGAACAATACAGTGCTCGCCACACTGCGTAGTCCATTGTGCGGGTTGACGTGCAAAGTGAAAGGAGCCCACTCGGTTCTGTGGGGTCAATTCTGGACCTACAGCAGGTCTCATGATTGAAGTTCCATCTCCAAATCGTTTTCACACCGTCCCCTCACACAACACCCCGCAAATGCTCAAGTCAGTTTCAAACTTCTGCTGCTCTTTTAGCGGCACTCTTCCAATTACTTGGTTATTTAACGTTGACTGAATTGGTGATAGCGAGATATTTGGCGAGATGAGGACGAGGATACGTCATGAAATTACCTAACATTCGCCTCATAGTTTTGACTTATGACAGAGCGAACAACTCCATACATACTGCAGTCCGAGTGAGCTTATTGTATACCCATGGAGAATGAGTTGCATGCCAGGTTTGTGCACCTGGTTCCTCCATCCGATATACCACATTTTTCTCTCCAGCTTTCTATACCTGTAATAATATTTCGTACCAGAGATTTCTTGCGTCGTCGGGAAACAGGAAAGTCTAGGAGGTGCTCGCGACAGGAAGAACTTGGCTGTGAGATCAAACTGCGCATGCGCGGACTTCTCATGCAGTGCCAGCGTGATTCTTATCTGGATTTATTTTCGCGTGCACATTTCGGATCAAATCAAGAAGTTTCCTTCGTACTCCAGTTAAATATTTTGCATATACGAAGGTTAAGTTTGGTTAGGTGCGCAGTTTGATGTCACAGCCAAATTCTTCCTGTCGTGAGCCACACGTATGTCTCCCGTCCCACAAGACCTTCGAGTCGCCTACAATCGTTATTCGCAACTACCTCTCTCAAATGTATCACAAGATACTCTTGTCGTGGTAGGCGGACGAACCAGCACCAAAAAACACAAAAGGAAATGTATTTTCAAACCAGAATTAATTAGCGAATGGAAATGATTAATATTTGATAAATAAAAGACAAGAATGAACCAAAGAAAGGGATGACTGCATTATTAATTAACAAATGAAAGGGATAAATGAATTACTGAACAAACGAAAGGAATGAATAAATTAATGAATAAACAACGGATGAATTAATTTACCAATGAAATGGATGATTCATCTAATGAACGAATAAAAGGGATTAATTAAAGAACGATGAAAGGAATGAGTGAGTGAAGGGAATTAACTAATGAACGATGAACAGGTGAAAGAAATTCATCAAAGAAAGAATGACAGGAATAAGTTAATGAATGAGTGAAAGGAATTAATTAGAAAGTATGAAAGAAACGAATTAAAGGAATTCAATAACGAAAGAATGAAATTAATTAATTATCAAAATAATTAAAGAAAGTAATTAACGAACAAGTGAAAGGAATGAATTAACCAAAAAGCGAAAGAAATTAATTAACCATTGAAAAGAATCAATTAACATACAAGTGAAAGAAATGAATTAAATAAACGAGTGAAAAGGGATGAATTAATTAATGAACGAGTGAAAGGAATTTATTAATTAGTGAAAGAATGAATTAATGAAGGAGTAAAATAAAATAATTAACGAGAGGTTGAAAAAAGAAGTGAAAGGAATGAATTAATGAACGAGTGACAAGGATGAATTAATTAACGAACAAATCAAAGTAATGTATCAATGAACAAGTGAAAAACATGAATTAATTAATAAGCAAAAAGAATGGGTTATTGAAAAAGTGAAAGACATGAATTAGTGAGTGAATGAGCTTATTGTACTCCGGTTACAAAACGTAACTGTTGATGTGTGAACACATAGCTGGTTCACTGAAAACTGTCAACCTTTCCGAGGCAATTTTTTGCAGTTTTAATTTCCATAAATTGTTTGTTATAAGCAGGGAAAGGATTTATATGTAAATACATATTTACTTATAAAGCTAATATAATTTATATTTTGCATTATCTTTATGTTTCACAATGTGTAGGGTTGAAAAATCCTACTTTTATTTTCCATATTTTTCCATATTTTAGAGTTTAGTACATATTTTCGTTAATTTCCATATATTTTCCATATTTCATATAAAACAGTCCATATTATATTAGGTTTAACAATAAAACAAAACAAAATTCCATTAACTTTTAAAAATACATTTCAACAATAGAGATTTAAACACATGTTCAGTAATCCCTTTAACATCAGAGTTATTTGAAAATTAGCAGTCCTATCAACAATGGGAAAGTAAGTTACAAAACTGTATTAATTTAATTTAAAATTTTTAACAGACTTCAGTTGTGCAGCTCAACAGTTAAATGCCAGTCAGAGTACACATAGGTTCAGTTTTGTAAATCATACTATAAAGACGGTAAATATGCCAAAAGTACGTCATTCAGTCAATTTAAAATCAAAACTAACAAGTTACATTTCAGAATTTAAAGAAGATGGTTTATCAACTGACAATAAAATATTATTTTGTAATTTGTGTCAGTGTGCAGTATCATCTACACAAAAGTTCCTGGTGCAACAACACATTACAACTAGTAAACATCAGGCCAACAAACAACTAAATTCCAAGCAGAGACAATTGTTTTTAACACAACCAACAACATCGAATGTAAGATCTGAGTTTAACATCGACCTGTGCCATTCTCTCATCTCTGCTGATATTCCTCTCTACAAACTAAAGAATAAGGTCTTCAGGGAATTCCTTGAAAAATATACTCAACATACAATCCCGGATGAGTCAACACTTAGGAAGACGTATGCTCCATCCATCTACGATGAGACAATACAGAAGATAAGAGATGAAATTAAAGATAGTTCAATTTGGGTTTCCATTGATGAGACTCCCGACAAAGAAGGTAGACTTGTTGGTAATGTAGTTATCGGTTTGTTAAGTGAACAATATTCTGAACGAATTCTTTTACATTGTGATGTTCTAGAAAAGTGCAATAACAAAACTATAGTTAAACTGTTCAACGAAGCTATGGGTATCCTGTGGCCAAAGGGTATTATGTACGATAATGTGTTATTCTTTATTAGCGATGCTGCCCCTTATATGGTCAAAGCTGGACAAGCATTATCTGTTGTATATCCTAAATTGACTCATTTTACTTGTGTGGCGCATGCATTTCATCGTGTGGCAGAAGTGGTCAGAGACAATTTCCCTAAAGTAGATTTGTTGATTTCATCAGTGAAAAAAGTATTTCTCAAAGCTCCCAGTAGAGTTAACGTGTTGAAAGAAATGTACCCTGAAATTCCATTGCCACCAAAGCCAATTTTAACTAGATGGGGTACATGGCTAGAAGCAGTTGAATATTATGCCGAACATATAGACTCTATTAACAATGTTCTCCTTGCATTGGACTCTGAAGATGCAGTCTCAATTGATACTGCGAAAACAGTTACCTGTGACATAAGTGTGAAGAATGACTTAGCTCACATTCAGCATACATTTTCATGCATCATAAAAACGCTCAAAAGTCTCCAAAATAGGCACCTTTCACTATCTGAAAGTTTTGAAATTATAAATAGTACTGTGGAACAACTGAATCGTGGTAGAGGTAAAGTTGCAGATGCAGTAAGAGCTAAGGTGGACACTGTACTTTCAAAAAACCCTGGATATGAAGAACTACAAAAGGTTGTTGCTGTGATGAGTGGTGAATCAACAGTGAAGATTAACTTGGACTTATCCCCAGCAGACATTGTGAAATTGAATTATGTACCAGTTACTTCTTGTGACGTCGAACGCTCTTTTAGTCAGTATAAATCTATCCTCAGAGACAATAGAAGAAGATTCACTTTTCAGCACTTGAAAGAAATGTTTGTAACCTATTGTTATGGTAACAGACAATAAAAATTGTGTTTTGTTGAAACTACATTGGAAGATAAGGTACGTCCATTATATTTTTTGTTTAGTTTGATTAAAATGTACCAATATTTAACGTACATAGTCATTTTTTTATAATTTTAAGTCCATATTTAATTCCATATTTTGGTAAAAATCCATATTTAATTCCATATTTTGGTAAAAATAACTACATATATATTTACATATTTCATATATTTTTAGTCCATATAAATCCGTTCCCTGGTTATAAGAATTATTACACCTACAAAAATAACGAAGAGCTAACAACATTAGCTAATTAATAAATGTGCATCATATCCTGGTCAGTACAAGCTAAGCTGTCACGTGACTAAATGCTCATATAACAAGAGAGTGCCCTCTGACTACACGATCAGCTCATATCGGGACTCCTATGCATGTTACACGAAGGCATAGCAGACATAATACCACAGTCTAGTATATACAGTCACAAAGCTTGAGTTTATGAGGATACTAGGAACAATAGACTGTGCAGGTACTATTTCGCATTGTCTGTGATGAGGCGATAGTAACGTATCTATGGATGCATATTTACTACTTATTGAGGTTCGTGACTGTATATATTAAACCAGTGATGTCAAAGCAAGCGCATTTTTCTGACCTTGACGTCGTGCGCGGGCATCAAGCGCTAAGTATGGAAAGAGGAAGGGTTGTGTATATGAATAAGCAACCTGTTGGATTAGGAAAACAGTGGTGCACAAACTTCAAACGGAACGTGAAATTTTATGACGTTATTTTTATATGGCTTCTTTCTGTTTAATATTATCTATATTATCTGTAAAACAAAAGTACTAACACTGATTTCTTAATATTGCACTTGTGTTTTAAATCTTAATAACATAATAGAGAGTTAAGAAGGAATATTCACTTAAATTCCACAGTAGTATAATATTATACTGTATTAAGTGGATGAAACACACCATTCATAAATAAAGTGATATTCCAAAGAAAGAGATTGAGTATGACATGATAAGTTGGAATTTATATTGATGGTATCTTCAGCCTTACAAAAGTAATCAATAAACTAATCAAAACAATATTATAGTACAAAGCAAAGTTACCTAGGTACTGTATCTGTTTTAAGTGTAACTAATATTGCATAACAAAACTCTTATCGCATTATGCTTTTAAGGTGATATTTGTGAGCAACTTCCTATCATCAGAATAATAAATTATTTTCTCGAAATCTGCTGAAGCTATAGAGCTGACATTTTTATAACACATGGGCACGTATCTTTTGCTTATGATGTAACAGTAGTTGCTTTGTTAATTCATTTCCTTACAAACAATTTCCATGCGAATATTTTCAAAATTTTCAATGCACTATCTTCAGTAATACTTATATACGGTATATTAGATTTACGAAAACATTCTGTAAGGCTACTAAATAAATAGGCCTATGCCTGAAAATTTCACTTTTCTATACGAGAAGTTGAGAAAATATTTCTTTTGAATAAAAAAATCAAACTTGTGAAAAATGAGCATTAAAATTAAAACTTACATTCTTATAATGCACTTATACTTCTCAGGCAAATCTAAAAATTAACATGGATACAGTTTTAATAAGTTCTCTTCCCTTTATCTATTGAATCAGTGCTGGCCATCCCTGAATATAGCTCGACCAAGCGGCATATACCACCTCTTTCGTCTGTCTCTTTCCTTTCCGCTGTAAAGCGCTCAGGCTCTCCTGGGCTCTAAAGCGCGCGCTTGCTGCTGTGGGCATCAATTGACATGCCTGTACTAGACTGTGATAATACCATGATTAAACCTACAGATGTCATACGTCTAGGGGAGCTGTATATATTCAGGGAGGCATAGGGGCTTTCACAGTGGACTACAGAAGACCAGGGAGCTACCAGAAGTGTGTAGCTCTCTCGGACAGATGGTATCATGCTGAATCACGATATCAACGATGCTGCAATCTTCAGGTCAATATAAAAAGCAATAGTACGTGATTTTTAAACGATGCCATTGATCTGAGAAAGCTGTGGAATAACAGGAAGACTCTGTCAGGCCTGAATGGTGTAGCTGAATTGATAAGATGGTACCAAGCAGTGAATCATGTACTCACATCAATGCGATCGGAGACGAAACTGAGGTCGGAAACGAAACTGAGGTCCGAGTCGAAATTGGGGTCGGAGTCGGAACTGAAGTCGGAGTCGAAAGTGATATCGGAGACAGAATTGAGGTCAGAGGTGGAACTGAGATCGGAAGAGGAACTGAAGTCGGTGGAGGAACTGAGGTCGGAGACGAAACTGATGTCGGAGACGAAACTGATATCAGAGACGGAACTGAGGTCGGAGACGGAACTGTTGTCGGAGAAGGAACTGAGGTCGGTATCGGAACTGAGGTAGGAGACGGAACTGAGGTCGGTGGAGGAACTGAGGTCGGAGACGGAACTGAGGTCGGTATCGGAACTGAGGTAGGAGACGGAATTGAGGTCGGAGACAGAATTGAGGTCAGAGGCGGAACTGAGGTCGGAGACGAAACTGATGTCGGAGACGAAACTGATATCGGAGACGGAACTGAGGTCGGAGACGGAACTGTTGTCGGAGACAGAACTGAGGTCGGTATCGGAACTGAGGTCGGTATCGGAACTGAGGTCGGTGGAGGAACTGAGGTCGGAGACGAAACTGAGATTGAGATGGAACTGAGGTCGGTATCGGAACTGAGGTAGGAGACGGAACTGAGGTCGGTATCGGAACTGAGGTAAGAGACGGAATTGAGGTCGGAGACAGAATTGAGGTCAGAGGCGGAACTGAGGTCGGTGGAGGAACTGAGGTCGGAGACATAACTGATATCGGAGACGGAACTGAGGTCGGAGACGAAACCGAGGTGAGAGTCGGAACTGATATCAGAGTCGGAACTGAGGTCGGAGTCGGAACTGAAGTAATGGAAGATGAAATCTTTAGTAGGAGCTGAAATCTGAATCGGACCCTTTCTATTGACTTCGTGGTCCTGTATACAATGTGGAATTAGTTAGACTATATCTATAAGCATCCATCCAGGTATCAGGCGCGTTTTGCTTGCCCATCCAGGGCTGCGTTTGGGCGGATAGGTTCCATTCCCACTCGGGCTGATTACCTGGTTGAGTATTTTTCCCAAGAATTCTTGAATCGTAAGACGAATGTCGGGTAATTTATGGCCAATCCATATAGCTGTTGTATGACCGTCGCTTAGGTCGCACTGTTTGCTAACCGGATGGCTACTGCGTTCGACTCCTGCTCCTTCTCATCAGGATTTCTGACACCACCATTGTACACAACAATGGAGAACTATTTTTCTGGAAGAGCTGGAGCTCTCAGGATATTATAGGAAAACTACATGATTACTAAAATTAATCTCAAAATGATTGCAATATTGTAAACTCTACTTGATTTATTATATATTTACAAACTGTACAAACTAAGCTACTTACAAGGTATTTCGTTTTCTGCCGCCGACGCCATCACGCTACCGTCTCTTCTTTACCAAAAAGACCTGATTAACACCTTCCGTCAATCTCAACTAACTGCAGCATCCCCTCACCAACACTTTTTATGTTTCGTTATCCGTTTCCCGCCCGGGGTACCGACCACGCATCCACCAGATGAGATGGGCTTAAAGCACTTTTGATTTCACGTACTTACAGATGTCGTCTTAATAAAACATCCCTTACGTGCTGTAATGAGACTACGCGCAAGAAAAGAGTTCGAACAATGCGTGATATAATTTTAACCAATTAAAATGCATGCTTTGTTCTACTAGACCAATGCGATTAGTCCAGCGATGATCTGTGGCGTAAGAATACTTTCATTGTAGGCAGTAATTTACCACACGCCCGACAAGACTCTATAACGCTGGCTAAGCATCTTAAGACCGTGTATTCCGCTGACACTATTCCTGTTTCAAATTTAATACTCCACAGGAAATCATGATACAGGGCGTTCTTTAGCCCTGGGGCATAACATAGCTATCAGAAATTCCATTGACGCCAAATAATCTAGTAGTTAATACAGCGTCACGAAACGACCAACCAAAAGATTAAAGCGAGAATGATAGGCAGCAAAGTGAGCTTTTGAAGAGGATAAAATTAACAGCCGAATTTTTTTTAGTGTGCTCTATCAGATAAACGGTTAATACCGAAGGAAACCACTCTGAGTATGTTTATCGCCCTTGAAATTGCATTGTCCTGAGCATAGTATGAACCCACGAACCATGGATTAAATGCAGAACATAGGTGTGCACCATATCTGGTGAATATGGCACAGAACAGCTTGACGGTTGGTGAGACGCTTTTGGTCCTCCGTCTCCTCCTTCATCTAATCTGCATCCATCAGCCGCGCCTCGCTTGTGTGCTTATCTTCTGCGCCCCTCACCCCCCCTACACGACTCGAGAGCTGATTGGATATGGAAATGACCGTACAAGAGCCGCAAAACTCTTATAGACGTGCATACGCCTTTCAGAGGAATATTTGCATACAAAACGCAGTCAAAAACATAGTTGGCTTGTATTGAGAAATTTTGCGGTAATTTTCCCAAGAAACACATTCTGCTCTCGTCTAAAATGAATTTGGTGCGCAAAATGTGATGATATTTGAAGCTTATCTCTACACAGACGAGAAGGAAATCACAGACAGTCTGCCAAATGCTAACACCACAGGGGTGAGGATGGGACTCGCTCTGTAATAGGCATTGTCTGCTGTGAAACTTACAGACACTTGAACCTAGTATTAAAAGAAAATGTTACGATTACGTCATTAAGAATTGTGGGTTTTATATCCTTTACTAGGAAGTGAGCGCTTTCATATCTTTAAACTAAAGATTTAAGTTATCCTCCAAAACAGTACATCACGGAAGAACACTAACAGACAGAAGAAAAAAGTGAAAGAGAATTTCAGGAAATTCGCTATCAAAGAATATACAAAGTTGAATAAATTAAGTCATGTGCTACTTTAGACATACAAAGGATTTGAAGTTAATTTTTTATTTGTAATAGTGGATAAAATTAAAACAAAACAGTGTATCACAAAAGCCTTCTGCGTGGGCTATTGTGGTACACCTGTAGGGCTATTCTGATCAATAAAGTGAAAGACTATTGAAACTTATGTAGGGCCTGTACATAATAATGTAGGTTGTAATGTAAAATTAGGTATTTTATTTATGTTTTATTATTATTATGTTAAATTATATTATGTATTCTTATTGTATTGTGTATAAAATTGTAGGCCTATTGTGTATTGTATAATTGTATTGTGTATTGTAAATATTGCTTATCATTTCTTTATTGTGTATACCACTGCCACCGGGTGCATGCCCACTTGCAGTGTAAATAAATAAATACATACATACAGTGCTATACATCTGGCCATATTATACAGAGCAATGAAGTAAGGCTATTGTGATACACATAGATGGTTAATGTATCACCTGTAAAAGTCTGGTTGAAATCACATTAATATTGACTAAGATATAGCAAGTTTTATATTGACCTGTTTTTCCCATAAAATTTACACAATTTACTGAAACATCTTACCGCCAATGGTAGAAAATTATTGTGTGACCTAATAATTTTGTTGTGTGTAAGGAAATAGATTGAGAAAATTATTAGACTATACAGTTTGTATTGTTAAAATACTTTTAAAATATATTAATGAATGTATTTTCCAAACTTGTGTATTTTAGCAGCAAGAAGGATGATTATTAAGTTAAATAGTTAGGTAAATATGTAAGAATTAAGTTTATAGCTATGTGTAATTTTAAAACTGTTACAGCACTGTAGGTGCCAACATGTCAATTCAAACATCCCTCAAGAGCTGAGATTTTAGGAAATAATCCTTCAACAAGTAATATATTATTTTAAGTTATAAAATTGATCAACTTGATCACCTTCTTTCATAGAAAGCATAATATCATAACAGCTCTTCTAGCGTATCATTCGTCCTGCTCCCACTCGCTACTGACGATACGCAGTTCACATAAACAACGCATAGTATCATTCTATGGAGCTGTGTATAGTCGTGAATAGTTTGAAGAATATTGTTAACTTATATTAATATTTCAGGTTCTGAATAAAGTAAGCTATTCTGTTATTATTGTATTATTTACGTAATGTTAATATTATGCATCATACCAAAAAAGTAAACTCATCTGTTATTAAATAATTATGCAAACAGGAGTATGTAACACGTTTATTTTTTCCCGGATTATTCTTCGTAAATGTTAACGTTTTGTACTGCTATGCATTCGGTTGAGCTACAGTTCAACATCGGAATTACGATACGAACTTCCTACAATAGAAATGAAAAATTTTCTTGAAAACAATTTTGGTTTAATATTATGTGCCACATACGAGATACACAATTAGATTCACAAAGTACTTGTTCACCTGATGATAGTAAGAAATACTGAATCATATTTCACATTTGCTCCAATAACTTTTTGTGTCGTAGAACGAATATTTTCAGAGTAAAAATAGACCTATTGTTTTTTTCTGAACATAAAAGGAGTATTTCATTGCAATTTGTTATAATGAGGCTAGTATCATAATTGTAAAGCTATTTGTACTGTATGTTATCTTTAAGTGTATGAGTAAATTCCACTTTTTTCAATTAAAATTCCTTTCAATTATGAGCCCTTTTCTCTGCGACAGTTTTATAAAAAAATTATATATATTTCTTTTCCTTCCTTTCCCCTTTTTTGTTCTCCTGATCACCAGATGAATTTATTATCATACACTTTTTATTGTGGATTTTATTTAATTTTCGTATTTTTTCCTTCTTTTTATTATTATTTTAGCCTACCACATTCCATTTTGTTGTATTCTTCCTTACGTTTTCCCTATTAACTATTTGTACTAACTGAGTCGCTTTTATTATATTCCAATCTTTAGATCTATATTTTACTTTTTCTTTTTTTCTATAATGGTATTATTTTAATGTTGTTCAGTATCGATCTCGTTATGCTATTATTATTTCTTTTGTAATAGATTAGTATTCTGTTCTTTAACCTTTTGTTAAATTTTTCACTGCTTGTATACTTTGTGACCTGGGAGAGTATAAGAGAAGGCCCTATGGCCTTAACTCTGCCAGCATAAATAAATAAATAAATAAATAAATAAATAAATAAATAAATAAATTAATGTATTATTATTATTATTATTATTATTATTATTATTATTATTACTACTACATTATTTTAGATTGGAAGTTAAGAATTTTATAATTACAAATGATTGTTTTCTTATATTAGTTTATTATTTTCTTGTTCTAAAACCGTGGACGACTGGAGCACAAGTTTGGTTACCACCCGGATGTACATGTTTGTCGTTCTGATTCACTGATAATGAGAGCTGCGCTACTACTTTTCATTCGGTAGAGACATAGTCCAAGATCACAGAACTTAACAGTTTTGGTACCAACTTCCTAGTTCTGTTATTTAATATATCTAAGCATATTGCATTTCATTTTGAGATGGGCAGGGCATGTAGTACGTATGGGCGAATCCAGAAATGCATATAGAGTGTTAGTTGGGAGGTCGGAGGGAAAAAGACCTTTGGGGAGGCCGAGACGTAATAGGGAAGATAATATTAAAATGGATTTGTGGCAGGTGGGATATGATGGTAGAGAATGGATTAATTTTTGCTCAGGTTAGGGACCAATGGCGGGCTTATGTGAGGGTGGCAATGAACCTCCGGGTTCCTTAAAAGCCAGTAAGTAAGTAAGTAAGTAAGTAAGTAAGTAAGTAAGTCATCATCATCATCATCATCCTTCACGAATTAGGCCTCTGTAGACCTGTTTCGGCCCCATCTAGCAGTCTTCTTAAAGGTCTTCCTGGTCGACGATGTCCTCTAGGTTTATACTGCACCATAATTTTTGGGATTCTTGAATTTTCCATTCTTCTTACATGATCTAGCCAATTGAATTTGTATCTGCTGATTTTTTCTTCTACTGACTCTACTTCTAATTGTTCTAAAATTTCTTCATTCCTTTTTCGGTCTAAAAGAGTATATCCTGCTGTCCTCCTCAAAAATTTCATTTCCGTTGCTTTGATTCTGTTCACGTCTTTTTTCTTTAATGACCAAATCTCGCTTCCGTATAAAAGGGTGGGTAATGCTAGTGTATTATATATTTTTATTCTTGTAGATTTTTGTACTAATTTAGCTTTTAATGCATTGTTTATTATTCCTAGAATTTGTGTAAATTTGGTAATTTTCTTGTTCACATCTTTTTCATTTTGATAAGATATTTCACAACCCAGATAATTGAAATTTTGCACTTGTAAGTAAGTAAATAAGTAAGTAAGTATATTGCGTTTCATATGAAAAATTCATCCTAAAGAGATATGAACGTACACCCAATATTTATAAGTTGTAGACAGTTTTTTTTTTCAGTTTTCTCAAAACTTATAGCTAAATAACCCATTTAATTATTATTTATATCTTGCAATAGTATGACTGTAAAATTTCTGTAAACAAATGTAATTTTTGCTAGCAAAAAATTAAGACTAAAATTCATCCATTCATTTCTTTAGGCCTAACTTATTAATTACCTACCCATGCATTAGCTCATCTTCTCATTTACGTCATCCTCCTACCCATCCTTCCTTCACCAGAAGTGGCATGTATTTTATTATAACACATCTTTCTTGTGTCTGTTTTTTTTTACAAGGGAAATCCTTTGTTCTTGTTTCAGAACTTTATCGCATCGCACTTTCCTTAAGTTTTTTTCCCCTCCGACCAAAGCAGTGCCTGGTGGGCACACACTAGGAGATAAATTTCTAATTCCCGAGTCATTAGGTTTTTCTGGCTTACAGTAATTCAAGTTTCATAATTAAAGACTTGGTGTTTACTAGCAACTCGCCATCTGTCGGCGGCAGTTCGTTACCCCAGTCACTTCGTCTTTCGTTTTTCTTTTCTTTTTTTTTTTTTTTTTTTTGTTTCTCTCCAAAGCTATCGATCGTCATACTATCAAAGTACACGAGGCACATTCAAGAAAGGGAGTGGAATCGACGATATCAATTACAAATGTTTCTTCACGAGGCACGAAAGGACGACAACACATGAAAACATATTCGAACGTCTCTCTGAGCTCGTGTATGTATTAGATAAACTGTCTGCTTGAAAAATCTACGAGAATTATCAACAGTAACACCACAAATGCTGATAGTTTTCTGTTAATTTCATTGAGAATTACAAATGCTTTTTGTTATGATATTTATTTCGGGACCGAAGGTCATGAAAATTAACACGAGTTTACAATGAAATAAAATTATCACAGAAAATTATCACCATGAGTGGTATTCGGCTAGGTCCGCTAGGTAATTCCTACGTGAAAAATTAATCTCATAGCATGAGTGCAAGGAGATGCACTATCACCTATATATAGTCTTACTACTTAACTACTCGGAAAACATATTATGTGTCTTTCACGTGTTAAATTTTATGTTACCTGGTTAACATGTTTCGGCCTGCTATTGGCCATCTTTAGAACATATTGTATTGTATTTATTAACATTCCATGGTATTCATACATGCTTACAGTTAGAATATGGAACAAGTCAAAAAACTTAATACTATTATAAAATCTTAATTTATAGTCACAGTCTAGATGAAATACATATATAGGCTAGACGAGATTTACAATATAGTCTACTAGTACAACACAGAGTTTTAGTATCAATTTCATGAAGTGTTATTGAATGTCATGAATTCACCTACAGATTAGAAGGCGTGAGAAATTAGGTACTTCTTTAATTTGGCCCTAAATAATTTTATGTTTTGAATTTCATTTTTTATTTCGATAGGGAGGCTATTAAAAATTTTTACTGCCATATAACGCACTCCTTTTTGATAGCACGATAGACTTGCCGATGACAAAATTTAACACGTGAAAGACACATAATTAGTCTGCTGTCAAAAAATCTGAAAGTTATAATTTATAAAACATTTATATTACCGGTTGTTCTGTATGGTTGTGAAACTTGGACTCTTACTTTGAGAGAGGAACAGAGATTAAGGGTGATTAAGAATAAGGTTCTTAGGAAAATATTTGGGGCTAAGAAGGATGAAGTTACAGGAGAATGGAGTAAGTTACACAACGCAGAACTTCACACATTGTATTCTTCACATGACGTAATTAGGAACATTAAATCCAGACGTTTGAGATGGGCAGGGCATGTAGCAGGTATGGGTGAATCCAGAAATGCATGTAGTGTTAGTTGGGAGGCCGGAGGGAAAAATACCTTTGGGGAGGCCGAGACGTAGATGGGAGGATAATATTAAAATGGATTTGAGGGAGATAGGATATGATGATAGAGAGTGGATTAATCTTGCACAGGATAGGGACCTATGGCGCGCTCATGTGAGAGCAGCAATGAACCTTCGGGTTCCTTAAAAGCCGTTTGTAAGTAAGTAAGAAAGACACATAATACGTCTTCCAAAGATATATAGTGTCATAAATCATGTAATCAAGAAGTATATTTAACTATTCTCTAGAATATACCATTAGGAAAGTCCAGGATAACATACAGGGTGTGAAATTAAACGGGTTACATCAGCTGCTTGTGTATGCTAATGACGTGAATATGTTACGAGAAAATCCACAAATTATTAGGGAAAACACTGGAAGTTTACTTGAAGCAAGTAAAGAGATAGGTTTAAAGTAAATCTCGAAAAGATAAACTATATGATTATGTCTCTTGAACATAATATTGTACGAAATGGAAATTAAAAAAAAATTGGAAATTTATCCTTTGAAGAGGTGGAAAAATTCAAATATCTTTGAGCAACAGTAACAAATATAAATGACACTCGAGAGAAAATTAAACGCAGAATAAATATTTGAAAACAACTTGCATGGTGTTCATAAGTTTTTCCAAGTAACTCAGAACATAGATTTATTTTTACTGTCTTGTATATCAAAACTGCATTCTTCTTGAAATTAATTGTTTATACAAATAATCATTATTTTCTTTGTTAGGCGAAAAACGTAAATTATTTCGTATCTTTTGGCAAAGACATGCATTTGTGGCATATTCTAAATAGTAAAATAATAATAATAATAATAATAATAATAATGTGTGACATACCATTTTGAAGAGTTAAAACCAAATAAAAAATTGAAAAAATAAAAAGTGAATAAAAACGTTCGCAGAAATCCAATTCCATTCCCGCTTCGACACGTGATAACAGTCCGATATGGCAAATGTCCCCCTACTAATGCTTCTTGTATTGCCCTAAAACTCAAAATTGCATTTTTGTCACGAACAGTTTGCATTATTTTTATTAAGCACTATTGTCGGTACTTACTGAAGACCGTTTTAAAGCGCTGCATGTTGAACGAAACTCAAATAAATCATTAATAATAAAATTACGACAGTAATCTAACTCCTGTGCACAACGATGATTGATTTATTAAACTTACAAGTTTCTGGCGATGAACGTTATAATCGTTGATTTCATCACTGTTTCCAACAATTTTCCAATGCCATAATAACATGACAGTTGCATTCTACCGCTTCTGTTTTATTAAAACAAACATGATCCATAACAGAGGCAGAATATGATGCGATGCGAAATACTCCAATGCAAAATGCAGAGAAAGATGTTGATTATATAAGCAAAAGAGTGATTGAAAATTTAGGGTCAGAAATAGGACAAAGAACAATGATTCTATTAAATTTGACAGAAATCTGAACTGTAAGTTCACTGGGAACGTAATGAAACAGAAACGACCTGAGGATAAGGAAAGATGAATGTGAGGAAAAAAAGACGACAGAATGGTGATCTGTAGAAAAACTTTTGGCAGCTGATGATAAAGATTGTGAAGGATGGCAGGTCACGAAGGAGAGACTATAGGGTAAGTTTAAGTCTTTTCGGTATGGCTGTCATGACACTGTACTTTCAAGACTTTGCATCAATTCAAGAGACTTTTACCGTATATGAAATTTCTGTGAAATAAGCGCATAAACCATTCGATTTCGATTCACTTCCTTGCATAAAAACTCAATACACATCAATAAAAATAAACAGATGATTTATTATTATTATTATTATTATTATTATTATTATTATTATTATATGTAAGGGCTCTTTATTCGGTGTCGAAATTCAAAGTGAATAATAAATGACCAACAAATTTTACTCAGAGCCCTCCGTCAGATTCCTTACCATGCCGTAAACCTGAGACACAAGTTTGAAGCTGTCAGCTTAACACCTCGGTTGTTGGTCAATAATGACAGTAACATATCTATGGAAATTATAAATCAACAGATAGTCACTAATAGTTCAGAACCAACATTCGATTGACTCCTCCATAAAAGCTCGATGTGTATTGATATTGTAATCATAATTTGATACCATATTTCCTAACTACCAACAGAGTTCAGATTTAACACCTATGGTAGTAGCAGTCATAGTAGTAGTAGTAGTAGTAGTAGTAGTAGTAGTAGTAGTAGTAGTAGTAGTGGTAGTGTAGTAGTAGTGGTAGTAACAGCAGTAGTGGTAGTAGCAGTAGTAATAAAAGTAGTAGTAGTAGTAATAGTAGTGATAGTAGCAGTAGTAGTGGTAGTAGTAATAGTAGTAGCAACAGTTGTAGCAGTAGTAGTGGTAGTAGTAATAGTAGTAGCAACAGTAGTAGCAGTAGTAGAAATATTAGTGGTGGTAGTAGTAGCAGGGTAGTAGTAGTAGTAGTAGCAGTAATAAAAGTAGTAGTAGTAGTAATAGTAGTGGTAATATCAGTAGTAGTGGTAGTAGTAATAGTAGTAGCAACAGTAGCAGCAGTAGTAGAAGTATTAGTAGTAGAAGTAATATCAATAGTAGTAAAAGTAGTAGCAGTAGTAATAGTAGGTCTAGTAGTAGTAGTAGTAGAAGTAGAAGTAGTAGTAGTAGCAGTAGTAGTAAAAGTAGTAGTACTAGTAGGTGTAGTAGCAGTAGCAGTATTAGTAGCAGTAGCAGTAGTAGTGGTAGTAGAAGTAGTAGTAGCAGTAGTAGTGGTAGTGGTAGTGGTAGTAGCAGTAGTAGTAGTGGTAGTAGCAGTAGTAGTAGTGGTAGTAGAAGTAGTAGTAGCAGTAGTAGTGGTAGTGGTAGTAGCAGTAGTAGTGTAGTAGCAGTAGTAGTGGTAGTGGCAGTAGTACTGGTAGTGGTAATAGTAGTGGTGGTAGAAGTAGTAGTAGCAGTAGTGATAGTAGCAGTAGTGGTAGTAGCAGTAGTGATAGCTGTAGTAGCAGTGGTAGTGACAGTAGTAGTGGCAGTAGCAGTAGTAGTGATAGTAGCAGTAGTAGTGGTAGTAGCAGTAGTACAGTGGTAGTAGCAGTAGTGGTAGCAACAGTAGCAGTGGTAGTAGTAGCAGCAGTGGTAGTAGTAGCAGCAGTAGTGGTAGTAGCAGTGGCAGTAGAAGTAGTAGTAGCAGTAGTGGTAGTAGTAGCAGTAGTGGTAGTAGTAGTAGCAGTGGTAGTAATAGTAGCAGTGGTAGTAGTAGTAGTAGCAGCAGTAGTGGTAGTAGCAGTGGTAGTAGAAGTAGTAGTAGCAGTAGTAGTGGTAGTAGCAGTAGTAGTAGTGGTAGTAGAAGTAGTAGTAGCAGTGGTAGTGGTAGTAGCAGTAGTAGTGGTAGTGGTAGTAGTAGTAGTAGTAGCAGTAGCAGTGCTATTTAATATAATGACGCTTTCAACTGTAGAGGTAATTCAGTGGGCGACTAATTGCTGACAGATTTTGCCCGGAGTCCTAGTTAGAAAAGTTCATATCCGTTTATCAGTCACTACAATGGTCTTCCAGCTTACATCCCTCCCGTGGAAAGTCATGTTAAGGATTTTATTTCTCATTGAAATCAATGCCTCGGTCGGGTTCGAACCTGCGAATCTAGAATCAACAGCTAGCACGGTAACCGAGAAGGACATGTATTTCAATAAATAAGTGAAATTTACAAGTATGTATGGGTAATTCATGGAAACAACAAAAGAAATGTAGCTGCATCCATTACAAAGTGAACGATTTTTTAAACACCGCTGATCACAATTGATGACGTAATTGTAGGATATCATTCTTAAATTTACAGAAATTATCGTGCGGGCTTTACAAGCCACTCAGCCCGACTGATACGATCTCGACAAGTAAATTCACAAACACGTTGTGCCGAGAGGCGTCATTTGCATCCCAATGGACGAACATGAATCTGTAACGAACTAATGTTTTCATCTATTGTGCAGCCTTGACTGCCCGCGAGGGGGAGGGGGTTGGTAGTCCAGAAGAGGCATCATAATGATCGATGCTCGCCGATGACTATTTTAAATCGAAGCGTAATTCCACTACGCTCAAATACCTGTTGCTCTTTAGAGTGGGATCAAACACAGATACGTGAAGAGGGATGAAGCTGCTCTTGTCTTTCTCTCCTCGCCACGTCATTTAGTCGTGAAACGGGGCAACACTCTTTCCTCAGGCCAGTGTATGTTCAATTCTTCGTATGACTATAGAAAGGACTATGCTTGAAGGCATATGAGGCAATAGAAGACCTAAATATGAACTTTCAAGCTCGGAAAGACAAAATTCTGAAGCAGAATTTCGTATATTCTACCGCATGCTGGAAACTGATACTTTCAACGTTTGGGAACTACATATAGGTATCGGGAAACGGTTAATATTTCAAAGATTTCTAGTCAAATATCACTTTTTCATTTTTATCATCAGTGTGGTTTTAGGCATTAATAGATCGACTATTGATCAGATTTTTTGTATTCGACAGATATTGGAGAAAAAATGGGAATATAAGGGTACAGTACATCAGATATTCATAGATTTCAAAAAGGCGTATGACTCGTTTAAGAGAGAAGTTTTATATAATATTCTTATTGAATTTGGTATTCCCAAGAAACTAGTTCGATTAATTAAAATGTGTCTTAGTGAAACTTACAGCAGAGTCCGTATAGGCCAGTTTCTATCTGATGCTTTTCCAATTCACTGCGGGCTAAATCAGGGAGATGCACTATCACCTTTACTTTTTAACTTCGCTCTAGAATATGCCATTAGGAAAGTTCAGGATAAGACAGAGGGTTTGGAATTGAACGGGTTACATCAGCTTCTTGTCTATGCGGATGACGTGAATATGTTAGGAGAAAATCCACAAACGATTAGGGGAAAACGCGGAAATTCTAGTTGAAGCAAGTAAAGCGATAGGGTTGGAAGTAAATCCCGAAAAGACTAAGTATATTATTATGTCTCGTGATCAGAATATTGTACGAAATGGAACTATAAAAGTTGGAGATTTATACTTCGAAGAGGTGGAAAAATTCAAATATCTTCGAGCAAGAGTAACAAATATAAATGACACTCGGGAGGAAATTAAACGGAGAAGAAATATGGCAAATGCCTGTTATTATTCGGTTGAGAAGCTTTTGTCATCTAGTCTGCTGTCAAAAAATCTGAAACTTAGAATTTATAAAACAGTTATATTACTGGTTGTTCTGTATGGTTGTGAAACTTGGACTGTCACTTTGAGAGAGGAACATAGATTAAGGGTGTTTGAGAATAAGGTTCTTAGGAAAATATTTGGGGCTAAGAGGGATGAAGCTACAGGAGAATGGAGAAAGTTACACAACACAGAACTGCACGCATTGTATACTTCACCTGATATAATTAGGAACATAAAATCCAGACGTTGGAGATGGGCAGGACATGTAGCACGCATGGACGAATCCAGAAATGCATATAGAGTGTTAGTTGGGAGGCCGGAGGGAAAAAGACCTTTGGGGAGGCCGAGACGTAGATGGGAAGATAATATTAAAATGGATTTGAGGGAGGTGGGATATGATGGCAGAGACTGGATTAATCTTGCTCAGGATATGGACCAATGGCGGGCTTATGTGAGGACGGCAATGAACCTCCGGGTTCCTTAAAGCAAGTAAGTAAGTAAGTATTGCAAAAATAATCCTACAGATTGTAATCTACTGCGTGTTGAGTTCAAAGTGTGTCATAGCTCGCTGTATGCCGTCATGTGGCTAGTCGTTGAGCCTAGAGAATTCAATCTTCCTACACTTCCACAGAGGCGTATTACGTGTGTGCCAGAGAAGTTGCCTAGCAAGTACGGTGTTCATTCTGAAAAGTAGGCTACTTACCGATACGTGCGGTAACATCTGTAGTAGCAGGAATGTGAACTGTTTGGAAACACGTACTGAGGTGAGTTTTTTCTTACTGTCGAGATAATGTGGAGAGGGTTAAGACGATTACATTACATATTTGTTGACATTAACTTCGACGGTCAACATGGACACGGAGCATTTGATTTGTGTTGTGGAATGTTGCAACCGATGATAACAAATACCCTGCGTACGACTTGCCTGCGCAAAAACACAGTTCAAAAGAGGTTATGGTAGCACACAGACCGTACAGGCCGCCATCTGTTGCTACGACGTTCAAGTTATACCGTACACGTTCTCAAGTTCAGATTGAACGCCTTGATTAACAGCCAACTTCTCTGACATAAAAGCTGAAACTCGCTTCAAATCGCTGACTCACAACAGTGATGTCATGACACACTTTGAAATGAACACACAGTATACATCACCGAAGTTCAGCAGCCTTGGAACTGTCAATAATAACCTCATATTTAAATGGCTGCACTCTTTAAATATTTCGTTGTATAATTTAAGTGATGTTTCGACATTCCCACACTCTCACATTTCTACTTATTTCAATTCTAATGTGTTCTACAATTTTGAAGCTAACCAGCAGTTTTTTTTATCAATTTGGGACGCTCTGTATGATAAAGTTGCAATGCGTGCCATTACCCTACTAAGTTGGAAATGGTACGCAGGCAGTTAGAATAGGGATATCCTGAACTAGCACCAACAGATAGCGCACGTGTACTTTGAGGGATGCGCTTTGCGTGTTCATTTGTTTTTCGGTATATAAACATTGAGGATATAAGTATTGTATTAGTATATTAAATACTCTTAAAAACAACTAAAAACGGCAAATTTTTGTTATGTCCCTATATGTAAACACCAGGGAAAGCTTTTTGTCTTCAATCAGGTCCCGAAATATTCTGAATATATGCTTTAAATCTTAAAAAATATAAGTAATTAAATTGCGCCTCGAAAGTGCTATTAAATAAAAGTAACTACTTCAAGTAAGGAATTGTTGACTACAGTTTCATTTTGGAAGAGGACAATGAAAAATTAATAAAAACATATGCAATCTCGACAGCGAGCTATGTCAGCTTAGATTATATGCAGTAGTTGTAGGAGTCTCCGAAGTTTACGCCTGCAGTAAACTCTCGATAAACTGGGATGTTTATTATCTAGGACGATCCGTAGTGGAATTCATTTCGTGATTAATGTATTTAATGTACTGTACCCTAATTATTAAAACCATGTTTTAACTTCAAATTTTCAAAATAATCCTACATAGTATTCATGCATGTCAACCTACAAAACGCACGACTAATCGTGATACAACTGCGATCATATTATATCATCCTATTAAAAATTGCATTTGATCTTTCTGCAACTACAGAAAAAAATACAAGGAATTCAATCTCGATAGTCCCTTCCCTATAAACAGAAACACATTGGTGGCTGCGTATCCTGTTTTTAGCGTACGGTTCTTAAATACTAATGATTAAAGAGGGCAATATTCACCATTTCTTTATTTGTGCACCTCGTTCTCAAAGTTCTCGTTTAGGTTCATGGACATTCAATTTACTCGTATCTATATTCTGCATACTGCAGATTTCCCCACCCATCTCGGGGAATTGCTCAATATTATACCGGTACAGGTTTACGTTAATATTTATTGTAAATTAAATTAAATTATGAGGTAATAAAGTATTGAATTATATTAAATTATACTAGGTTATAAAAATAATTGTAAATATAATTTTGACACGCACAGAAACCCAAAAGCGGGAAAACGTAATCAACTGCAGCATATGACATAACATAGCCCTACAACATGTTGCACCGCATGGAACGCTCCTGCCATCTAGCGGTAAAACTTCGCATAAGATATCCATATAGCAGTACGCAGATACAAATACAATTGGAACATGTATCAATAGGTATACAATGAACATTTAGCAACAACTTGCAAAAATTAGAGAAACCTAACACTAAAGTTTCTTCCACATGGACTGAAATTTTCAGGAGTTTCAGCAGCACTGCAATCTAAGTGAACCCTTCCTGAACACAGGACACAACGATACCAGAGTTCATTGTTTTTTACCAAATTCACCACAAAACAGGCACTTACTGTCAGAATAATTTTTTTTATTAAATGTCGGAAGGCAGGAGGAGTATTGGGAAGCACAACCGCGTGCGAATACTCCAACTGTCGCCGTTAAAATAGTTTACAGCTCTGAATGGTAATGGACAAAAAGTAACAGAAGATTTTTATACTCAGGTTAACAGGTAATTAGTTGTACAGGGACATCATTTTATTTTTACTAACATTTTTAATATTAACCTGGCTATACCTTTGGATTAATGGTTCAGAGCCGGAAACACCGTTTGATACCCCCTTCCACGATTGAAGTGCGATGATTCTGGCGTAAAATACAAACAAATCACTTTACTAGGTATAGAAGGAAAGAAAAGTAGTTCATCCATTTACGTAAACTAAGATATATTGTAATTTTGAATTTGATACTATTTTCATTAGATTTTTGTTTAATCAAAATACAGTACAGTATTAACAATAAGTGTTTTTACTCACGAACTGAGTTATCCATGCGAACGTATTCATTATGCAGTGTATATTATACTGTCTACAGCACATTAGCGTACAATATAGAGAATGAAGTTAAATTGAAAAATAATCATAATATTGATATTTAAACACATTTTTGAAAATAGTGGCCGTTCATTTAGATACAGGCTTCAGTTCTTTTGTGCATATTATCGCACTATAGACTATTGCATCTAATTGCAATTACCAATTTCGTCCTTCGTACTTACTAGTAACTCATGTTGAAATAATTCTATATCTATTATATAAAGAGTACCTTACGTACTGTAAATTCAATCTTCACTTCTGCCCGACCCGCACAGATAACATTACTCAGACATGGTATCTACTGTCCGTCCAAGTGGTTATGTCGCAGGATCGTAGAAAGGAGGGAAATCACGTGACAGTTAATTACTTTTATTTAAGTTATTTTAAACAGTTGCGGGTGAGGGGAATCGGGATGCGACGTAGGCAAATGGACGACAATACCTGTGAGAAAATATGATTCAATATTGAAAGCTCTTTCGTCACTGGAAAACGCGAACATATTTCTGGAACGTACTATATTCACTAACTCAATACTGTTTATGTTTACTACTACCTTAAGGCGACTTTGACTGTATACGCTTGGTTCTGTGAGGGGGACAGTTGGAAGTTCACTAGTAGAGGGGGTGGAGGTGAAGTATATTCAAAAACTCAGGTACAATAAAAATTGAAGTAAAAATAAAATGATGTCCCTGTACTTTTAGGACATATTACATAAAATCCAGATCACTTACTTTCGTCAAACACAATGAAGCCACAAAATTATAATAAAACTGCAAACAAATCGTCTGATACACTGGAAGCGCTAACACTGGACTAGATTGACGTTACCGATGTTGCTGTTAGACTAACTCACTGAACAGGGCCGTAGAGTGCTGCCATAACCGCTGCGTACGAAAACCCCTTCTTTCCCCTAAAACTGTATTACCTTCTTTGATTTTCTATCCAATGAATTAGATACTCTCGAAAGTTTTCTGTCGTTCCTGACATTTCCTTTAAATTTATACCTTCAATTAAGTCAATTAAATAGTTCAACCATTTTAGCTTAATTCTAGCACGCTTCTTTCTTCCTAGCAGTGACCGTTGATATTATGCTCGAGCTGTATGGCTTGAAAGGGATAATATTTAATTGAGAACACTGTGACTCTAGGGGTTAAAGAGGCGGTGAAGGCAAATTAATCTGGTTTCATAAAAGTGGGGCGTTTTTTTTAATATTTTAACGATTAATGAAAATTTTAAACAGCTGTTCAAGTTTAGTACGTTTCCGGCTCAGATTACAAAGTTAACGGGGTAATATCCTCCAGGAAATCCAAACAATGCTTAATAAAACATCACTCTTATTCATACTCAAGCAGCCCTCTCGCGTTCCTCATTCTTCGCTGGCTAATCGGAGGAAAGGAGAGCTGTGTTATAGGCTAAGGCAATTAAAATTACATAAACATGACGTTCTACGTCATAAGCTATTTTTTAACGTAAACTTTTATGCGCTTCATATTCGATAAATCTGGTGAAACTTTCTGTTCCAGGTCAATCAATCAAAAGTGGGAGAAAGTAGAAATCAATTAAAAGATACAAGATGATAACAGCGTCCTTGCATGGACTCTTGAGACTCAACCTTTATGATGTCCAGGAATTAATTTCTCACAGTAATCTCACTAGAGGTTTTGATTTTTCTAGAGAAAGTCAAAACTCTAGTGGGATTTAATTGACTATTACACGATTAGAAGAAAGTATACTTGGGTTGGATAAAAAGTAATGGCAACAGTTCCATATTTCTGACATGGCTTTATTCACAGGGGTACAACATTTACGTACCTTCTATATAGTCGCCCCCCTTATTTATTACCTTTTGCCAAATGTTTGGAAGGCGTCATACACCATCAGCGCGTCCATCTTTGTTGATGTTCCGTATTGACCGCCCTGAAGCACGGATAAGTCCATCTCTGGTATTGTACCGGGTCCCTCGCAGTGGTTCTTTCACTTTGGTGAAAAGATCGTAATCGCATGGATCATACCGGGTGAGTACGGAGGATGTTCCAGAATCTCCCATTGCCAGCGACGCAAGAGGTCCTTGACAGCAGCAGCGGTATGACTCCTTGCATTATCATGAAGAATGATGGGGTTCTGTACCACCAAGTGTCGTCGTTTTCTCCTGAGCGCTGGACAAAGGTGGTGCTGCAGGAACCTGCAGTAGTAGTCCGCGTTTACCGTCTGACTTGGAGGTACAGCGTGGTGCAGTATTACCCCATCAATGTCATACGCCACAATGAACATCACCTTCACAGCACTTCCAACAAGGCCTTCCCGAAACGCTTTAACCCATCGTGTCACTGTGCGATATGGCAACGCTGCATCGCCACATGCTTCACGCAGTCCCTGAAAACATTCTTGTGCACTACGACCTCGTGCCACTTCAATTTTGATCCAGGAACGTTGCTCTAGTTTTGTAAACATGATCTTAGGGCGCTCGCACTATCCCTATGAAAGTCAACGTTCTACACACTGCAGTAGATTGACAGAGTACTGTCGCTGCTGGCTACACTAACTCATCTAACAGTCCTTGTTCATGTCCATACAGCTAGCAATTCTCGAACGCACCATCGTCACGTGACAGCAGTGTTGCCATTACTTTTTATCCAACCTATGTATAAAGATTAGAAGTAACGAAGTACTCCAATACAATAAAATATTAATTGACTTACAAAAATACAACTGTCTTCAAAATGTATTATTGTACCATCTCAACATTACAAATATTACGCTAGATGCATGCTAGATGGGAGTAGTGTGTTATGATTAGCTGTTATCTTGCTATCAGTTGTACCAACTATGGAATCTTCATTGAACTCTGTAGACGATTACTAGCAATGCCTTCTCGATCTAGATCACGATGGCAGTGTTACTAGTCAAGAAGGCTTTGTTGATTCAGTTTCATTTTTATTAAAATGCAACATTCCACTTCAATTATCCGAATCCCAGTAATCAACGTCACTTGACAGATGATTTTCAATAAATCTTAATATTAAACATTCTCTGATACGTGACTATCCATAATATCATATAGCAGAAGCTATAACAAACATAACATAAATAATATATACAAGTGTTAGAAAAGTTTTAATCAACGACGAGGACATAAAAAATAAACATGAATAATTTTAAAAGGAATAATTATTGAATGTACAATTTTCAAATTTGAATGTTTTAGTGGTTGGTGGTTCAGTTGATGTCATATTCGACGTGTGCGTAAAAGAAGTGGAACTCGTTGATGTACATGGTGTATTCCTCAACTTATTCAGGATTTCCGAATAGTGCTCTTCATTTATTTGTAAATAGGATTTCAGGGAAGATGCATAGGTGTGACCAGTGATCTTTATTAATTCTTGTTCTTGAATGCCAATGCGAGTCATATTTTAAACTGCTGTGCATCGACTGGAGTGGTTTGTAATTTTCTGTTTTTTTTTTTTTTTTTTTTTGATGTCCAGACCAGCGCAGTTTGAAATGTTGGCAAACAAAGAAACAAATGCTAGGGACGCGATAAAATTAAACATATGCTAGGGACGCGATAAAAATTGTGCGATAAGCAGCCATGATTGGTTGAAATACGTCCTTTCGTACCGTTTTATTGGTCAAAAGTAGTATGACGTAGTAAAAGTGTAATAGTCCTTATAAATTAACGTGAAATGCAGGTTTGGGTGTCGTCTATCCTTTAATGTGCCTCAAAGTGCATCTATGAATTTAATAGGGAATATGGTAATTGATTTGTGTCCTTTTTTTTTTTTTTCGTTCACATGCAAATCATCAAAATCGGCTGCAGTATAGGTTCAGATGGATAAATTCGCTAGCGCTAATGTGCGCAATTGTAAATCACAGGTGACAAACAGTTGCACATCAAAACAATCTAGTAAAGTGTAGCACGCCGAGTGTGTGCGTCTGTGTGTGTGGAGTTTCGACACGGTGCCAACAAATGTTACGATTTTTAATTCCACGCGATACAAGCGAACTAAATTGGTTCTAACGAAGCGGAATTGTAAACTGCATATCGTGCAATCAAAAAGACTTTCGAGTTGGACTATTTCTTCATTAAAATACACTGAATGTGACAAAAACTGGTACTATTTTTCTCTAATAGTTTTCCAACTATGACAGAGATCAATTACAGACTGTAAAAATGAGCTCTTCTAGAAGAACGCTAACACATCATAATCATCATCATCATCAGGCTTCGAGACATCGGACCCAATAGAGCAGTTCAGTGGGAAATTCGCATATCGGCGTACTGAGTATAGTGGTAAAGCGTACAGTGGGTGGGAGTACAGTAGAATGAATGCCAGCAAATACGCAAAGACGGTTGCGAAATTCAAGAAACTAGCACACACTCTTCCTCTACCTCCACAGCCCATTATTACTAGATGGGATACATGACATAATGCAGCTATTTATTATGCCAAATACTCCCGTACAATTGTGCAGATAATCAAAACATTGAGTGACGACTGTTCTGCAATCAGAATAATTGAAGCTATGGATTTGAAGGTTCTGAGGAATAATTTGGTTTTCATACAAACGCATTTTCAAACTGTGTCTGAAACTATTACACGGTTAGAAAAGTTAGAAAGTTAGAAAAGAGATTCCGGAAGCCCTCAAATTAGTTGAGGAAATTACACAGAGATTTAATGAGACACCAAGTACACCGGTTACTGAACGTGTACAACAGAAGTGAAAATCAATTTTATGTAAAAAAAATAACGGATATGGAACATTATGTAACATAAACAGCAAATTAGTGTACATAGAGTCACCCGAGAATAAAGGACAGTGTCGAGACTTCAATGATGTTAGGTTTTTTCGTTTTGCTTCTATCACGTCGTGCGACGTAAAGCGCAGCTTTCTACAGTACAAACTTTGGCAGATAACCGAAAAAGATTTACGTTTGACACACTGAGAATGTATCTTGTAGTACATTGCAATTCGATACTGTAACTGCACTTCCTAAAGACGACCAATAGGATAAATGAAGAAATTAAAATTGCTACATGTTTATTTCCACCATTAACACTGTGTATAATTAAACACAAATGCTTATAAAAGACAGGAGAATAAATGCTTTTCACAATCTTTTGACACTGTCATTGTGTAATGTACAGGGACATCATTTTATTTTTACTAACATTTCTAATATTAACCTGACTATACCTTTTGATCAAGCTTGAGAACTGGAAACACCGTTCGATGATACTGGTGTAATATACAAACAAATCACTTTACTAGGTATAGGAGGGAAGAAAAGTAGTTCATCCATTTAAGTAAACTAGGAAATATCACGCTTTTGAGTTTGATTATTTTCATTAGGTTTTTGTTTAATCAAAATACAGTACAGTATTAACAATAAGTGTTTTTACTCACGAACTGAGCTGTCCATGCGGACGGATTCATTATGCAGTGTATATTATACTGTCTACAGCACATTAGCGTACACTATAGAGAATGAAGTTAAATTGAAAAATAACCATAATGTAGATAATTAAATACATTTTTCAAAATGGTGGCCATTCATTTCGATACAGGCTCCAGTACTTTTGTGCATATAATCGCTCTATAGGCGATTACCAGTTTCGTCCTTCGTACTAGTAACTTATGTTGAAATAATTATGTACCTACTCTGTAAAAGAGTACCTTACGTACTGTAAATTCAACCTTCACTTCTGCTCGATCCGAAAAGATAAAATTACTCAGACATGCTATCTGCTGTCCGCCCAAGTAGTTATGTCGCAGGATCGTAGAAAGGGGGGAAATCACGTGACAGTTAATTACTTAATGAGGTCCTTTTATTTAAGTTATTTGAAACAGTTGTATGGGTATAATATTAGGTAGACTTCCAATTCCTAACAGAAATTAATGTTCTCAGAAAAGAACTAAGACAACCCAGCCACTACCCTTTACAGAGAGGCGAATAGAAGCAGGTGGGGAAAACCGGAATGCGACGTAGGCAAATGGACGACAGTACCTGTGCGAAAATGATTCAATATTGAAAGCTCTTTCGTCACTGGAAAACGCGAACATATTTTTGGAACGTACTGTTTACTATGACCGTAAGGCTACTAGGACCGCAGGTCTTGGATCTGTGTGGAGGACGGTTGAACTTCATTAGTAGAAGGAGTGAGAGTGAAGTACATTAAAAAACTCAGGTACAATAAAAATCGAAGTAAAAATAAAATGATGTCCCTGTATATTTACTTTCAGAATGTACATGTGTGTGTGTTTCCCCATACTACCGTACTCTATTCTAAACAACAACGTTGTTACCTCAACACATCTCTACCTTTCACTACCTGTAGCGAGTCAACAACCTATAGTACATGCACAGTAAACTTATTGTATCGGGTCCCAAGTATCGAAGCCTAATCATCATCATCATCATCATCATCATCATCATCATCATCATCATCAAACAATTATTGGTCTCACAGCCTGTTTCAACCCTATTTAATCCATCAGTAAGAGAAGACTCTTGAGATTTCGGCCCTGATTTCTTGTTCTGTAGGGTGATATTTCTGGATTAAAATATGTGATAATATTCTTCATTTCATCCAATGAATGTTTTAAGTACAACTTCAACGGTAATTTTGAATTCTGTGAAAAATTGGGTTGACTTCGAGTTCTGACAAAATTTCTTGATTTGTTTTGTATTATCATCTTGTATATTTTGCAGTTTTTCTTAAAAAATGTATCTCTGCTACCCCATTTAAGAATTTATCTTTTACTTCTTATTGCCCAAATTTCACTGCATATACAAATGTAGGCACACTGCTCCGTCGATATAGGAGAAAGCCAATGTCTACCTACTTAGATATAACATGTGTAGCAAGTCCCCTGCAATCGGCAACCATCATTTTGACGTAGAAGATGAAAGTCAAGGAATATTATGGACTGTAAAATATCGATAATACGGGAATGGATATATAAGAGTTGCTAATTCATTGTTAATTGATACAACACTAATACAAATTAATTTTATTTCCTAGAATATATCGATGTATAAAAAAATAAATAAATGCATAAATAAAGAACGAAGGAATAAATAAATAAATAGAAAGAGAGTGAGAGAGAATGAATATCTTAAACTCTCCAGCAATATCTTTAATATTTGCGCCGTTTTGAAGTGGTTGAATAATGCTGTATTTACCTTGTGAGAAATACTCAGACGTGAACGTGTTTGTGACATGATATCTTACCGGTATGCGGAGGCTTGGATTCTCGTCACAACAGACTACGTTGTGCTGTTTTGCTGCTTTCTTTATACTCAAACGCATTCTACTAAATCGACGGAGCAGTGTAGAGCCAGTGTTCTATATTTTCAATTTGGCAGCTATGTTTCTGAATTTGGAATGGTTTTAGAATTTTTTTATGAAGGTACTCACTCATTTACACATTCATCCACTCATTGGTCATACATTCTTTCATTCTGCTTACTGTTACATATAAAATTACATAAATTCTTGTTTAACAGATTAAATATTGTTTAAAATGTACTACTTAAAATACATCTAAATATGATCATTATTACTAAAAGTAATTTATTTAAATAGATTACAAAACTTTCCACAATGGCTAAATTCCATTATATTTATATTATATCCCTTACATCAACATACAGTATAATTAGATTTTGATTCCTACGGCATAGTTGCAGTAAACTACAATTAAATTAATTTCCACCATTTAACTAAAATAGCTAACTCAATTATAATTCTGTATAAATTACATAGACTGAATTGAATTATATTAGTTCATAAATTATTATTAATTTTCAGCATAGGCTTCACTCTTAAACCGATCGAATAGATATGCAATAAATACTAGTAACTAAAACTTAATTCAAGTCTATTGTTGTACAATCTATATATATATATATATATATATATATATATATATATATATATATAATTTGAACTGGTAATGGAAATTACGTGAAAACGGCTGAACGGATTTTAATGAGTGACCCTCATTTTCGTGCCTGGCATCCAAAGTTTTTCGGAAAAGTAGTAGTTTTCAGTGAAATGTCAATTTTCCTACATAATTTTCCTATTTTCCAAAATCCATTTGTTGTCGGTTTTGAGAACTAATTTTATTGAATCACGGCCGACTTGATTGAATTTCAGAACAAAACACACACTACAATAAACAATAGGTTATTACAAGAAGGCCATGACCTGCAGGATTGCCGACATATTTAGAGCTCAATTCAATTTGTTATTAAAAACTGATTCTGCACTGTATAATTTTCTGAGTACAGCTGTGTATTGGATATTCAAATCTACGAAACTTGAGGTGGTTTGATGGCATTATTACCATTAGAAATTAAATATTATTATAGTTAATATCATAATGTGACTATTTTTCATTAATTATACATATTAATGCTATATTGATGATATGAAAGTGAAACGTTTTGAGATTATGTAAGTAAATGTAGAGAATATCTTAATTTAGATCTTCATTTCTATAATTTACTGAGTGAATGCTATATATAATTACAAAACTTAAGTAAGATAATAATATTGTTATTAAAAATCAAATATTTTTATACTTATTAAACCAGTGGGGTTGGGTCTTTTTCATATACTTAATGGCGGTGTAGTGTAGATATTGATATGTGTCATTGTCTTCAGTATTGGCTCGAGAGAGCGCAAAAATTACAGTTCCTACGGAAAGATAAAAAGGTATTACTAATAAAATAAGAGGCCTAGAAAATTGTGTAGTCTCCAGATCATTTCAGCAAGATCTCTTAGCAGGATAAAATGATTTTACGCTCTACATTTCAAGTTCTACATGCAGCAGCTATACGAAAATGCTATTGTTCGAAAGCTTAGCAAACCTGACATTTTTTTAACTTTTGCCTACAATCCACAATGACCTGAAATAGCTACTGCTATCATCCTGACATCGATACTTGCGTTTTCGCGTTGAAACTCAAAAAGTGAAGTTGGATAGGTTCAAGAAAAAGTATTTGGCCTAAAAAAATCCATTCAGAGGGAGTATGTTTCATTATTATGGAAGCAAATAACTATCAAAAAGACAAGTATTCTTCATTGAAAATAAATCTGAAACATTTTTATTTGAACGTCTAACGAACTTAGTTTGCAGCAGCATTTGCTGCACAAGCCACTAGTTTTTAATGTATTTTAAATATTAATAATTTAAATATGTATTATGAATTTCACTACTTACTGATTAAGGCTGAGAGGAAGAGAAGGTCTTATGGCTTTAAGCCTGCCAGCGAAAATAAAACATTCTATATTATACATAAGATGTGAAAATTTTCTCGTTGTACCATTAGTAAAGACGTAATTATGCAAAAATTTAACGTCTAACGAAGTTAGCCTATTTCCATCTTGTCATTTTCCTAAACTACAGTGGACTCTCCTAAGTTCGACTGAATAGAATTGAAAGTTCAGTCCAATAAGGATAGTGGGTGGGGCAGGTGAAATGAATACAAATACTTATTCAACGAATACAGTACTGTACTTCCATTTCCTGCCCGCCCCGAGACTTGTATATGCGCTTCTAGTACCACAGTGGGTTTCGACAGTTCCGTCTCACAAACGGCACAATTCTCAAATAGAATTATTAATTTAAAATCAGTGATTAAATATGGATGTCTTAATCAATAAACTGTAACAAAAGTATCACTACAAGACACAGAACTAATTCCGATTCAAATGGCAAACCCATAGGGGCGTGTCTAATTCTCCTACGTAAGCAATCGAACTATGGGATGTCGAACTTGTTTTCTGTCGAATTTAAGAGGTTCCACTGTACTTCACTCCCACACCTCAGTCTAGCACTTACTAAAATATTTTAGCTCCTCAGGTTGGTAATTCATTTAACATGATTTTGCATTGAATTCAGTTATGTGTACATCTGTATTATCCACCTCTTAATTTTTGTGGGTTTAGGCTGCAGTCACCGATATATTTAAATAAACTCATAATTACAGTGCGAAATAAAATGACTATATTAACTGTATTCCAGGGAGTATAAACAATGGCATCAGCCAGGGGGAATATTTCAGCCATCAAACATGAAAAAAATAATTGAACAATAACACGCAAAATGCCCCAAAGGAGCAAGCACGTATTGATTGACCTCCATATCATGTAATTATACGTAACACACTCTTGTACCATGCTGTCCAGCAGAAGAGATAGATCCGGTGCTGCGATTCATAGGAAGGGAGTGGGAGAGAACAGAGCGGAAGAGATTTCAATTAACGATTATGAAAACTGTAGGTACCTTTTGCAACTGTTCTTGTTACTGACAAAAACAGAATTTTTGTAATTACAGCAGCCTCTTTTTTAATTTTGAAAATAGTTCGTTCCATATTTCCATGACTTGTTAGATATGAGGATCGTATTCCTGTCATCACGCTCTTAATTTATGTGTCACAAACTTGTAATGATACTTTGACGAGCTGTGTTTATACATTTTATTAAAATATTCTATCTTGTACACCAGCAACAAAGAGTGCTCTTTTCATTAAATTAGTTTTTTACTCAACGTAACGTATAATCGAGGTTCCAGGTTATAACATCTGCATTCAAGATGGTTCACAAAGAACACATGTCCATTAACACGGTATGTCCACTAATGTGCAATGTTAGGACATGAGAGGAGATGTCAAGATATTATAAACTTTAACCTACTCCATAGGCTTCCAACAATGCGTAGAAATAAAGAATGTCAACTAAAATAACCGAATTCGTTAAAAATCGGTAAGAAGCCTGATGTTCGGTTCCTATTTGCCGAGTTTCTGTAGAACCTTTCTCCTCCCTTATGTTCGGTGTCCTTCTCCTTAGGCCCCCCCTTCTACCCCTTTAAGGTTTACGTAAGGACGTCCGACATAATAAACTTGAACCAAACACAGCTCCTGTATTCGCTATGTTTTCTTCCGCTACAGATATTAGAATGCAAGAAACATGAAAAAGTGATTCAGGAGGAATAGTAAATATTTTAGGGGCAGATAGTGCATACTAACATTCCCTAAAAAATGTACTGTTCTTTCTGAATCACTCTGTATATATGTCGTCATATTCCCGTCATCGTCAAGCAAGCAAGAACCTTTGGTGGGGGGAGAGGATTCGATACCTCTTCTACAAATCAATCAGTCGTCTGGAATCCACAATCACTGCCACCTACCAGTCTTTGGACAAACCACGATAGACACCCACCTTGGCGGACGGTCGATCTGGCGTTACGGAAACGCAGGAGATGCCCTATTTTTCGAGACAGAGACGATAATGAAAGGGGCATTGTTGAAAGTGTTAGTGGAATTACGAAGGAAAACGTGGAGTATCTAAATAAATGTGTCAACCTTGGCCAGCACAAATACAACTTCGCTATCGCCCAGATTTTAACTGGGGATCTCGGTAATAAATCAGCCCTATATCAACTGAGCTATGAAGGTTGCTTATCCTAAAATATAATGTTCACGTCTTTTGTTGTGTGGCCAACTTTATATTGTCTTCTATCGCAACGTGTAGTGCAATGACTCAATACAGCAAAGTTTCCATGGAAATGACCACAATAGTTAATATACATTATTTTGGAGAAGTCGGGAAAGAGGTAATAAATTTCCCAAATGGCCGCTCAATAAGTTATTTGTCAAAAAATGAATACTAGTTCACGATAACAGACTTTGTCATTAGCGCTCTTGGGGCAGAAATGGTGGTATAGTGTATAATAATGGAACATACTTATCTCTTTTATATAGCTTTAAATATAGATACAACCCTTAGTCAAAGCATATCTAAATTCTGTATCATGTTATGTTGGATACTTCTACTAAAGAACGGGCAATCAATCTGTGGATGTGTCTATAGATTGGCTCACATACTTGTGGCATTTAAATTTGGGAACCAAAACGTTTTGAACAATTACATCCGCAAACATTTCATCGGTGGATACTGGATGAATATAAATGGACTTCTGTCTTTATATCTGTACACTGAAACAAGTGTGCCTTTGCACAAATATATATTTATATTTGTATCAGATATGTGTGTATTTCAAGCGAAAAGATTACAATAAAATATTAAAAAAGAAATCGTGGCTATTAAAGGTCATGTGACCTACGAGTCCTAACTTGAGATGCCCCTAATTATCGTCACACATGATCTTATTGCGTACATATTACTTTTTAGCAATTTTCTACATAGCAGCGCATTCGATTAAGATTCCAGAAACATTTTAGTACCTATGTCATTGAATGACATTAAATTTGGATCAATTTATGGGGAAAATTTTCAGAACTGTGCACACTGAATATTACAACCACCGGCTTCTACAAATCCTCCCTCAAAACGGTGAACAGAATATCGTACCAAGCTGCAACTTTCACTACAAACATCCTCTACCGATAAGTAAGGAGGCACTGCAAAGTGTAGTGGAATGGTAGAGGGGTACGACAAGGATGTCCTTTATCGCCTACCCTGTTCAACATCTACTTGTACGATTTAGTGAAGAACTGTTTTTAGAACACTGGAGGAGTGATAGTAGGAGGAAGAAAAATAAAGTGTAGGCCTATAATTTACTGATGGTAAGGCGTTGTTAACAGAACATAAGACCATATCAAGGGATATACTACAGCAGCTAAATGACAGCTGTGAGCAGTATGGGATCAAAATAAATGTAAACAAGACGAAGGTAATGGTTATCGGAAGAAATAAAGAAGGTAAACGTGCGAATTCTAAATAAGGCGTAGAAAGAGCTGCTACCAGAAAGTCAAAAGGAGGACAGCAATGACAAAGAAAAGGACAATTTTCTGCGGACTTCAGGAAAAAAAAAACTTAGGGAGATACTAGTACAGTGCTTTATATGGAGTGTGGCATTGCATTGCAGCAGCAACTTGTACTGTACATTACGACGAAGTGAAGAGAAACGAGTAGAAGCATTTGAAATGTGGATTTGGAGAAGAATGGAGCGTGTGACATGGAAAGGCAAAATAAGAAATGAAGTTGTGCTAGGAAGAGTTACTGAAGAAAGAATAATGCTGAAACTGATCAGGAGGTAAAAAAGAAATGGGCTGGGTCATTGGCTAAGAAGAAACTGCCTACTGAAGGATGCACTGGAAAAAATGGAGAAGGGGAAAAGTTCAGGACAGAAGAAGACATCAGAAGATACGCAACATTAAGATATAATATGGATCGTATGGACAAATTAAGAAGAATAGAAGGAATATTGAAGAACACTGAGTTTGCAGTGAAGGACCTGCCATTGGCTTGAAAACTATGAATGAGAAGATGATCTGTTAATTACGTCTTAAAATTTTTGAAAAACACATGCTTGGCTTGATTTGAGACACCCACTTTACTATCTTTCTCTATGGGCTACATTTAAGATAACAAGTGAACGGTATGGGACTGAGTACAGAATACATAGAAATATTTAATTCTATAACAAAATAGGCGATGATGCGGTATTTTACAACCATTTTAACAATATAAAGGGAGTCAAATACATTGCATGAAACATTAAGGAGTGAACATAATTTATGTAGGCCTACTCACCAATAGTATAGACAGCACGTTATTGAATATGCAAGCTTACCTGCAAATGAAAGAAAATAATTGTTAAATAAGTAAGACACAGACTTGGATTAAAAGAAGTTAACATTAACCAGAAAAATTCCTCGTCTGACACAGTTAAAAAATTACAAATAATCAAGATTATATATCATCAAACACAATTATGAACACAAATGACACGCAACATTTCATGAAAGTCCAGAAAATGTTAACACACATGTGGGTACTAGTTCATAACAAAATTTCTCCAGTTGTTCATCATGTAAGGAAACTTTGCCACGTGTAATGCAGAGCTTGGATGCACATTTCTTCTAGAATTGCTGCATAATTACATCCGTTATTCACTCCTGCAGACCGCCAATATTACGTGGTTTAGATGAACATATACATACATGGTCTTTTGGCATACCTCACAACTAAAATTCGCAGGGAGTAATATCCGGCTAACGTGCTGGCCATTGTATCTGTCCTCCTATACGAATCCATTTTTGTTGAAATATATTTTCGTTAAGATACGTTCGGACATTCCTAGCAAAGTGCAGTGGAGAACCATCAGTGTCAGGTGTGAATGTAAAAATGAACAACAAGCCAGCGACTTATTCTGTGTAATTTAAATTGAATGCGACTGACTTGGAGATCAGTGTCAGGTGTGAATGTAAAAATAAGCAACAAGTGAGCGAGTTATTGTGTGTAATTTAAACTGAATGTGACTGACTTAGAGATCAGTGTCAGGTGTGAATGTAAAAAATAAGCAACAAGTGAGCGAGTTATTGTAATTTAAACTGAATGTGATTGACTTGGAGATCAGTATCAGGTGTGAATGTAAAAAAAGCAACACGCGAGCGAGTTATTCTGTGTAATTTAAATTGAATGTGATTGACTTAGAGATCAGTATCAGGTGTGAATGTAAAAATAAGCAATACGCGAGTGAGTTATTCTACTGTATGTAATTTAAATTGAATGTGATTGACTTAGAGATCAGTATCAGGTGTGAATGTAAAAATAAGCAACACGCGAGCGAGTTATTCTGTGTAATTTAAATTGAATGTGATTGACTTGGAGATCCGTGTCATGTATGAATGTAAAAATGAGCAACAAGCGAGCTTGTTATTCTGTGTAATTTAAATTGAATGTCATTGACTTAGAGATAAGCGTCAGGTTTGAATGTAAAAATAAGCAACAAGCGAGCTTGTTATTCTGTGTAATATAAATTGAATGTGATTGACTTAAAGATCAACGTCAGGTTTGAATGTAAAAATAAGCAACAAGCGAACGAGTTATTCTGTGTAATTTAAATTGAATGTGATTGACTTAGAGATCAACGTCAGGTTTGAATGTAAAAATAAGCAACAAGCGAGCTAGTTATTCTGTGTAATTTAAATTGAATGTGATTGACTTAGAGATCAGCGTCAGGTTTGAATGTAAAAATGAGTAACAAGCGAGCTAGTTATTCTGTGTAATTTAAATTGAATGTGATTGACTTAGAGATCAACGTCAGGTTTGAATGTAAAAATGAGCAACAAGCGAGCTAGTTATTCTGTGTAATTTAAATTGAATGTGATTGACTTAGAGATCAGCGTCAGGTTTGAATGTAAAAATGAGCAACAAGCGAGCTAGTTATTCTGTGTAATTTAAATTGAATGTGATTGACTTAGAGATCAGCGTCAGGTTTGAATGTAAAAATAAGCAACAAGCGAGCTAGTTATTCTGTGTAATTTAAATTCAATGTGATTGACTTAGAGATCAGCGTCAGGTTTGAATGTAAAAATAAGCAACAAGCGAGCTAGTTATTCTGTGTAATTTAAATTGAATGTGATTGACTTAGAGATCAGCGTCAGGTTTGAATGTAAAAATAAGCAACAAGCGAGCTAGTTATACTGTGTAATTTAAATTGAATGTGATTGACTTAGAGATCAATGTCAGGTGTGAATGTAAAAATAAGCAACAAGCGAGCTAGTTATTCTGTGTAATTTAAATTTAATGTAATTGACTTAGAGATCAACGTCAGGTTTGCATGCAAAAATGAGCAACAAGCGAGCTAGTTATTCTGTGTAATTTAAATTGAATGTGATTGACTTAGAGATCAACGTCAGGTTTGAATGTAAAAATAAGCAACAAGCGAGCTAGTTATTCTGTGTAATTTAAATTGAATGTGATTGACTTAGAGATCAGCGTCAGGTTTGAATGTAAAAATAAGCAACAAGCGAGCTAGTTATTCTGTGTAATTTAAATTGAATGTGATTGACTTAGAGATCAGCGTCAGGTTTGAATGTAAAAATAAGCAACAAGCGAGCTAGTTATTCTGTGTAATTTAAATTGAATGTGATTGACTTAGAGATCAATGTCAGGTGTGAATGTAAAAATAAGCAACAAGCGAGCTAGTTATTGTGTGTAATTTAAATTGAATGTGATTGACTTAGAGATCAACGTCAGGTTTGCATGTAAAAATGAGCAACAAGCGAGCTAGTTATTCTGTGTAATTTAAATTGAATGTGATTGACTTAGAGATCAGCGTCAGGTTTGAATGTAAAAATGAGCAACAAGCGAGCTAGTTATTCTGTGTAATTTAAATTGAATGTGATTGACTTAGAGATCAGCGTCAGGTTTGAATGTAAAAATAAGCAACAAGCGAGCTAGTTATTCTGTGTAATTTAAATTCAATGTGATTGACTTAGAGATCAGCGTCAGGTTTGAATGTAAAAATAAGCAACAAGCGAGCTAGTTATTCTGTGTAATTTAAATTGAATGTGATTGACTTAGAGATCAGCATCAGGTTTGAATGTAAAAATAAGCAACAAGCGAGCTAGTTATTGTGTGTAATTTAAATTGAATGTGATTGACTTAGAGATCAATGTCAGGTGTGAATGTAAAAATGAACAACAAGCGAGCTAGTTATTGTGTGTAATTTAAATTGAATGTGATTGACTTAGAGATCAGCATCAGGTTTGAATGTAAAAATAAGCAACAAGCGAGCTAGTTATTCTGTGTAATTTAAATTAAATGTGATTGAGTTAGAGATCAATGTCAGGTGTGAATGTAAAAATAAGCAACAAGCGAGCTAGTTATTGTGTGTAATTTAAATTGAATGTGATTGACTTAGAGATCAGCGTCAGGTTTGAATGTAAAAATAAGCAACAAGCGAGCGAGTTATTCTGTGTAATTTAAATTGAATGTGATTGACTTAGAGATCAATGTCAGGTGTGAATGTAAAAATGAACAACAAGCGATCTAGTTATTCTGTGTAATTTAAATTGAATGTGATTGACTTAGAGATCAGCGTCAGGTTTGAATGTAAAAATAAGCAACAAGCGAGCGAGTTATTCTGTGTAATTTAAATTGAATGTGATTGAGTTGGAGATCAATGTCAGGTGTGAATGTAAAAATGAACAACAATCAAGCGAGATAGTCTGTGTCATTTAAATGGAATGTGACTGACTTGGAGATCAGTGTCAGGTGTGAATGTAAAAATGATCAACAATCGAGCGAGTTATTCTGTGTAATTTAAATTGAATGTGATTGACTTGGAGATCAGTGTCAGTGTGAATGTAAAAATGAACAACAATCAAGCGAGATATTCTGTGTCATTTAAATGGAATGTGACTGACTTGGAGATCAGTGTCAGGTGTGAATATAAAAATGAACAACAATCAAGCGAGATATTCTGTGTCATTTAAATTGAATGTGATTGACTTGGAGATCAGTGTCAGGTGTGAATGTAAAAATGATCAACAATCGAGCGAGATATTCTGTGTCATTTAAATTGAATGTGATTGACTTGGAGATCAGTGTCAGGTGTGAATGTAAAAATGATCAACAATCGAGCGAGTTATTCTGTGTAATGTAAATTGAATGTGATTGACTTGGAGATCAGTGTCAGTGTGAATGTAAAAATGAACAACAATCAAGCGAGATATTCTGTGTCATTTAAATGGAATGTGACTGACTTGGAGAGCAGTGTCAGGTGTGAATGTAAAAATGAACAACAATCAAGCGAGATATTCTGTGTCATTTAAATTGAATGTGACTGACTTGGAGATCAGTGTCAGGTGTGAATGTAAAAATGAACAACAATCAAGCGAGATATTCTGTGTAATTTAAATGGAATGTGATTGACTTGGAGATCAGTGTCAGTGTGAATGTAAAAATAAGCAACGATCAAGCGAGATATTCCGTGTCATTTAATTGACCTGTGATTGACTTTGCGGAAAAAGTGTTGGCATTTTAAAACTAATTTCTATATTCGGGCCTATTGTTACTTAACGTTTAACCACTATTTCCTATTTTTTTGTTACTTATGCGTATATAAACCTTCTCCATACTTTTCTGCATTAACAAATAGGGAAACGGGCGTCTAATATACGAGGAAATACGGTATTTATTTTATTAAGGGTTGGTTCGTTTTCAACTAAGGCATAGCAAAGCTAATGCAGTACAACAACTAGCAAAAAATAAATAAAATAGCTTGTCACTACTGCAAACAAAACATTTTGCTCTGAAGTTGGAGTAGGACGAGGTTGCACCAGGCGCGCTGTCACAGGCGATGTAAACGTGCAATTACTTTGGTCAGGGAAGTGAGAGTGAAATTTACACGAGGTCGCACTCGTCATCAAGTGACTTTTCGCGAATTGGAACTTGTTAATCCAGCGGCCTCTTACTTTATTTACCGTCCACGATGGCGCCGGAAGTGTCGCTTGTTTGGGAGAGGCCTCGCTGTATTTTAGGTTCAAACGTCCCCGTTTCCCGAACGCCGGAATGTCCACAAAGCACCAGGACAATAACATTTGCACAAACAAATCTGGGAAAAACTACAAACACTAGTGCGCGTTGTTCGTGAAACAATGGCCATACATATAGATCAATGCAGTATGCCACGTTTACAGGAATACAATATAGCTAAGCTTCATTTTCGATTGTGACACACAGGCTTTTAGTGTTTAATAACTATACCAACACAATAATCACTATGTCTGAAATGCAGACCGCAGTTTGCGTTAAACATTTGTTTTTCCACTCCTACTGTGTTGTTCAGAAGGCGAGCAAAAGGAATGTTGCCTTCTTCACTGTGACTTAATTACGATAAACGTCTCTCAGATAAGCATCCCAGAAGGCAAGTTATTGTCATGCATGCCGAAAACATTAATAATTACAAGTATATTGAAGTGGTTTTAGGCGTAATAGATCAACTATTGGCCAGATATTTTGTATTCGACAGATAATGGAGAAAAAATGGGAGTATAAGGGTACAGTGCATCAGTTATTCATTGATTTAAAAAAGGCATATGACTCGGTTAAGAGAGAAGTTTTATATGATATTCTTAATGAATTTGGTATTCCCAAGAAACTAGTTCGATTAATTAAAATGTGTCTCAGTGAAACGTATAGCAGAGTTCGTATACTGTAGGTCAGTTTCTGTCAGATGCGTTTCCAATTCACTGTGGGCTAAAGCAAGGAGATGCACTATCACATTTACTTTTTAACTTTGCTCTAGAGTATGCCATTAGGAAATTCCAGGATAACAGAGAGGGTTTGGAATTGAATGGGTTACATCAGCTGCTTGTCTATGCGGATGACGTGAATATGTTAGGAGAAAATCCACAAAAGATTAGGGAAAACACGGGAATTTTACTGGAAGCAAGTAAAGAGATAGGTTTGGAAGTAAATCCCGAAAAGACAAAGTATATGATTATGTCTCGTGACGAGAATATTGTAGGAAATGGAAATATAAAAATTGGAGATTTATCCTTCGAAGATTAAACGCAGAATAAATATGGGAAATGCCTGTTATTATTCGGTTGAGAAACTTTTATCACCCAGTCTGCTGTCAAAAAATCTGAAAGTTAGAATTTATAAAACAGTTATATTGCCGGTTGTTCTTTATGGTTGTGAAACTTGGACTCTCACTTTGAGAGAGGAACATAGGTTAAGGATGTTTGAGAATAAGGTGCTTAGGGAAATATTTGGGGCTAAGAGGGATGAAGTTACAGGAGAATGGAGAAAGTTACACAACGCAGAACTGCACGCATTGTAGGCCTATTCTTCATCTGACATAATTAGGAACATTAAATCCAGACGTTTGAGATGGGCAGGGCATGTAGCATGTATGGGCGAATCCAGAAATGCATATAGAGTGTTAGTTGGGAGGCCGGAGGGAAAATACCTTTAGGGAGACCGAGACGTAGGTGGGAGGATAATAATAAAATGGATTTGAGGGAGGTGGGATATGATGATAGAGAATGGATTAATCTTGCTCAGGATAGGGACCAATGGCGGGCTTATGTGAGGGCGGCAATGAACCTCCGGGTTCCTTAAAAGCCAGTAAGTAAGTAAGTAGGTAAGTATATTGAAGTAAATGGACATTAATTATTATAATAAAGTAACTTAAGAGAATATATAAGCCTACACTTTCGGAAGTAGAAAAAATGTTTTTTTTTTTTTATCTAAGTGGACTTTCCTCAATAGTATGACGAAAAATATGTTTAAATATCTTTAATACTATTCTAGTTATGAACTAAAACATGAGATTATGTCAACTGATTTTGATTTTTGCCATTTAAATACGTACAGAACTTCTCATCTTCGGTAAGTTTGTCGCTGATTTCCCGTTACTTAAGTTTTTCAAATCCGTTTTCCTCATAACGTCCAAATTTTTTGTAGATAATTTCATGAATTTTTTTTATGTAAGTGTATTTCGTACTGCCTTTAGCACTGTTTTATCATATCAAGTTGTTTTTTCAGTAACAATTCTTTATGTAAAAATGTATAAATTTTACAATTCATGAAAAAAAAAATTCGCAGAATCTTTATATCTTATTATAGGCTTAAGGACTTTATTAATAGACGGCAGTATATTATATACACTATTTAAAGGGTATAATTGATATTTTGTTATTTGAAGTGTTGTATCAGTGAAGAAGTGTGTTGTGTCAGTGAAATGTGTTGTGTAAGTGAAGTGTGTTTCTGTCAGTGAAGTTTTATACTTTATAGTGGCAGTGCAAAGTATTTGAACAGTGAAATTTTCTTGAAGTGCTAGTGAAATGAGGATAGAATCAGTGAAATGTGTCGTAGTTCCAGTCAGTGAGTGAGTTGTCAGCGAAATGAGTGTAGTGTTGAAAGGTACTTGTGCAGACATGAACATATCATACTTGTGGGTTTTAGTTCGAACTTAGTGTTAAGATATAAATTAGATTTACTTTAAATGTTATTTTAAGTGATCGTGCTTCATTTAATTTAGGATACTCCCTCTTATTATTAGTATTAGTCTATTATTACTATTATTATTAATTATTATTATTAATTTATTATTAATTGCATTTTTTATTAATTGTGTTTATTAATAATTGTCATTATTGAGTGTAATTAGTTACCACTGCCACCGGGTATATATCAATTTGCAGTGTGAATAAATGCATAGCCTATATACATTTTTATATATTAAAATGTTACTGCCAGGAATTATTAACACACTCATTACAATATTAATAAAATACAGAAGAAAGTAAGCCAACGGCGTGACTCAGTCGATTAAGGCGCTTTCCTGCCGGTCTCAAGTTGCGCTCGGGAGCGAGTTCGATCCCCTGTTGGGCTGATTGCCTAGTTGGGTTTTTTCCGAGGTTTTCCCCAACCGTAAGGTGAATGCCAGGTAATCTATGGCGAATCCTCGGCCTCATCCCGCCAAATACCATCTTGCTATCATCAATCTTATGGACGCTAAATAAACTCGTAGTTGATACAGCGTCGTTAAATAACCAACTTAAAAAAAAAAAGAAGAAAGTATCAAAGGTATTCAAAATTGTACCAGAGATCAGCGAAACCAATTTTCCCTGCACAAATTCCCTCCCTCCAAATTAAAATAAATATAACTATATTTAACATTAGAACTATTTTGGATTACAAAAATTGTTTATTAATTTAGATAGAAGTATTGACTAATCATTATACCAAACTGTAGCGCAAAATTTATTCAGGATACGTAAAAATTAAATTTTAAATGTTACTAAATTTATTACTTGTCGGACATGTACAAACAGAAATGAAACTTTAAGACACACACAAGCGAATGAACGAAAGAACGAATGAACAAATGCGAATAAACGAATAAGAAAATAAATAAATAAGAAAGTAAATAAATAAGAAAATAAATAAATAGGCATAAATAAATAAATGATTAAAAATAAGTAAATACATATTTAAGTAAATAAATAAACAAGTAAGTAAATAAATCAATATTTTTATTCAGTGAGGTTAGTAGAAAATATTAATTATTTATACCAAGAAATATTGGTGTAACTCATTTGATATTATGTGTCGCGAACGTTCCTGCAACCAACCCACGCCTCTACATGACGACATTCGGTCGCCATAGGAACAGACTGCTAGCATCCGCCCCAAAAAAATGCACTCATCAAACGACTAACAATGTACGTATAATGTAGCAGAACACTAGCTGCCATCATTTAGCCTATATTACATTTGTTTTGTGATTTAACGACGTTGTATCAACTACTAGGTTATTTAGCGTTTATGAAATTGGTGATAGCGAGATGGTAGTTGGTGAGATGAGCCCGACGATTCGCCATGGATTAATTAACATTCGCGAAAATCAAACCCACGTACTACCATTTTCAGTTCATGTTACCGGTGGCGTGTTTATGAACTAACCGTTACGTCATACACTGTAGTCGCCGTAGAAGAGTAGTTTACCAGTCTACGTATGATCTGTGGGTGTATCAGTGTGCCTTGACTACAGATGTTGTGTTGCGTGTTTTGCAATTTGTTCAGGCATCTTATGTTGTATTACTGATTCATTTAATTATAACAGAAGATGTACTGTGCATTGAATCAAGATTAGTTTAATTTTAATACAACTTGGGATCAAGGGAGACGTGCAGACGGGTGACACACACTGGTTCCGATCCCAGGCGGGAGACTTCTACAACAAACAGATACAAAAGTTGATCCCCTGGTATGACAAATGTCATGCCTTGTTTTTTTTTTTTTTTTTTTTTTTTAGTGGGTTACTTTACAACACTATTTCAACATCTCAGATTATTTAGCGTCTGAATAAAATGAAGGTGATAATGCCGGTGAAATAAGTCCGGGGTTCAGCACCGATAGTTACCCAGCATTTTCCCAAAACCCCGGAAAAACATCAACCAGTAACTTGCCCCAAACGGGATTCGAACTCGTGCCACCTGGTTTCGCGATCAGTCGCGCTAACCGTTACTCCACAAGTGTGGACCTTCGGCCTTGTGATATCATGTTTCAGTGTATTCCAAGTCATAAGTGACTTTGTGTTTTTTACTGTACTTTATTCTACTTAGCTCGTACTTTGCTGTATCATAAGATAAATTATACCTTATAACAATCTTTTCATTGAATGTAGGTGATATTTATGTTACAAATAAATATAATTAAAATGTCATGTAATATTTAAATAAATAAAGCATTTATGAAGTGTCATGTACTGACTGTGTTTTTGTGATCCAGCAGATAATTCAGAAAAGAAGGGGATTTAATCTCCCAACATATTGTGACAGCTGCAACGGGGTTCGAACACGCGTCCGATAGGGCGCGCGGCAGACGAAACGCTGGTACGGTGAGCATCTGCATGCTGAAGGGCAGAAGGGGTGTATTACGTCAACGCGGCGAGGGGAGGGTGCGCGCGCAGCTGCTACTTGCGGAGTGAAGGGGGGACGGACCCTCCCGAATCTTCCAGAGAAGTCCGTCCGAAGTGGAGATAGCCAGATAATTCGAGGGGACACCCTTAGAAATTTCTCGTAACTATGGTTTAGCTATAAAAGAAGAAACGCGATCGAACTTGAGCAGTTTTCAGTTTATTCAGCCATTCAGTGAATAAGCCAGAGCAAGCAAGCCAGTCTTGTGTACCGGAGTTCGACTCGAGTGTGCGTCCGCAACTGTGTCAGCATCCGAAGGCCTGAGTTCGAGTGCAGTGGACCGCAGTTGGAGGGACCTGAGTTCGAGTACAGTGGACTGTGTCTGAAGGTCTGTGGTTCGAGATACTGTGAACTCGAGTGACTGAGCTAGAAGAACTGTGAACTGAGAACTGACAGTTCTGATATGTAAATAGTGCTTTGTAAATATTAGTTAAGATTAACAGTTCATTGTTGTTCGTAATAGTCCAAGTAAATTGTCATTGTCGTTTGTGGAGTGCAATAACGAACGCTGTGTTGCTGTGCGGAGAGCAGATCCCATTGTTGACGGGAGTGAAATTGAATTGTAGAGAGTGAAGAGTTTTATTGTTGTGACAATAAAATTACATTGTTGAGTTGAAACAAATTTACAATATATATTGTTCACAGATTACGAAAAAGCCTTTGGTAAGGTCTTAAGAAACAAATTATGGAAAATATTGCATGAAGAAGGATATCCCAAACATTTGGTAAATATCATAAAAAGTTTATATGAGACAAAAATATTGATAAGAGTAGGTAATCAGATAAGCAATTCAGTAATAGTGAAGCAAGGTTGCCCGCTATATACCTCAATAAAGCCATAGAAGAATGGCAGAATAAAATGTTATTTGGAATAAATTTGGGAACAACTGTATTAAATACAATGATTTTTTGCCGATGATCAAATATTGATGCCACAATCTGAAGATGATCTACAAATGGCAACTTATCAGCTCCAGCTAATAACAGAAGGATATAATCTAAAAATTTCTAATAACAAAACTAAAACAATGGCTTTCAGCGGGTTTAACCATAGGAGATGTAAAATAGTTATTAATCAAAGAACTATAGAACAGATATCTTCTTTTAACTACTATCTTAGACTACAATATATCGTATTTGGGTGAACAGGATATTAACAATAAGTTGAGCAAATTCCAACAGATGTGTGGAACAATAGGAAGAACTTTAAGAAATAAAACACAGCGCTCAAAACAATTAAAATTTTACAAAACCCTAGCAGTTCCATTATTAACTTACGGCTCAGAAAACTGGTCATTAGACCGCGCATCAATAAAGAAAAATCCAAGTAAGTGAAATGAAGTTCCTACGAGGTGTTGCCGGTTATACTTTATTGGATCATCCAAGAAATGAAAATATGCGACAATTATTAAATATTTTTAATTTAGAAGAAAAGATTAAGAATCAGAGACAAAATTGGTACAAACATATTACAAGAATGAATAATGATATATTACCAAAACAAATTATGGATTATGCATCAACAGGATATAGAAAGACCGAAAATAAGATGGACAGATGATTTAAACCTTGAAGACGGAACAGGCCAATATGCCTAATCCCTGTAGCTGAAGAAGAAGAAGAAGAAGAAGAAGATTTATGAAATGTAAGTAGCAACCACGGAACTAAAACACATTAATTCAATTTTTTAATTTTTTTTTAAATGTGTATGAGGCATTGAATTTGTCTCTCTATTGTGGCACACATAGGCTAGGGAATTATTCCACAGCTTAACATAAACATTCAATAAATTTACTTGGTTTTCTTCATGATATAATGTTTTTCCCTTCTCTAAAAAAAAGTTGCAAAAACTGACTTAATGCCTTTCAGCTTCGACTAATTCAATTAATTCATTATCTCAGTCACTGACAGTTACAAAGGTTAAATCTCACATTTCAAATAATTTTAATGGAACTTCTAAACGTGTTTCTTGTTGTTTCATTTGTTCACATAATTCCTGAAAAAGTCAGGATTAATTATAAAGTCCTGCATACATTCTTCTCCCCTCCACCCCATTATTTTCTGTTAAATTAAACAGGGCTGGAGTCGCTGCTCCCCCTCGCGATTAGTAGCTTTTCAAAGTAATTGATATTTGTTACTGAATTATACTTGAGGATAGCAAATTGGAATAAGCAATCAATCTATCTCATTTTCGGTTCTCTCGTTTAATAGCCAATTATATAAGGATATCTATCAATGTCGACAAGAGCTTTACTTAATTCCAGCATGCACAACGGAATATCAATATTTTCTTTGTATTAGTTGCTAATGATTGCGCAGACCAGCGAAATACTAACGTATCTATCTAATTTTAAAATGTATAAGCGCCTGTTGAGTCTCTATATACTGTAGGCCTACCGATAACTAGCTGAGAACTCAGCAAACCTAAGTTTAGTTTCGCATTGGTGTTATTTTAGGATCAATTCACAATTAATTAGTAGTTATTGCACAATCAATATTTATTGCAATTATATTAATTATACCCTTACATATAGGTTACCTCTGATGAGGTTCTGACTGATATGTACATCTACTATCAGGCAGTACATCTCACTTGAAGATATGTGTTAGAGGAAGAACAATTGAGGGTATTTTTTTTTTTTATAAAAACAGCCCTTGTCACTTGTTTTCGAAAATGAGATTTCGATGTTATACAATAGATGGAGACTTCTTCTACCGCCTGGATAAATCATCTAAATGAAAATCAGCCCATGCCAAGCGTGAGGGCTTGTCAAAGATTTGGTGGTTCTATAAAAATAACCCATGTCGTTCGTGGTTTCGACTAAAACTGCCCATTGACATGGGTTATTTTCATTCGAATTTTAGCTACATTCTAATTGATTATTTAGATTACTTCAATCCAGTATTACTTTCAAATACACAACAATGCAGTTTTCAGGATGTGTTTATTACTTCCTGTAATTGGTAGTGTTTTTGTTTGTAATATTGAATAATGGCTTCTACACAAGAGGATGCTAGTTTTCCGCTGTAGAAAAGAAAGAAGGTGGAGAAGAAGCAAAATAATATAAAAAGATTAAAAATACAGAGGAAGAACACACGAACCATGTTGAGAAGCATGTGGTAAGCAGTAAATTTCTGTAATATAAACTTTAACAAGCACGTTTTTATTACTTAATTATTAAAATGTAAAGCATAATGAAATAATTGACATGAAATATTATTATTAATAATTATATCATTATTATAATCAGTAAGATGGAACATTTTTTTTCTAGATGCAAGAGATGTCATTGCTTCGAGAGTGTATACGAGGAAGATCGAGAGGCATTATTTCATAATTTCTACACATTAGAACCAAAAGATTTACAAAATTCTTATTTATCGGGGTTGATTACTGTACAAGACGTGAAACAGAGACGTTCCCGTAAGCTTAATATCAACCCTTCAGCAGCAGAGATCACAACGTTTGCATACAGTGGAAGTTTGTTTTACAAGGTATGTTACGAAAGACGGCTCAGTAGTTGATATTCCAGTAATGCCTTCATGGATTTTTTAAGTAGGTTATTTTACGACGCTTTATCAACATCTTAGGGTCGACCTGGTTGGCAAGTTGGCATAGCGCTGGCCTTCTATGCCCAAGGTTGCGGGTTCGATTCCGGGCTAGGTCGATGGTATTTAAGTTTGCTTAAATGTGACAGGCTCATATCAGTTGGCATGTAAAAGAACTCCTGCGGGACAAAATTCCGGCATATCCGGCGACGCTGATATAACCTCTGCAGTTGCGAGCGTCGTTAAATAAAACATAACATTTTCAACATCTTAGGTTATTTAGCGTCTGAATGAGATGAAGGTGATCATGTCGGTGAAATAAGTCCGGGGTCCAGCACCGAGAGTTACCCAGCATTTGATCGTATTGGGTTGAGGGAAAACCCCGGAAAAAACCTCAACCAAGTAATTTGCCCCGACCGAGAATCGAACCCGGGCCATCTGGTTTCGCGGCCAGATACGCTAACCGTTACTCCACAGGTGTGGACGCCTTCATGTATTAGGGTACTGTATACTATTATCAGGCAGTACATCTCACTTGACGATATGTGTCAGAGGAAGAACAATTGTTTGTATACACCTTAAGTCTGATTAGTAAAATCTATACAATAATAAATCTGTAGCCGAAATTTTTCTGGTAATTTTCGATTTTCCAAAAATAATTGGTCCTAACATATATAATTAACCGCCCTGAAACCGAAAATCGCTTTTTTGAAATTTGTGTCTGTATGTCTGTCTGTCTGTCTGTCTGTATGTTTGTTACCTTTTCACGCGATAATGGCTGAACGGATTTCGATGAAAATCGGAATATAAATTAAGTTCGTCGTAACTTAGATTATAGGCTATATGGCATTCAAAATACATTATTTAAAAGGGGGGTTATAAGGGGGCCTGAATTAAATAAATCAAAATATCTCGCTTATTATTGATTTTTATGAAAAATGTTACATAATAAAAATTTCTTTAAAAATCATTTCCGATAAGTTTTATTCTTTGAAAAATTTTGATAGGACTGATATTTAATGAGATAAATGAGTTTTAAAATTAAAATAACTGCCATCCAAGGCCGTGTAATGAATTAAAAAACAAATGACTTCGTCTATAAGGGGCCTTGGACAGCAACAATCGAAAGCTATGAAAGATAGCCTACAGATAATGTTTCTGCGTTTCTATGAAGTAATATCGGAAGCTAAATTAACCGATTTGTATAATTAATTATTAATTCACCATTGGAAAGTGTAGTTTCTCTAGATGGACATAATGCTATAATGTTATCACAGTAACTCCTGAGTGAATCGAGGACAGGTAAGATTAAAATAGATTCTTATGCACAGAAAACTAGATAGGCTATTCTGTATATTCGTTTCCTGTATTTCCTAAACTAATTTTTATGACCAAATGAGTGGTCTCTGGATCAAAATGATCGCATTTTAATTTTTTAATTAAATTTAAATTAAGTAACATAAAAACGATTTATCCTTCTATCAAACACGAATGTTCCCTGGATCAAAAGTCCTATTTTAATTATATAATTACTTTATATTTATTTCTAACGGGTGCAGCGGAGCGCACGGGTACGGCTAGTATGTTAATATAATAAAAGCCAGGTCATGAACCGACTAAACCGCAAGCAACGTTCTGTTGCTCTCCTTATAAGCTCTGTTGCCACATAGTAGCGGAGATTCAAAGCGTATTCAGCGTTTGTCACAGATATGTTTAAAATAATTACCGTATAGAGTTCTCGATAACACTATCAACAATATTAGTAATTAAAATTATTGTTTTTAAGAAAGCACGAGCTAATGACGCTGGTACGAAATGCGACTCTTAATGCACGTGGTACTGCAAATGAACTGGGAAGTTTGGCTACACAGTCTTCGTGATTCCGTTGCCAGATTTTCGTTAGCAGACGACATTTTCACGCGAGGTCCAATGGAAAGCTCCGTACTCCTTTTCCCCTCCAACCCCCCACGCTCAACGTGTCATCGCTGCAGAGGCTACCCCTCTAACCCGCACTTACCTCTCGCCCTGCCAACTACTTCCTGTTTAGTCAGTTCATAACCTGGCGTTTAGTATAGTCAGCAATGTATGCAATGGAGGGGGAAAGGAACTCGCCACGCTGCCCTATTATTTCCTGGCCTAGGTGCCTCATGAGAGGTGCCTTACTGGTATAATTTATGGGGTTTCAACCCGACTGCAGACAGCAATAGGCATAACAAGATTAAAACAGGATACTAAGTTTGTAGGTGTTCATTTACCTTTAATAAAACCATGTTGGACTGAATTAATTTTATTCTTAACTAGCCGTACCCGTGCGCTCCGCTGCACCCGTTAGAAATAAATATAAAGTAATTGCATAATTAAAATAGGACATTTGATCCAGGGAACATTCGTGTTTGATAGAAGGATAAATCGTTTAACATGTTACTAAATTTAAATTGTATTTTAATAATTAAAATGCTATAATTTTGGTCCAGAGACACTCATTTGGTGCAATGACAATTCCTTTAACATGTTTCTTAATTTTTATTACATGCAACCATAGTTTAATGAAGATTGACATCATTTAGATTTAATGTGTATATTTTATTTTACTTGTTATAGGTTTCCATTGAAATTATGGTAATAACTTAATTTTAACCCTTATTTTCTACGTATTCAGTAAATGGCGCTTGGCCCACTATGGTTCTGAACCCTTCAAATAACTTAAATTATATTATATAATATTACATATTATATTATATTATATTATATTATATCAGAAGTTACTGTAATAACATTATAGCATCATGTCCATCTAGAGGAACTACACTTTCCAATGGTGAATTAATAATTAATTATACAAATCGGTTAATTTAGCTTCCGATATTACTTCATACAAACACAGAAACATTCTCTGTAGGCTATCTTTCATAGCTTCCGATTGTTGCTGTCCAAGGCCCCTTATAGACAAAGTAATTTGTTTTTTAATTCATTATACGGCCTTAGATGGCAGTTATTTTAATTTTAAAACTCATGTATCTCATTAAATATCAGTCCTATCAAAATTTTTCGAGGAATAAAACGTATCGCAAATTATTTTTAAAGAAACTTTTGTTATGTAACATTTTTCTCAAAAATCAATAATAAGCGAGATATTTCGATTTATTTAATTCAGGCCCCCTTATAACCCCCCTTTTAAATAATGTATTTTGAATGCCATATAGCCTAAAATCTAAGTTACAACGAACATAATTTATATTCCAATTTTCATCGAAATCCGTTCATCCATTATCTCGTGAAAAGGTAACAAACATACAGACAGACAGACATACAAACGAAAATTTCAAAGAAGCTATTTTCGGTTTCAGGGTGGTTAATTATATATGTTAGGACCAATTATTTTTGGATAATTGAAAATTACCAGAAAAATTTCGGCTACAGATTTATTATTAGTATAGATGTAAAATGGAACAGGTTTGTGGATTTTTTTTTTCAAAAACTTTTTAGATATTGTTTAATATTGAAACAGATCTATAATTGGAAACAACATTTTTTTTTACCACTCTTAAAGATAGAAATGATGTGTTTGCAACAAATACAATGATAACCTTCGGATCTACATACATTTGCGAGCAAACGTTTTCTAAAATGAATTACATTAAAAGCCAGTATCGAAATCTAGGTTGATATTCCTTTCAATGTACGGACGTACCCAGTATCGTTTCCTTTTCCGTCGTAAACTTAAATATCGGTACACATAGAATGTAATATCTTATTCATCACTAGACGACATGTGCTTTACAAGGTTCAATAACTACTGAGAATTTAGAAAATGTGCAGTGGAGTGATGCAGAGAAAAACACATGTATGCCGCAGATATGCCGTACCGTGGGGCGGTCCAGTGCGGTACATCGTTCAAACAAATGTGGCACCGCTGCTGTACCGGCCCCTCAGGGAGCGGCCTTAGCTAAAATATCGTTTGTAAACACACCTTAGTTCCAGGGACCCTTTTCAAATTACGGGGGTCCGCGGACTGCAGGTTGGCAACCACTGTATTAGAACATGAAAACCATGAGAGAACGAAAAAGATAAACAAGAATAAAGAAGGAACGATATTAATAAAATATGAAGAAAAAAGAAGTGGAAAAAATATTTTGAATTTGGATGATTAAACAGTACAAAGATCACTCGTTAAGAGGAAGAACGTGCAACATTTTTATACACTTAGGCCCAGTTTCACCAACCACTGTTAAATATTTAACATGTCGTTAAGGCAGTTTACCAGTAAACTTAACGGAAGAGATGTTTCATCAATTGTTGTTACTGTTAACATCATGTTAAACCCACTGTTAAATTAACATAGCATACTCCTGCAGTTAAATCCTTAACGCCCTGTTACAGCGTGAATCATGGCTGCCAGAAAACATATGTTATATGCCGCATTATTATATCGAGATATATTTGCAATGAAGACAATTAGCTGCAATCACTACTTCAGCATTTTTAGTTATTCAGAATAGATATGTTCATAAATACTAAAATAATTCATATTAATATTAATACTGCACCCGCAGTAAAGAAAAGATAGAATTATTGACGTAAGCATTTCTGTGAATATTATGTCGTATTAATACTTAGATATAGGCTAATTGCAGATTTTCAAAACGATATTTCTTTATTTTACTGATTTAATAGTTCACATGTAATTATGACCCAGACGTGTGAAGATATGTTAGATATATAAGATATGAGAATAATGTTAACGTTTACCATTGTAGTATTCAGCATCACAATTATTTTCATTTTCTATTGGTTCTATTTTATCCTGGATAATTGAAAGAATCTTCGTACAAATATCAACTTTGTAAGTACCACAGTCAGTTTTCAAATGTTCCACTGTATCTTGTGCATGACCCGTCTTAGCATTTCTTTTAATATTTTCATAACATTGATTTGTTTCATAGTTTGTTTTTTCACATCCAAATGGCGATTGAAAATATTGGGTTAAAGAGACCCATGATTGTTCCTTTTTCCTAATGAAAGTTCCGTCACTTACGTTTGAGTTCAATTACATTCATATAATTGCTAGATCCACTAAAATAACTATATTTCTCTTAGGAGGTAAAATTACTGCTCCTTACACTTTCTTTTTCTCGATTTCCGTTGTAATTATGTTAGCCTCCAATACTTCCATAATGTAAAGAATACAATTATCCGCTAAAACAAATGACTACACCAACTAAAGGCACATTCAGTAAACTTTCATACAATCACTGCTTCTCTGATTCCTGGTACATTACTCTTAACATCATGTTACCTAACCAAAGTACCTCAAATGGTTGGTGAAACACTATTACACTAACAGGATATTTAATTTTGTGCGAGATCGTGCGTATTTTCTTGGTTTCCGCACAAAACCAATCCGCGGAAAGTGTAAAATTCCACATTCAGTATTCCCAACCTAACACACATAACAATTTCCCTCTTCTTTCCGCTTAAGTGACATATTGATTTTACTGCTTTAGGCTTTTAACATATAATTTTTAGAGACGTTCAATATAGTAATAATTATAAATTGGAAACTTACCACTGCAATTTCACCTAAATTGCACTGTTAATTATTGTTTTTAAATATTTGCAAAAATTAAGTAAACTCTACAACTCCACTAAAGTTACTGCATTCGTGATGCAAGTAATATTAAGGAAGCCGTGAAAAAAATCAACAAGATTCCAGACTCATCATAGACTGGGGGGGGGGAAGACAAACGTATATCACGGCCTGCTGGAGTATAGTAAACACAGAAAACATTTTAAAGCAACAATGTTGAAGATAGATATTTTCGTTTTCCAAAATTGCCGTCATTGAACAGATACCAAGATGGAGATTTCATTGCAACTAATTAGAAATTCCTCTTTCAGGTATGTAATAAACGATCTTCGCACAAAATAATGCACGATACACGAGCGGTATGTTTTCTTTCAATTCTCGGAAATTAAAAAAGCTCAACTACGTTTCGCTTTTTCAAACTTTTCCTCGAACATGAAAACTTCAACATACCGCTCTTGTAACGCATATTAGGAATACTATTTAACAACACGTTAGTTAACATGATGTTAGCGTTATTTTAACGAAGTTTGATGAAACTGGGCCTTAGCGATTTACAGATTAAGTGACAGGAATTTTTCCGGCACTATCTATTAAATAAATACAGTCTTGAATGTTTGCTTGTTTTAGATTCTATTATGCAGTCACACAGACACGCAAAAAATCTCGCGGTTGAGGTTATTGTTGGACTGAAATTAATTAATTTTAAACGCACCGCGGTGGTATTTGATTTCATTACACCGACAGTGCAGGAGTCGTTACGCTTCGTTGCCAATATACAATTAAAATGTTATAGCCCCTAGGTAATCAGGGCGGTTAACAATTGCACACCACGAGGGATCCGGAATGTAACCTGATTTTACATTTGTAACCAATGAGGTGCTTAGTGACATCTCATGCAGACACGCTGACACCATCCAGGTGCAGCAAAAATGTTGTGTCACGAAGGAGAGACTTGATTCGTCGTACTCTTTTTGCAACAGTTCAGTATATTTGTCTAGTTTCCAATAATATTACAGTTTGGAGTTTACTTTCTTGAACTATTATTCAAAGACAAACATAATTTACTATTCTCCCAACTTCCGCTCTCTGTATTGTATATAACATGCAAAATCATTAATTATTACAAAAGTAAGACAGTATTCGAACTGAGGGAAGGGGGAAAGCTGAATTCCTATGTTCATTTCCAACCTGGGAGAGAGAATTCCTCTCCCTGAAGTTTTAACCTTAACTCGAAAGATAAAATACTCTTATTAAAATCACACTTACAGAAAGATCGGTCTAGGAGACCGGCCAAATTTAATCATTGTTGCCATGAGTAATTTATACACATTTAATTCAAGATAACATATTTTTAACAATAAGCACATATTTTACAATAAATGTAATTAAAAATAATGGAACAGATGCATTATAGGACCCACCCCGAGTATTCCATAGTATCGATTATATATTATATAGTTTCGATTATTATATCAAGTATGCCATCTTAACAACACTAAAGCATACTACAAACATGTATCATTTAATAAAACCAACAACAATGAAATTAAGCGCATATTAGTCACCTTTGTTATACAATATATTACTGTATGATATTTTATTCAAAATAAAGTTAAAGAAACAAACCAAAGCTAAACTTAAAACTTAAAATGTTTTACCATAAATTTAATATGGTCCACGTAAAATACTAATTTTACTCCATTTATGCTGCATTTTTAGTCCTGGGAAAATACTAGTCTTTCCAAAAACGCATCTTTACTAGTATTTTCCCTGGACCAAAAAATTTAAATAAAAGATTGTTTTAAAAATTATCATTTTACCATGGACCTCAGTGAAGATGTTCCGTTTCATTTTCTCCGTGATCCGAGTGATTTCACAAAGTGCTACGATACGGCGTTCCTGTGTTTATCATTTAATATCTTGTAATTTCCGATGACATCTCCACATGAGTGCATCTCGTTTACTTTTACATGTTTCGCAGAACATTTCACTCTTAAATAAACCACAATCATATAAAAAAATAGAACATATTTGTATTCATGGATAAAGCAAGTAAAAAGTTTCTCTTTATAATGCCATAATTTAAAATCCTAGGTTACATTTTAAGCCAACGGGAAGAATTTGATCCACTTCTTTTTGATATTTAACTATAGCATTCGAAATTGTTGCCATAATTAAAATCAAACTAATTACAACAATATTCGTTAGTTGGCAACATAATAAAAACGATATATATCGATAATTTAATTGATCGAAACGCTACTTCCGTTGACCTTTTTTTGTGGCTTTGCATATTCTTATATTTAGGGCGGGTCCTATAATGCATCTGTTCCAAAATAATTTATCTTTATCAATTAACCAGAAGCAGGTTACAGATGTCTACAGGAGCAGCTGTACTGCCGAAGTCTTTAGCGGATGTGGTAATACCAGGTACACCTGGAATAATACTGTTTGAAGGCGTTTTTCTGGTTTTTCGTTTGGGTTGCCTTTACGATTCAAACTTGCCTTTTCCAAGATACACATTATGTAATTTGTTGGAGAAATATTAGGAGAACGAGGCGAGGCTGTTCCATCTCCAGTCTCATCTGGCAACTTCATTAGGGATTTCTAACAACTCGTCATCTGGTTCTGAACCCGATGTTCCAGTCTGATTAGCACTAGGGATGATAAAATCAGAATTTGGGCAAAAGATCGAAATGTGGACATTCAACTACTTCATTTTCATCACCGACTTCATCTTCATCTTATAGCCATTACTGCAATATTTTCCGAAAATTAGAATCAGTGGGCATAAATGACATGGTACAACAATAGGCCTCTGAAATTGATGAACTACTGCGTAATACGATATACGGTCTTTGAGACCGGGTAATATAGCAGACAGTAATTACACACTTTAATAAGAAACAGCGACAACTCAGCTAAAGGACTAAAAAACATAATACAAAGGTTAAGACTGGCAGACTGGTATGTCGGGTTAAGGGTTAATATTGTAGCGATATTTCCCCTGGAATTTAATTCCAGGAAACTTACTTTTACAGTATTTTCTGTGCGACGGCTAAAACATTTCCTTCTTCTTTAGAATCAATTTGCTTCATATATTTATAACTAGGGCTAGGATTTTGATGACCAATAAATCATGAAAAAATATCCTAAAACAATGCATTTATGAACTAAAAATCTTTCAAAAATGCCCTTAAAATGCCCTGAAAATTGATCTTACATAATTGGTTTAGTAGTAATATTAATATTTAGACTAGTAATTAAATTAAATTCTACTACCAACATTCAAGTTTATTTAATTTTACATAATTTTTCTAAGTAGTACATTTTAATTAATTATTTTACCTAAAGTAGTTCTATGTAGTCCACCACAAGACCAGGTACACAAGGAGTCTATATTAAAGGACTGATGCATTACGTGGGGGTGTACTAAGAATACAATATTTGTGTAGAAAAACGATTAAAATAATATAAAAAATGGTTATTAATTGAAAAAAAAATATGTAAAGGAAATATCAGAGGAAATAAATAGTATTTTACATTAATAATGGAGATTTATGGCCAAAATTACATGAAAATACTCCAAAAATGACCGAATAAATAAAAAAAAATGCTCTTATGAGTTGTAAGAGGTAAAAAATACAAAAGAATGCCGTAACAAATACGTTTGTGCGAGATCGTGTGTATTTGCTTGTTTTCCGCACAGAACCAATACGCGGTAAGTGTGAAATACCACATTCAGTATTCCCAACGTAACACACATAACAATTTCCCTCTTCTTACCGCTTAAGCGCGACATTCATTTTACTCCTTTAGGCTTTTAACATATTATTTTTAGAGACGTTTAACATAGTAATAATTATAAATTGGAAACTTACCACTGCAATTTCACCTAAATTGCAATGTTAATTATTGTTTTTAAATATTTGCAAAAATAAAGTAAAGTCTACTACTCCACGAAACTTATTGCATTCCTGATACAAGTAATATTAAGGAAGCCGTGAAAAAATCAACGAGATTCCAGATGCCGATGTTATTACTGCAATATGTTATATAAATAATATTGTTAAAATATTAAAATGAAAAATAAATCATTACATAACCTTACCGTTTGTTTTAAGTTCGCATTTATAGACGGGGGGAAAAAAAAGACAGACGTATATCACGGCGTACTGGAGTATAGTATACACAGAAAACATTTTATAGGAACAATGTAGAAGAAAGATATATTTGTTTTCCGAAGTTGCCGTCATTAAACAGAAACCAACATGGAGATTTGATTGCAACTAATTATAAATTCGTCTTTCAGGTATGTAATAAACGATCTTCGCACAAAATAATGTACGATACACGAGTGGTATGTTTGTTTTCATGTTCTCGAAAATTAAAAAAAGCTCAACTACGTTTCGCTTTTTCAATCTTTCCCTCGAACATGAAAACGTCAACATACCGCTCTTGTAACGTATATTACTATTTAAAACATTCAATTTATCACATAACATATAAATACTAAAGCAGCAATGTTTCTGGCTTATTAGAAAAAAGATGCAATTTCATCAAAATCCTAGCCCTATTTATAACTATCGAGAGGTAATCCCTTACAGGCGACGGGATATAAAGAGAACGTATATCTCTTTCATTCTTTTCGTTGCCTACACTGTCATCTATCCGGAGAGGAACAAAAACTTGAATTTTCAAATAAGTTAGAAATAACAATATAAACGAATATACAGAGCTCTTCCACTGTAACGCATGATTGCAATTACAATATTAAATGAAAGGGTTTTGTACAAGAAGCTCAGATACGCCGAACCTTGTATTTATAAAGTAATATTTTTATACGAGGCGTGTTCTTAAAGTAAGTTCCATTTTCAATTATATCCGTCGCATCGCTGCAATCGTTATTTTGCGCATGCGTGTTTTCTTCTTCAGTCCTCAGGCAAGCTGTGCATGCAGTTTCAGAGCTTCAGTCCGTGTGTGTGGTTAGTTGTGATCAGTTGAAATGTTTAAAGTGATCGAGCACCCCGCCGACTGTGAGATGCGGTCTGTTATCCGTTTCTTGAATGCGAGAAACATCAAACCAGCTGACATTCATCGTCAACTTTGTGAGGTGTATGGTGATGATGCCATTAGTGATGGAATGGTCAGGAGATGGGTTAGAAAGTTCAACGAGGGCCGCATCTCTGTGCATGACGAGCAGCATACCGGTCGGTCATCTTTGATCAATGACGACTTGGTGCGTGCTGTCAATGAAAAAAATTCATGAGGAGGTTCACAATTTCTTCGCTTTCCTTGAATTTTCCACAAATGTTGCGGAGTGGTTCGCAGGCGGGGGAATTCTACAATGAGGGGATAGAAAGACTTGTGCCACGACTCGATAAATGCCTCAATAATTGTGGAGATTATGGTGAGAAGTAATTGAAGTGTGGGGAATACAATGCTACAAAAATGGTTTGTAAATATTTTCCCGTTTACTTTCTACACCCTTTTGGAACTTACTTTAAGAACACGCCTCGTAGAAACAAATTATTTTCGCGACTATTGTTGGGCGAATTATGACGTCATATAATATTTTAAGTGACATCATACAGCTCTTTTTAAATCATCTGAAAGATCATATTTTTATGCAATACTTAGGCCCAGTTTCACCAACCACTGTTAAATATTTAACATGTCGTTAAAGCAGTTTAACAGTAAACTTAACGGAACAGATGTTTCATCAACTGTTGTTACTGCTAACATCATGTTAAATCCACTGTTAAATTAACATAGCATACTCCCGCAGTTAAATCCTTAACGTCCTATTACAGCGTGAATCATGGCTGCCAGGGAACATATGTTACACGTCTCATTATTATATCGAGATATATTTGCAGTGAAAACAATTAGCTGTAATAACTACTTCAGCATTTTTAATTATTCAGAATAGCTATGTTCATAAATACTAAAATGATTCATATTAATATTAGTACTGCATCCACAGTAAAGAGAAGATATGTGCTTATCAACGTAAGCATTTCTGTGATTATTATGTCGTATTAATACCCAGCTATAATTGCAGATTTTCAAAACGATATTTCTTTAGTTCACTGATTTAATAGTTCACATGTAATTATGACCAATTGACATGTGAACATATGTTAGATATATAAGATACGAAAATAATGTTAACGCTTTCCATTGTAGTATTCAGCATCACAATTATTTTCATTTTCAATTGGTTCTATTTTATCCTGGATAATTGAAAGAATCTTCGTACAAATATCAACTTTGTAAGTACCACAGTCAGTTTTCAAATGTTCCACTGTATCTTGTGCATAACCCGTCTTAGCATTTCTTTTAATATTTTCATAACATTGATTTGTTTCATAGTTTGTTTTTTCACATCCAAATGGCGATTGAAAATATTGGGTTAAAGAGACCCATGATTGTTCCTTTTTCCTAATGAAAGTTCCATCACTTACGTTTGAGTTCAATTACATTCATATAATTGCTAGGTCTACTAAAATAACTATATTTCTCATAGGAGGTAAAATTACTGCTCCTTACACTTTCTTTTTCTCGATTTCCGTTGTAATTATGTTAGCCTCCAATACTTCCATAATGTAAAGAATACAATTATCCGCTAAAACAAATGACTACACCAACTAAAGGCACATTCAGTAAACTTTCATACAATCACTGCTTCTTTGTTTCCTGTTACATTACTCTTAACATCATGTTACCTAACCAAAGTACCTCAAATGGTTGGTGAAACACTATTACACTAACAGGATGTTTAATTTTTAACAATACGTTAGCTAACATGCTGTTAGCGTTATTGTAACGAAGTTTGATGAAACTGGGCATTCATTTATGTTGTACAGAAGCGTTATGGTTACTTTGGTAATAATTTTTGTTGATAAACTTTGTTAGACCCTGTGTTTTGAAGGCAGTTTTAGTCGTGAAATCACATACAAGAAAAACTTCTTAATGGAAAATGAAAACAAATGATAATAATAGAAGTTGGTGACATAAATCGTATGCAAGAAATATGTACATTTTCCTACAAAACTAATTAGTATAATATGTTACTAGGACGAATGTACTAACGCCTCGTTGGTATACAAAAACATCACTTTCTGGGCGTGTTATGTAACAGCTATTTACAAAATGAGTATTGTAACGTTTCATATTACAATACGAGATTGAAAAGTTGTTAAACGAGACCGCTGGTCGAGTTTAATAACCAGTCGAGTATTGTAACATGAAGTTACGATAAGTACAGAGTGATTTATATAGAACTGACACATTTCTTTCATTAATTGTTTCAAAACGAATTGTGCTAGCTACAACTTATTATACCTAAAATGTAGAAGAATTTTGGGAGATTATTTACCTCTATAGCAAATGTCCGTTGTCAAATCCGGAGATCTCGGTGGCCACAGGTTCCTGGAAATTATTCGGTCGTCACATAACCGGATAAATGGAACCATGCTTCATCTGTGAACCATGTGATGGACAATATGGCAGGATTTTGCACAATGAACGTCTGAAACCAACGACAATAATTCAATATTTTATCCTTATCTGGTTCCTGTAGCTGATGAACAACCGTAACCCTATATGTCTTTAGGCTCTCTGACACATTGAGTAGGTGTACCCTGTCTCCTGCGACAAACGTCTTAATGATTTTTTGGGTGACTGCTCCAGTCGTGCTCTTACGTCAACAACAACCGTGGGAAGCCTAGATGAACGATGCTTGCCCTTTTCACTCACCAGAGATCCAGTTGTTTCCAATTTCTTTACCAGTCCCAGTATTGTGTTTCTTTTGGGAGGATTGCGAACACCAAATTCTCTCTGGTATGCCCTTTGAGTAGCTGTAATTGAATTCGTAATCCAGTATTGCTTCACAAGGAAGAGTCGTTGATTTAATGTGTACTGCATTTTCATGTTGACACAAAATGTCGAAAACAGCTGCCAACAATAGGAATAAAACATAAATATCTGCGCATCTAGTGACAAGGAATCAAAACTCCAGAATATTCTGCTGTTGGTTTCAGACGTTCATTGTGCAAAATCCTGCCATATTGTCCATCACATGGTTCACAGATGAAGCATGGTTCCATTTATCCAGTTATGTGACGACCGAATAATTTCCAGGAACCTGTGGCCACCGAGATCTCCGGATTTGACAACGCCGGACAACATTTGCTAGAGAAGTAAATAATCTCCCAAAATTCCTCTACATTTTAGGTATAATAAGTTGTCGCTAGCACAATTCGTTTTGAAACAATTAATGAAAGAAATGTGTCAGTTCTATATAAATCACTCTGTATATCGTACAACGTTTTATCTACTTTGATAATTTTTTTAAGAAAAGCAATTGTATTATTTTTATTAGTTTTGAACATATCTTTTGTGGAGAGACGATTGTATTATATTATTATTAGTTGCTTCCTGCGATTCGTTTATGTTTGTTTTATTAGTTTTGAACACGATAGGTTGTTGTTTATAACAGAAGAACTTCAGTACTAGGAGAAATAAACAAACGTTGTTAAAATGAGTTCAAACGAGGATTCTGATATTGAAAATGATGCAAATTCTGCAATTGAATGTTTATAACAAATAGTGGATATATTGTTGTTAATATTTATAATAGATAAAATAAATTATATTTTACGTAAAGATTATTATATTTTTGGTCCTACAGAATACATCTGTTATGGTAACAATAATATTAGAGGAGAAAAATTCGCTCCGGCGCAGGAATCGAACCCGGGTCCTTGGTTCTATAGTCCCGTCGCTCTAATTTCCGGCAGCCAATCGCTTTGCAGGTCGGCTACATTTAAACGTGTGCGTCTTGTGATTCGCTGATTCATTTCTTAAGGCTCGATAAGTACTTAATATAATCGCCCGCCATTTTGGCTCTTTCGTTGGCGTTCGCAGAAAGCACACGAAGACGTTATTTGCCGCTCAATTATTTGCTGAATTACAGTGCGTTTGATTTATTATCATAGGAGCTAAGACATGATAAAGTTTAACGGTGTGGCAAATAGATTCCTCGTATGGTAGCTGGGCAACGTAAGAACAAAAATGGCGAACGATATTACCTACCTAGACTTTATAGAGCCTTCACTTCCTAAGACGTAAGCGAAGAGGAGGAGTCACGCCGGAAATAACAGCGTCGCGACTATAATATTAATTGTTACCATAACAGATGTATTCTGTAGGACCAAAAAAAAAATCTTCACGTAAGTTCTTCGAGCAACAGTGCAGATTACTGTGCTTATTACTGTGGAATCTCGGCCACCCAAGTCACTCAACTGAGTGCGCTCCTTGTATAATGGCAGTTGACTTAATAAAAAAAAAAGTCAACATACATGTCCAGCTTGCAGACAGGCCACAAAGGGAAAAAGCACTTTAAGGGAGGGGTTCGATCAGGTGCTGTGGATTGAACTTCGACGCAGCTCAATGGTGAGAGCACTCGGTACGTAGAACCAAGGACCCGGGTTTGATCCCCGGCGCCGGAGCGAATTTTTCTCCTCTAATATTAATTAATTCCATTTAATTTAATTTAATGTGTGGTTCATATTACGCAACCAGTTAGGTAATAGCAGTATCATTATCTAACTAGTTCCGTAATAGAAGTATCATTACCTAACTAGTTGCGTAATGAATGTGCTTACAACATTTTTATTAGTGAATGTAAAATCCACATAACATAATCAAAGTGGATAAATAACTATTATTTTAAGACAAAGAGTTAAAAAATATCTTACATATAGAAAAAATTATGCATTTTTTAAAATAATAATAATAATAATAATAATAATAATAGCCTAATGTGTCCCTTGAAGGGCAAAGGCCTCCTGCTACAGGGTAGCTCTGATTCACTAACGCGGTGAGCTACTCCGCGTTAGGTTGTGTCTAGCGTTTCTTTGTCTGGTTGGAGTTGATTTCGCTGTCACTTTGATTAATTTGATTTCACTAACACTTTGATTATATTGAATGCACTATCACTGAGTGAACTTGGGATGTTGTTTGTGGCTGGCACTGTCTTCATTTGTAGTCGACTTCCAATTGTTCTCCATGTTCCCCTGCTTCTTGCTATTCTGGACCATTGCTGACCTGCCTGTGTTGTGTAGAAGTCTGCCCACCTCTTCCTTGGTCTGTCTCTGTGCATGTCTCCTGTGCGCGGGTCCCACATGGTGGCTCTGTATGTCCATCTTTCGTCTTTCATCCGCGAGATGTGGCCTCCCCACTTCCACTTCAATTTGTTTGCTCTTTGTGTGACGTTTGTTGTTGATGCCATTTGGGACAAAATACTTCCCCGTAATCTATACTATAATAAATCTGTAGCCGAAATTTTTCTGGTAATTTTCGATTTTCCAAAAATTATTGGTCCTAACATATATAATTAACCACCCTGAAACCGAAAATCGCTTTTTTGACATTTTTGTTTGTATGTCTGTCTGTCTGTCTGTCTGTATGTTTATTACCTTTTCACGCGATAATGGCTGAACCGATTTCGATGAAAATTGGAATATAAATTAAGTTCGTCGTAACTTAGATTTTAGGCTATATGGCATTCAAAATACGTTATTTAAAAGGGGGGTTATAAGGGGGCCTGGATTAAATAAATCGAAATATCTCGCTTATTATTGATTTTTGTGAAATATGTTACATAACAAAAGTTTCTTTAAAAATGATTTCTGATAAGTTTTATTCTCTGAAAAATTTTGATAGGACTGATATTCAATGAGATAAATGAGTTTTGAAATTAAAATAACTGCCATCTAAGGCGGTGTATTGAAATAAAAAACAAGTGACTTTGTCTATAAGGGGCCTTGGACACAACAATCGAAAGCTATGAAAGATAGCCTACATACAATGTTTCTGTGTTCGTATGAAGTAATATCGGAAGCTAAATTAACCGATTTGTATAATTAATTATTATTTCATCATTGGAAAGTGTAGTTTCTCTGGATGGACATAATGCTATAATGTTATTACAATAACTTGTGAGTGAATTGAGGACAGGCAAGATTAAAATAGCTTCTTATGCACAGAAAACTTGATAGGTTATTCTGTATATTCATTTCCTGTATTTCTTATAATAATGTTTATGAACATATTCATTTTTATCTCAGAGAATTAACGAACAACGAGAGTGTATTGATTTAGTATGCAATAATAGTACGTTAGCTTAGCAATCCATTATTTTATAATTCAAATTTTAACTATGCTCAATTGAATCGTGTTAAAATACTTAAAATACATATGCAATAAATGCAATGCAAAAAAATTGGGTAATGAGCCAAGCAGATTATGTTGCGCTGTTGTAAAAGTTGTTCCTCCTGAGATTCAAGAGCTCCCACAGGAAACTAAAAACTTTCTAATTCGAGTACATCCGTTATCAACACACTTTTTCATAATATAATATAATATAAACATAATAATATATCTGTAGCCAAAATTTTTCTGTTAATTTTCGCTTTTCCAAAAATAATTGGTAATAACAATTAAGAAACATGTTAAAGGAATTGTCATTGCACCAAATGAATGGTCTCTGGATCAAAATGATCGCATTTTAATATTTTAAATACAATTTAAATTAAGTAACATATTAAACGATTTATCCTTCTATCAAACACGAATGTTCCCTGGATCAAATGTCCTATTTTAATTATGTAATTACTTTATATTTATTTCTAACGGATGCAGCGGAGCGCACGGGCACGGCTAGTTCATACATAAATTTCTCCAAGTCACAGCCTTAAATATAAGATGACAGCAATCCGAAAAGTAATCCACTATTCCGTGATTATGCAGAAAAAACTTCCCCTACGTTCCTTTTACTGAAACGAATATTACTATTTCGGGAATCCACTTCAACGAAAGGAACATACATTAGACCTAGTTGAAATTTAGAGAAACATTCTTTGAACCAATCTATTAAAGATAACTTAAAAGATACGGTCGTTAGGGAGTAGAAAGAAGATTTTTGGGATGAGGAAGATCATACGGCGCTTTATGAGTCTCTTCTTTTGAGGGACGCAAGCCGTATGGATGGAAGTTCTGCCACACATTTTCAGAGCTCTCGAGTGTCTGGCCGTGCACACAACACCTGCACAAATCTCCGTCGCGTCCACTTTGAGTCCGCTGCTCTTGAAATGCTCGTCTCGAGGGAAAACAGAGGGATTCTCCGCTAATGGAGGCGAATAACAATTCATATTGAATGTACAATAACCAAGCATAACAGCTCTTGATATAACAGGTCACTTGTGGCAAGTGCGCCTCTATTCGCTCTGGGAGAGACGCCTCGTGTGTCCAGCTTTGTTTACATTCAAATACACTATTTTCTCAAGCTTGCCTCAACAGAAAATCCAACATAGAAAATCCAAAAAATTGAAGACGATGATATTTCTTGGATAGGAATTTAATAACAGGCACCTTCCGTTCTCAATGCAATAGCGAATTTTTTTTAAGTTGGTTATTTAACGACGCTGTATCAACTACGACAGAGGTCTCCAAAAAGCGTATCGTCATTCGTGCTCTCGATGTTGCCCGCCGAACACAGTTTGCTCTAGGACTAGAGAAGGGGAAGAGACACGTACCTCAAGAGATGGGAGCGGTCAATGGGGGATCGCGGCAACGGTCTGCTTAGGTTTACAAATAATAACATCAAAAGAATAAGAAATATCATACGCTTGTATATTATTTTGACATACTATGAAGCTGGAGCCCCTTCCGCTGCTATTGACACAAGTCATTAAAAATTCAACCTCTTCTGTTCTATGATGCCTTTCAGTGCCTGGAAAAGATCTTCTCCAGTTGTATTTTGTAATTACATCTAGAAGACATTCAGACACAGTAAAATGTTAATTAACTCCTCGGATGAAAATGGCTAGGTGAGCTTCGTCATTTCTATCTGTGCTTTCGTCCAATGCAAGTGAGTAAGCTACAAACTGCTTAATTTTGGTTTCGACTTCAGATTCAATTACATTTACAATCTTGAAATTCCTTCTCTGAACTGCAATTGGAAACAATTTAATTTTCTTAAACTTTGACTTTCTTCTGGACACAGTATTTTAGTAGCGTTCTGTATGCACGATTTTACAATGATGCTTCTGTAAAAGGTTTCATTGATTTTCCAATATTCTAAGCTAGAACATAGCTAGCAAGAAGCTTTTTTTGTTGAAGACTGAGAACACGTGTATGATTTGTGTTTGTATTTTCTTGTTTTATATTCATAAATATATTTGTAGGCCTAAGAATTTCACCTAAAATTAAACAAAAAAACTCTAAGTACAGTATGTCATACGGAACTGAGTGCAAACATATTGCAATATACTGATTATTATGTATAACCAATAGTTATAGCCCCAAAATAAATTATTTTCACATGTTCAACATGCCTGTAAGTGTATGATATTCTTTGTGAAGAGTCGAGTATTGTCGTCGCATGTTGAATTTTAACACACCCTTAAGAATTTTCGAACAAATTAAGCATTTCACAGTCTCCCCACTAACACAAAATATTTATCTTCACTTTCATCCTTGAATGTACTACGTCCATGATTAGAAGACATTGTGAAATGGTGGAACACGCCGACCAACACAGTGATAATGGCAGTCCGCCACTGCTCTTCGTTTGAGCATAAACATTGAGTACAGTACAGGTGGGAATGGGTGAGGCGGAGGGCGCTCATTACGTACTGGCTTCGGTTTCGTTCAGGGGCTTACTCGCGAGTACGGTTTTGGAGACGTCTGAACTACGAGGTTGTTTAGCGTCGAAGAGATTGGTGATAGCGAGATGGTATTTGGCGACATGAGGCCGAGGATTCGCCATAGATTACCTGGCATTCACCTTACGGTTCGGGAAACCCTCAGAAAAAACGCAACCAGGTAATCAGCCCAAGTGAGGATCGAACCTGCGCACGAGCGCAACTTCAGACCGGCAGGAAAGCGCCTTAACCGACTGAGCCACGCCGGTGGCCTTGTCTCTCGAAGATTTTGGAAAAGTTACCGGTTACGTATTGCAAATGCAATTATGAAAAGAACATGTGGTTAAAATGAATGAATTTTAATGTAAATTTAGGGAATAAAACAATCCTTCAATGTTTCTTCAACACTGCTCAGTTTCATTCCACTTTAGTAGGCCTACCCCTATATCAGGCCTGCAGAACTGTAGCTCTTGAGAGCGACTGCTTTCCTCCCCTTTCTTACCCCACCCACCTTTTCTACCTGTGCGGTCACGGCGTTCTAGTTACGCTCGGCTGCATCAACATTCATTCTCGGGGCGGAAGTCGATCATCCCCAATAGAAGAGGAGTGAGGCTAACGTCATAGTTCCCCTACTTTGCGAGTTCTACAGGCCTGGCCTATACAAACAGCTACGGAAATACACAAGATTTTTTATAAGACAGTTAATACTTAAGTCATAAGAATAGGTAGGCGTATGAAAGATTTGAATTTTTTTATAACTGTAGAGGAACGAAATTTGAGTGACGAACAGTCCTTACTTTAAAAAAAATGATGATGATGATGATGATGATTAGCCTAAAAATGTCCCGTTAAGGGCAAAGGCCTCCTCCTATAGAGGGAGAGCTCTATTTGTCTCACGCGGTGGGCTACTCCGCGTAAGAGTGGAAGTATTCACTTGGTTCACATTCTGCACACTTTGGTATTGTTCGCTTGTTTCTGTCGCACTGGTTTTAGTCGCTGTTCACTTTTCTTCTTAGGTTTTTCCAGTCTTCCCTATGTCTTGCTCTGCTTGACCAATGGCTTCCTACTCGTTCACTGAAGAGGTCGGCCCATCTTCTCCTTGGTCTTCCGGGTGATCTCTTACCAATGCGGGGATCCCATAGTGTGACTTTCTGCGTCCATCTTCCGTCTCTTAAGTCTTGCAATACGACCTCCCCACTTCCATTTGGTGTTGGTGGCTTGCAGTGCTGGATCTTCAATTGCTGACATCTTTTGTAGCACTTCGTTTGGAACTCTGTCCCTCAGTCTTTAAGAAACAGCCCTCGAAAATACATGAAATATTTGAAAAATTGGTAAAATTGTTGTTGTAGCAATGTTAAGAGGATATCGGGGTTGCATCGTTCACAGAAAAGGAAAATTTAGGCACAGAAGAAGAGCAATGTTCAGTACTTCAGAAATACGGAAAGCGTACTGTGTGTTCAGTTTGCCCTGCAAAGAGACGGATGACTCAGTCCTATTGTAAACGCTGCAGAACAATTTAAGAACATCATAGGGATTTAGTGTTAACTGTAGGTTAACTAAGATAGAGATTACTTAATATCAGTTTTACTACAAAAACGAATAATTAAAATTTGTTTGAAGAAACGGTTTGATTATCCAACTAAATTAATTTATTCTGAAATTAATGTATTTAATATTGAACAAATTTATTAATATACTCTGTTAAAATTTTATCATAAAAATCGTAATAAGTTTATATTGCAGGCACATAATCATGACACAAGACGAAATAATAATTTAACATTAGTAGAACCTAAAAGTTTCAAATCTGCTGGTCTAAAGCATAGCATTAATTTTGACCCTCGTTTGTATAATTCTTTAGCTAAATTACACCCAGAACTTCTAACATGTAACCCACTTATAACAAGAAAATTAGAAACGTGTTAATATCTCCAATTTGATTAAATACATTTATAGCCTATGTGTATGAATTAATCAGCCTATATTATATTTGTATTCTATAATTTTGGAATTTATATTTTTTTTATAAATTGTCGTACTTTATTCACGTACGATATTATTCTTCTCTATGTTAATATTATATTATATTATATTATATTATATTATATTATATTATATTATATTATATTATATTATATAAATTCATTGCCGCTGTTATTTTAATTTTTATTTCCTATTTTATTTTATTTCATTTTCTATATTCCTCTTATATTAATATAGGCCTATTATATTATATAATTTCACTGAAGCTGTAGTTTTAATTTTAGTTCCAATTTTATTTTACTTTGTATATTCTCTTATATGCTTATTAATAATATATCTGAACTGCGATCGAACACGAGCGCTGCTCATTCGCTCCTCAAATTTTGTTAACATTCCTGTATCTCCATTTTTATATTGATTGTATTATTTTATTTGTATTTCTATAGTTGTAATTATATTCTGTATTATGTATATTTAATTTTAAATAAATAATAAATAATAAATAATAAATAATAAAAAAAGAGTTGTACTATACTCATGTATTCACTGCGAGCTAAAGCATGGAGATGCACCATCACCTTTATTTTTTTAACTTTGCTCTAGAATATACCATTAGGAAAGTCCAGGAAAACAGAGAGGGTTTAGAATTGAAAGGATTATATCAGCTACTTGTTATGACGTCAATATGTTAGGAGAAAATCCATAAACTATTAGGGAAAACACGGGAAATTTATTTCAAGCAAGTAAGGAGATAGATTTGGAAGTAAATCCCGAAAAAACAAAGTAGTAGAAACATAGTACGAAATGAAAAAAAAAAAAAAACTGAAAGTTTATCTTTTGAAAAGGGGCAAAATTAAAATATTTGGAGCAACAATAACAATATAAATTACACTCGAGAGGAAATTAAACATAGAATAAATATTATGGGAAATGCCTGCTTTTATTCTGTTGAGAAGCTTTTGGCATCTAGTCTGCTTTAAAAAAACCCCTAAAAGTTAGAATTTATAAAACAGTTATATTATCAGTTGTTATGTATGATTGCGGAACTTGTAAAACGAGGTGCTTAGGAAAAAATTTGGGGTTATGAGAGTTGAAATTACAGGAGAATGAAGGAAGTTACACAACGCAGAACTGCACGCATTGTATTCTTCAACTAACATAATTAGGAGGTAGGCAGGACATATAGCACGAATGGGTGAACCCAGAAGTGCCTATAAAATATTAGTCGGAAAACCTGAGGGGAAAAAAGACCTTTGGGGAGCCGAGACGTAGATGGGAGGATAATATTAATATGGATTTGAGGGAGGTGGGATATGATGGTAAAGACTGGATTATTCTTACTCAGGATAGGGACCGATGGCGGGCTTATGTGAGGGTGGTAATGAACCTCTTGTTCTCTAAAAGTCATTTGTAAGTAAGTATACTCATGTAACATTAATTGCAGAAACAAATAAATGTTACGTGAACAGAACATTATGATATGATATGATATGATATGATATGATATGATATGATATGATATGATATGTTATGATATGATATGATATGATATGATATGATATGATATGATATGATATGATATGATATGATATGATATGATATGATATGTTATGTTATGATATGATATGATATGATATGATATGATATGATATGATATGATATGATATATGATATGATATGATATGATATGTTATGATATGATATGTTATGATATGATATGATATGATATGATATGATATGATATGATATGATATGATATGATATGATATATGATATATGATATATGATATGTTATGATATGATATGATATGATATGATATGATATGATATGATATGTTATGATATATGATATGATATGATATGATATGATATGATATGATATATGATATGATATGATATGATATGATATATGATATGATATATGATATGATATGTTATGATATGATATGATATGATATGATATGATATGATATGATATGATATGATATATGATATGATATGATTATATGATATGATATATGATATGATATGTTATGATATGATATGATATATGATATATATTTCGCCACAGCACTTCTTTACATGTAATGGTGTACAGCTGTCAAAAGAAAAAGTGGCCGCTCCCCTGGAACAAAGTTCCCTTCGGGTGTCTTCGCTATAATTCGGAGACAGGCGATGTTACATGTTGTTGGACCACGTTGCCTGATATCTACAGTTATAATTGAAGTATTCTCTCTGTGATTCGATAGCGTAATGGTAGCGTTCAGGCCTCTTATTCATGAAGTCCTACGTTCGACAACAACCTCGTGCTTTTTATGTTCTTTTTTGTTATGTTTTTGAGAGAGACAAACTATACATAATGGCTCCTTTCTCTTTTACGATTATTTTAGTAATTAACATCAGATTCATTAATAAATTATGCCATGACTTTATCATTATGATATTGTGGCTGCATATGGAAAGAAAAAAGATTTTATTCTCAATAAAAATATCTTTCGTGGCATAAACAAAACAAATTTACTGGCATCGGCCTTAAAACATTCAAACAATTAAGCGTTCAAAAAACAAAACAAAAAGCCACAATTCAATATTTAGTCTATCTTCCTCTTATCTCGATCATCTTGCAGTCGAGTGGGCATGGAATCGACTAGTCTTTGCAAATAGCGACTGTTCTTAGACACGATATTCCAGGCATTCTGAACATACCCACATACATAAGTGTTCTGTCCATGGGCAGGTCTTTCATTGCAAACCCAGCAATCTCCAATCTTTCCTATTTTCTGCCTTCCTCTTAGTCTCCGCATATGATCCACATATCCTAATGTCTTCTATTATTCTTTTCAACTAGAGACCCAACCAATTCCTTTTTCTCTTTCTAATCAGTTTCAGCATCATTCTTTCTTCACTCACTTTTTCAAACACAATTTTATTTCTTATTCTGTCTGTCCACTTCACACGCACCGTTCTTCACCACATCCACATTTCAAATGCTTCAATTCGTTTCTCTTCATTTCGTCGTAATGTCCATGTTCCTTCCCCATACAATGCCACACTCCACACAAAGCACTTCACTAGTCTGTTCCTTAGTTCTTTTTCCAGAGGTCCGCAGAATATCCTTCTTCTTCTATTAAAAGCTTCCTTTGTTCATGTTTGCAGTTTTTCTTGGGAAGGATAGGCCTAAATGCGGTAACATCCCGTTGCTTTCCGCACACCACTATCTCTTTCGCATCTTATTAAATTCCAGGGGACCCAAGCATGGAGATGAGGAGAGTGGATTTGACTAATTGGGCCCTCCGGACTTCACCGAAAGTCACGGCAAGGGTTAAATATTAATTCTATCAGGATGTTTGACCCGATCAGAGACCGGGAAATCTCAATTAGCCTTTGCCCCCCGCATCCTGGACTAGCTTCTACGAATCATCAGAAAATCTTAGAGTGTGATTGGGCCAATTTTTCCGAAAATGTTTCCACACTTTTGCCCTCGTAGCTCAGCGGACGAAGGTCGAAATTTAGATGTCAACGTCTCAGGTTCAATTCCTCGTTACTCCTTTTCATTTTATTGTAGTTCAAGATATTATAATGTAATAATACAAAAAGAAAAACTAATACCAGTATTATCCAACTGGATTTTTCCAAACCTAATATTAAATTTATGTTATTTATAACGCCAAAGAACGATTACAATATAAATAACTTGAATATTATTTATACAGTATCACTAAAGAACGATAACACAATATAAATGATAAATATCGGTTTGTTTAATTAATATAAGATATTATATAATACTAATTTAATTATCTAAATAAAATAACCTATTTTACAAAGAAAGATGGTTATTTGTGTTATAATAATTACTTACATAAAATACGGATTATTTATATTGCGAAAGAACAATAACAATATAAATAACTTGAATATTATTTTATAATGCTAATGAAGGAAAACAGAATATAAATGATAACTTGAATATTATCTATATCGCTAAAGAACGATAACAATATAAAAAACGTGAATATTATTCATATCGGAATTTCACAGATTTATTACAGATGTATTTAAGAAATTGTAGAAGAATAGTAATTAGTAACAGTGTCCTATTTATTCTTCTTGGAGCCAAATTTGTAACTTTTAAAAGTGTGGTTACTATGTTGAAGTGTATGTGTTGTAACGGATGCTTGATTTGTTATGTATGTGAGTCAGTTATGTGATGCTTGATGTCGTCGCAATGTCGTAATTATAGTTTGATTGTGTTTGTGTGACTATTGTGTATTAATTTATGATGTATGGTACGGAAGGCTGCGTATTTGTGTTATAGAAGTGTTACGTATGTGTGTTGTTAATGTTTTTGTATGTTTCAAATTGATACCTGATATTTATTTTGCAATCGCAATGCCTAATTTACGGTTTGTTTATGTTTTGTTTACATCGCGTAAGCTAATTTAATTTTCTTTTCTATTTCTCTTTATGCTCATCTTTTTTGTGTATGAAACTATAGCCCTAACATACATATGTAAAATAGGGCTAACCACCATTGGAGATACAATAATAATAATTGTTATTCATATCGTTATAAAACGATAACAGAATACAAATGATGACTTGAATTTTATTCATATCTCTAAAGAACGATAACAAAATATAAATAACGTGATATCCATAAAGAACGATAACTGAAAATAAATGATAATTTGAATAGCATTTACATCGCTAAAGAACGATTAAAAAATAAAATGAAAACTTGAAGAAGGCCCGAACCCACAACCTTTGAATCATTAAACAAGCACTCTACCGCTGGCCTACGAGGCGCAGACACGGAACACTTTCATAGTTCGGGAACTGCTTGTACAAGCACATGCATCATGTAACATCGCCGCGACCCGAAGTGGACTTTGAAAATATTCGCTGTTCACGAGTGCGGCCACTTTTTTTTTTGACAGCTGTACCTCACATTTCTGTATCCTGTGCCACCATTAACATATTATTACAATAACACATTATTTGCAGTACACGTCTACACAAATACTCCCAATTTCCCTATGTACCTTTTTTGTTATTTGGTCAATCTCCCCTTCAGTGTTTCTCCCATATTTCATTTGCTATTATCTATTTGTTCATTAAACCTAATATATCTAATATTATATACTCCTTTCAACCCTCCCTTTTCCTTCTAACTACTATTCACTAAAATCTCAATTTCACTTTTTCTCTATAAATTATCAACAGTAATCTCACTAGAGGTTTTGATTTATCTAGAGAAAATCAAAACTCGAGTGGGATTTAATTAACTATTATACGATTAGAAGAAAGTATATAAAGATTATAAGTAACAAAGTACTCCAATACAATAAAATATTGACTTACGAAAATAAACCTGTCTTCAAATGTATTATTGCACCATTACGCTAGATGGCAGTTGGGCTAACTATGGAATCTTCATTGAACTCTTTAGACGGTTACTAGTCAAGAAGGCTTTGTTGATTTAGTTTCGTTTTTATTAAAACATTTGCATTCCACTTGAATCATCCGGATCCCAGTAATCAACGTCACTTGACAGATGATTTTCAATAAATCTTAATATTAAACAATCTCTGATACGTGACTATCCATATCATATAGCAGAAGCTATAACATAACCTAACTAATATACACAAGTGTTAGAAAAGTTTTAATTAACGACGATGATATAAAAAATAAACATGAATAAATTTAAAAGGAATAATTATTGAATGTACAGTTTTCAAATTTGAATTTGGTTGGTGGTTCAATTGATGTTATATTGGACGTGTGCGTAATAGAAGTGGAACTCGTTGATATAGGCCTACATGGTGTATTCAACTTATTCAGGATTTCCGAATAGTGCTCTTCATTTATTTGTAAATAGGATTTCAGAAGATGCATAGGTATTATCAGTGAATTTTATTAATTCTTGTTCTTGAATGCCAATGCGAGTCATATTTGAAACTGCTGTGCATCGACTGGAGTGGTTTGTAATTTTAGATATATATTTTTTTGACGTCCAGACCAGCGCAGTTTCAAATGTTGGCAAACAAAGAAACAAATGCTAGGGACGCGTTAAAATTAAACAAATGCTAGGGACGCGATAAAATTGTGCGATAAGAAGCCATGATTGGTTGAAATACGTCCTTTCGTACCGTTTTATTGGTCAAAAGTAATATGGCGTAGTAAGAGTGTAATAGTCATATTAAATTATTAGTCCTATTTGTTCTTTGACCTTTTCTCCTTGAACAGAACATTATGAAAAGAGACAGTAAAAATTATCACGACTGTTTACATTTTGCGTACATTAAATTGACCATTACCTATCTAGAGACAAATTACATTTTTCTCTCTCGTGTGTGGTGCAAGCGGGATAGAAGATTTACTGTTAATTCAAGTACATAATAATCGAACTGATGTATATCCCCGATTGTAGCAAATGGGGAAAGGAGTGTTGAAAACTACGAAGCAGTAGAGGAGAATATAAAACTTGGAAAGAGAGGCGAAGAGCTTGAGTTGAGGGAGAACAGGCTCTGCTAACGAGACCCGACATACAAAACGTTTCAACGGCTCAGCTTCAAACTCAACAGCAGCTATCGATCGTGTCCGTGCCCCTCATACTCTGCGGTGCGATGAGGGAGACGAGAGTCCGCAGCTCGCTATACAACTCTTCAACGGGGCACTATTGTATCATAACGGCACAACTACACATCAGTAATACAACGCCTCAATACGGCACTATTATTGTTACCACAGGTACACAGTAACAATGCTACAGCTGTAATACAATATTCTCAAATCCAGACTCCACTATTGACCTACGAAAGAGGTTCGATATTACATCCACACAGTAACAATGTAACAAAAGCAGTGCTGTAAAGTTGCGGTAGACTATTACACAGTAACGAGGTGCACGGGTAGACAGCGTATATCTTGTAATACAGCCCTTCCAGTTGTCGCGGATGTTACATTTTTACTATTTTCAAACTCTATAATGTATTCAAACATTCCAAAATCGGGCACTAAGGATAATCACTGGAGCACCATGGTACATCAGAAATGAAACGCTTCATTCAGATCTAGATCTAGACAAAATAGAGACTGTATTTCATTCTTCCTACACACGGTTATATGCAACATTGTCAACATATTATTCTAACAGCTTAATCAACCAGATTCCTCGGAACCTGCCCCCTGCACGGACTGATCGTGGCCTCAAGAGGAAAAGACACACTGATTTGTTGATACTTTGAGCAACGTTAATGGACGTCACCCCCTCCATAAGTCTCATATTGTTGAAATGTTAATTATTTAAGCACAATTGATAGTACCAATGTACAAAAATTATCAAATAAATTAAAAAAAAATTGAAAATGAAATGGCTTTTGTCAACTTTTATTATTACAATCAATTTAGAAGATCAGTATCAGTTTACAGAAGAAAAAAAGTTGTTGAATAAAATGTATTATTATTGCAGAAAATAAAGAATATGTTTCGTCACGGATGTTACAAGATTAAGTGAACTCACTTCTCACCTTATTAAAAAAAAAGTGTAAAACTCAGGTCTCTGCCTCAAACAAAAAGAGATTCAATTCTCATAGTGTCCATGTGAAAGCTATGCAAATCTCATGGTATCCAATTACTTCACAAAAACATAATCGGTAAATATTTTACAGCTGTGTCTTCCATGTTATGGATGTTACATTTTGTCACGGATCTTACAGATGATACTCGGGAGGAAATTAAACACAGAATAAATATGGGAAATGCCTGTTATTATTCAGTTGAGAAGCTTTTGTCATCCAGTCTGCTGTCAAGTTAGAATTTATAAAAGAGTTATATTACCGGCTGTTCTTTATGGTTCTGAAACTTGGACTCTCACTTTGAGAGAGGGACATAGGTTAAGGGTGTTTGGGAATAAGGTGCTTAGGAAAATATTTGGGGCTAAGCGGGATGAAGTTACAGGAGAATGGAGAAAGTTACACAACACAGAACTGCACGCATTGTATTCTTCACCAGACATAATTAGGAACATTAAATCCAGACGTTTGAGATGGGCAGGGCATGTAGCACGTATGGGCGAATCCAGAAATGCATATAGAGTGTTAGTTGGGAGACCGGAGGGAAAAAGACCTTTAGGGAGGCCGAGACGTAGATGGGAGGATAATATTAAAATGGATTTGAGGGAGGTGGGGTATGATGATAGAGACTGGATTAATCTTGCACAGGATAGGGACCGCTGGCGGGCTTATGTAAGGGCGGCAATGAACCTTCGGGTTCCTTAAAAGCCATTTGTAAGTAAGTAAGTAAGACTCCACTATTGACCTACGAAAGAGGTTCGATATTACATCCACACAGTAACAATGTAACAAAATTAGTGATGTAAAGCTGCGGAAGACTATTACGCAGTAACGAGGTGCACGGGTGAACAGCGTATATCTTGTAATACACCATTTCAGTTGTCACGGATGTTACGTTTTTACTATTTTCAAACTCTATAATAAATTGGAGATCAAATGACTTTTGTCAACTTCTATTATTAGAATCAATTTAGAAGATCAGTATAATTTTACAGAAAAAAAATTTGTTGAATAATAGTACATTAGAAAAGGAAGATCATGTGTAGATCCATTATTTAGTATCAAACTATTGTTAGAAAAAAGAAGAGAATTTAATTTAGAAACCCATATAGCTTTTATTGATTTTGTGAAAACTTTTGATAAAGTCCGAAGAGAACTTTTATTCGACATATTACAAGATAAAAATATTCCAAATTTGCTATTACAAAATATAATAGAAATCTACAGAGACAGCAAAATAAGTGTCAAAATAAATAACTGTATATCCGAAAGAAAATTAATTAATAATGGAGTTCGACAAGGTTGTCCACTATCACCAACTTTATTTAATATCTATATAAATGAAATTATTTTAAAATGGAACCAAATCTACACATCAGGAATCAAAATAACCAGTGCTCTAACATTAAATACCTTACTCTATGCCGATGATCAAGTCATAATCTCCAATTCAGAGGATAATTTACAAAGAGGATTGTATACATTAAATAAAATATTAAAAGATTTTGGGATGGAAATTTCAGACAAAAATAAAAAATAATGGCATTTTTAGGACAAGACCCAGTCAGAAGTAAGATAATACACAATAACCAATGCCTCGAACAAGTGCAAAATTTCAATTATCTGGGTTGTGAAATATCTTATCAAAATGAAAAAGATGTGATCAATAAAATTACCAAATTTACACAAATTCTAGGAATAATAAACAATACATTAAAAGCTAAATTAGTACAAAAATCTACAAGAATAAAAATATATAATACACTAGCATACCCTCCCTTTTATACGGAAGCGAGATTTGGACATTAAAGAAAAAAGACATGAACAGAATCAAAGCAACGGAAATGAAATTTTTCAGGAGGACAGCAGGATATACTCTTTTAGACCGAAAAAGGAATGAAGAAATTTTAGAACAATTAGAATTAGAGTCAGTAGAAGAAAAAATCAGCAGATACAAATTCAATTGGCTAGATCATCTAAGAAGAATGGAAAATTCAAGAACCCAAAAATTATGATGCAGTATAAACCTAGAGGACATCGTCGACCAGGAAGACCTTTAAGAAGACTGCTAGATGGGGCCGAAACAGGTCTACAGAGGCCTAATTCGTGAAGGATGATGATGATGATGAATAGTACATTATGCAACGAGCCTATAATGATAGTAATTAAGACGCGAGTAATTACCGCGTCTTAATTACCATACGACTTTTTATGCTCGACCATATTTCTAACTTGAAATTATTCAGAAGTATTAATTTTATTCGCATCTGACTGAATATCGGAAGTGACCTTGTGCGTAGCTCGTAAATTGTGAGATGTGCACAGACGCGTAAGTATTGATTTTTTCCGAGGAACAATAATGTCATTGACCTTGATATAATTTAGAGAATAACATGAACTAATTTTGATATAACCTCGAAATTGATTTAGAATTGAAAAACGAGATGACAAATTGAATTTATTTGAATATTATTTACAATTAACGCTAATTATTATAGCAACAGAACATAACCTTCTGCGACAGTATTGGATTTCCAGTCTCCGTGACGTTTCCCTCGTTGTCTTTCGATTGCATATCCGAGAATAATCGAAAACCTGAACTTTAATGAATAGGTGTACTTTAATGACATGCATTAAAGGACTGCTGCCAGGTGTATTATTTCTACATTTCGGCATGGTCGAGCATAAAATGTATTATTATTGCAGGAAATAAAGAAAAGGTTCCATCACGGATGTTATAAGATTTGTCAACTCACTTTACACCATATTAACAAAAAGTGTAAAACACAGATCTCTGCCTAAAGAAAACAACAGATTCGTTCTCATAGAGTCCATATGGAAGCTATACAAATCTCATGACACCCAATTAGTCCACAAAAACGTAATCGGTAAACATTTTATAGCTGTTTCTTCCATGTCATGGATGTTACAGATGAGTTAATATCCTTCATTTTCCCAGTTTCAAAACTATTGTGACATTTCTAAGTCAAAATATCCACTTAAACTGTAAGATTGCTAATTGTCATTAACCCAAACTACTGAAAATAAATGCCAGAAAGAATATAGTACAGAGTTTAAAGTCCCCTTGGATCTCTGCAGGTTTGAAAATATTTCTTCAACAATAGCTCTTTGAAAAAAAACATACATTAACACCTGATCTATGAGTAAGTGCTGCAAACTTTAGGGAAACAAAAAGTACCCATTACCTAACCAAGACCACTTACTTTAAATGCCTATACAACTTGTAAAATTTTTTCCTTTTGAAAATAAAACATTGAGATATTTAAATTTGAAGACTTAGCTATGCATTACACTAACCTAAACAAATATTCCTGAATTTCATCAGAATTTCCAGTTTGCCTGCAATGGCTCAATAACTCTCTAAAATATTTAATTACATTAATATTTATTTTAATTAATCAATCTGTGATGTTAAGTCCATCAGGGCTTCTCTTTCACACAACCTGAATACAATATACAAAAAGAGTAATGCAAGTACAAATACGAATAAAAAACAGAAATTCGAAAAGAGTGCAGGATAAAAAAAACAAGCATAAAGATAAAATCACAATAGGTACAAAGAAAAGTAGTAATGTAAACTATTAATTTCTTAATATGCTCGGCGATTAAAAGAAAACACTAAACGTTAAAAAAATAAATAGCTGATTGTACAAATTTCAAAAGAAACAAAACAATAACAACTTCGAAACATCTACAATAAAGTTAAAATGTTCAGTTCATTGAATTGCATTATATTCAGAAGATACTAAGCGATTTTTTAAAATACTCTTAAATTCGGACAGTCTCTGATACGAACTTGAATTAAAGCAGAATGTGCGTTGCGTATAATAATAATAATAATAATAATAATAATAATAATAGTAATAATGATGATGTAGGCCTGTATATCCATTTATTCTACTTTATAGTTACATCGATGAAACCATAACAGTGACTCTGTGAGAAAAGACGACCTATAGTGCGTCTAAGTGAACAGGGATCATTTCCCAAATCCGTACACAAAACTCCGTTGCCTCAAGGCTGCTAGCACGTGGTTCATGACACTCAAAAGACGTGTCTGTTGTGATATTATTGGCTTACAATTTCGCTAATTCCCCCCCCCCCCACAGCTTCACCCCCATCTAAACAATCCGGTCACCGACATCAAGCTTTGTAAGTAATCCGTTAGTATTCAAACATTTTTTGTGAACTGGTTGGTTTTGCAACGGCTTGTGATTTTAACAAGCCTGATTTCGACTCCGTGGCGTATTTGTTGAGTAACAGTTTTGCTACTCTCCTACTTGAAAAAAAGATCATATTAAAAAGTAAAAATAAGCAAAAATTCGAACGTAAAAATTATTGAATTTTCTTTCGCCAAATTCCTAAACATGTGAATAATTTCAAGGGAAAAATTGTTCCGGGGCCGGGTATCGATCCCGGGACCTCTGGTTGAACGTACCAGCGCTCTTTCCAACTGAGCTACCCGGGAACTCCACCCGACACCGTCTCAACCTTTCCCTTTATATCCACACAACTCGCGTGGGCTGACGAAACGCCAGAGACCCACATCGAGTGCACACAAACTCTGTGTGACTTGGAATTGTGGTTTTCTGTTAACATACACAGTGACGTATATATTATTCAAATCTAGTCTTTCAGGTAAGGCTCCCTGTAAAGCAGATTTGAATAATTTCAAGGGAAAAATTGTTCCGGGGCCGGGTATCGATCCCGGGACGTCTGGTTGAACGTACCAGCGCTCTTTCCAACTGAGCTACCCGGGAACTCCACCCGACACCGTCTCAACCTTTCCCTTTATATCCACACAACTCGCGTGGGCTGACGAAACGCCAGAGACCCACATCGAGTGCACACAAACTCTGTGTGACTTGGAATTGTGGTTTTCTGTTAACGTACACAGTGACGTATATATTATGCAAATCTAGTCTTTCAGGTAAGGCTGCCTGTAAAGCAGATTTGAATAATTTCAAGGGAAAAATTGTTCCGGGGCCGGGTATCGATTCCGGGACCTCTGGTTGAACGTACCAGCGCTCTTTCCAACTGAGCTACTATATAAAAGTAAAATGGAATTACATTATCGGTGTCAAAATAGTAAATTACAATGTATTATTATTATTACTATTATTAGTCTATTATTATTATTATTATTATTATTATTATTATTATTATTATTATTAACGCATACAATTTATTTTTCAATATGCTGTCTGAATAGTAACAATATAACAGAATCAGTAAGAGTCTCCAACCTGGTAATACTGTCAGATCGATACTCCACAACACAGCCATGATAATATAGAGTAATACTATCATTCAATCATGTAATAGATAGATAGAATATTGGGTTACGAGCCCACAGGGTTTCCCGTCAAGCATTGGCCTCAAAGTGCGCCCATTGTGCTTTATTCACAGGATGTTACTGAAAGAGCGTACTCTCTGACAGGTATACTAAAACATCCCGAAGTTTACATATCCGAGTCAAGTTCGTAATGTGTTCGTATAGCCACGGAATAAGTTCGGAAAATAACACGAATCTTTATCGCACTGTTCTCGCCACATTTCTTACGAGGATCTATCTACAGTTTTCACTTTACATAAATATCTAATCAGGTTAAGTTTAATTCCTTTGATCTGACTTCTGCTGAGAAACAGAAGTTATTTCTGTACATCATGGCTGGTCACACAATTAATTCCCGTACCTGCAGTTCAGTTATAACATGATTATGTCTCGTGACCAGAACATAGTACGAAATGGAAATATCAAAATTGCAAATTTATCCTTTGAAAAGGAGGAAAAATTCAAATACCTTGGAACAACAGTAACAAATATAAATGCATTGATTAAAGTTCTCGTTAACACTTTGTTAAAAACATAAAATTTACTTTGTCATACGATAAAAGTGTTAAAATTGTTAAAAAAAGGTATATACCTTCGACAGACGGCCCGTTTCGACGCTTGGAAGGAAATTAAACGCAGAATAAATATCGGAAACGCCTGTTATTATTCTGCTGAGAATCTTTTATCATTCAGCCTGCTCTCAAAAAAGCTGAAAGTTAGAATTTATAAAACAGTTATATTACCGGTTGTTCTGCATGGTTGTGAAACTTGGACTCTCACTTTGAGAGAGGAACAGAGATTAAGGGTGTTTGAGAATAAGGTGCTTAGGAAAATATTTGGGGCTAAGAGGGGTGAAGTTACAGGAGAATGGACAAAGTTACACAACTCTCAACTGCACGCACTATATTCTTCACCCGGCATAAATACAAACATTAAATCTAGGCGTTTTAGACGGGCAGGGCTGAAACAACGCTGAAGATGTAGAAAATTCACTTTTTTGTTTTATTATAGTAATTATATTTGAGACTGTTTCAAATGATCTAATCATATAGTCAAATGTGGGCAAACATACGGTGTGTGAGTGAGTTGAGAGATTTGTTTTAATGGTGTTTTCTCGATTTAAAAAATTTTGAAACAGTTTATTGAATAGAAAAGCTCTTGCAAAACATTAGATTGGTCTGAATCTTCTCAAAGAGGTCAATTAAATGTTGATAAATACGAATTAATAAACATTTATAAAAATATTAATATCAAATTCCTTCAGGGCACATTCACATTGCATTTAGATTAAATATTATGTAATGGTAATTGAAGTTTGAAAATGTATTATGACTTTCTATTTAGACTGAGCTCAAACACCCAATTAATTTTTATTTCCATCACTATTTCCAAAAAAAAAAAAAAAAAAAAAATACAAACTTTGACGCAAGGTGCCTTTTTAATGACCTCAATATAAAATATATTTAAAAAATTTAGCTGTAATGGCACCAAATTTTGTACACATGACAGTATTGTTCACGTGGTTTAAATTTCACAAATTCTGAATGAAAATTGTGAAAGTTTTGAAACTCATATAGGCCTAAGTATCCCTTTAAAAGATGTTCAGCTATAGGCCTAGGGAAAGAAACTACCTTGGTACAAAAGTATTGGAGTGCAATGAGACTAATGGCTTCGTTGACAAAAGTGTAGGTATTGGACACACATTATCATGTACGCATCTGCCGAGAATATTTCTAACGTCAGACAAGAATAAAATGCTAATATAATTTCGCGGGATATCAGCCGAGTTAAGATTTTGGAATGCTCGAAGCTTTCGAACTGCTATCTCTGCAGCCATCTTCAGGGAAGTGATGTCCGAACAGAAAGTCGAAAGGTAATATAGATGTTAGGCTGTCTCAGGTGAAACGGGATTGGTTGGCGGATCGGCCAATCCGGGGCCGGGAATTGTCATCCCTCGTAAGCTCCGCCCCTCCCGGGATTCCTGTGTGAAGTTTGGCGGGCGGCGAGCCCTGTTCCACCGGTTGGAATCGGTTGCCGTCCTCGGTCCGTGATCTTCATGACCTTGATTGTAAGAGGGCCTAAGTTGGTCCAAGGCCGGTGTCCATGCCTGACTGAGCTGGAGTCCACTGTCTCTGTTAAAGTTGTTTTTCTCCAGCTTGATCTCACCTGAGACAGCCTAACATCTATATTACCTTTCGACTTTCTGTTCGGACATCACTTCCCTGAAGATGGCTGCAGAGATAGCAGTCGAAAGCTTGGAGCATTCCATAATCTTAACTCGGCTGATATCCCGCGAAATTATATTAGCGAACCAACGCCGAGAAAGCCTCAAATCATACAAGAATAAAATGAAAATCAAGACAGCTAAACGAACCTGCTAATATTGTGATCAGTAAATTTTGGAAGAAGTTAAAGAGAATCCTCGGGTTGCAATTGTATTCGTAAATGCTTGCAATACTTTTACTGTCTCAGTCTCCCGTGAATGGAATTCTTACCTCAGAAGATTAGGAGCTGCCAGACAATAACCACTTTCAAGAAAAGGCTGAACGATTTCTTACGAGCGCAGTCAAATTGAAGTTATAAATTGTGATCGAGTTTAATAATTTAATTTAGTTTAGGTATGATGATAATGATGATGATTATTATTATTATTATTATTATTATTATTATTATTATTATTATTATTATTATTATTTTATTGGTGTTGTGAAAATAAAAAGAATTGTCATTGTATTATATTAATTATGTATTATATTATATTGTATTGCAGTATTGTATTGTATTAATTACTAGCCGTACCCGTGCGCTCCGCTGCACCCGTTAGAAATAAATATAAAGGAATTACATAATTAAAATAGGACATTTGATCCAGGAACATTCGTGTTTGATAGAAGGATAAATCGTTTATTATGTTACTTAATTTAAATTGTATTAAAAAATTAAAATGCGGTCATTTTGATCCAGAGACCACTCATTTGGTCACAAAAATTATTTTAGGAAATACAGGAAACGAATGCCTATCAAGTTTTCTGTGCATAAGAAGCTATTTTAATCTTACCTGTCCTCGACTCACTCAGAAATTACTGTAATAACATTATAGAATTATGTCCATCTAGAGAAACTACACTTTCCAATGGTGAATTAATAATTAATTATACAAATCGGTTAATTTAGCTTCCGATATTACTTCATACAAACACACAAACATTCTCTGTAGGCTATGTTTCATAGCTTTGGATTGTTGTTGTCCAAGGCCCCTTATAGACGAAGTCATTTGTTTTTTATTTCATTACACGGCCTTAGATGGCGTTGTTATTGTAATTTTGAAACTCATTTATCTCATTAAATATCAGTCCTATCAAAATTTTGCATAGACTAAAACTTATCGGAAATTATTTTTAAAGAAACTTTTGTTATGAAATATTTTTCATGAAAATTCATAATAAGGGAAATATTTCGATTTATTTAATTCAAACCTCCTTATAACCCCCCTTTTAAATAAAGTATTTTGAATGCCATATAGCCTAAAATCTAAGTTACAACGAACTTAATTTATATTCCAATTTTCATATAAATCGGTTCAGCCATTATCGCGTGAAAAGGTAACAAACATACAGACAGACATACAAACAAAAATTTCAAAAATGCGATTTTCGGTTTCAGGGTGGTTAATTATATATGTTAGGATCAATTATTTTTGGAAAATCGAAAATTACCAGAAAAATTTCGGCTACAGATTTATTATTAGTATAGATTATTATTATTATTATTATTATTATTATTATTATTATTATTATTATTATTATTATTATACTAAAAATCTAGAGTGATTCATGTCGACTTTTGAAATTGATTTTATCAGAATTCTTATACCAAAAGAAGTACAGAATCTTAATATGTGAAAAAATAATTCGAAGACTGTCTTATCGGTGATGCTGAAGGAGTGGTAACAAAGAAGAAGAGGAAAGCAGATAGGCCTACTGCGTAAATGTGCGTGGCGCCAACCTCGATACAGAATAACCTGAGGTTAAATCACACCTCCGTTGTCTTCCTTACACCAAAACTCCCTGATAGAGGGTTAGACGTCGCCTAACACGTCGAACGACGCTTGTAATAAGGGAGTCGTTGGCGTGCTACCAAATAATCTAACGCCCGACAGATGTCTCAACTATCAGATGATAGAAGCTGTGGACGGGAAACTCTCCTTTACGCGAAGAACAAGCCAATTTTCGTTTCAAAGACAATTTCCATATAGCTTGTTATTAGAAATGAATACAGTCAATAAATTTCAGCCGACAATTTCCGTGTCTCTCTAATTTATTAAAGTACTGAACAGATAAAAGGATTTAGAAATTTGAACTAGGCATTTTCTTATGAAACAGTGCCTTCAAATTGTTTCAACACCGAAAGAATCTGAATTATGAATACTTAATCATCATCTGGTCCTGGAAACGGCTTTTCAAAGAATGGGTTGGTATAAATTTATTGGGATCATGAAGAAAATAGGTACAGATCGGGAAGAGAGGAGGCTATTCAGTAAACTTTATATGAAACGAGTCAAAGTTAGGATAGGAGAAGAAATGTCAGAAGGAAGTGAAATAGGAAGAGAATTAAGACAAGGATGCCCTTCCTGTTCAACTTCTATAGGGACATCATTTTATTTTTACTAACATTTCTAATATTAAACTGCCTATACCTTTAGCTTAAAGGTTGTGAACCGGAAACACCGTTTGCTAACCCCTTCCACGACTGGGGTTCGATGATACTGGCGTAAGATACAAACAAATCACTTTACTAGGTATAGGAGGGATGAAAAGTACGTAAAGTAGGAAACATCGCGATTTTGAGTTTGATAATTTTCATTAGGTTTTTGTTTAATCAAAATACAGTACTGTATTAACAATAAGCGTTTCTACTCTCGAACTGAGCTGTCCAGTCGGACGTATTCATTATGCAGTGTATATTATACTGTCTACAGTACATTAGCGTACAATATAGAGAATGAAGTTAAATTGAAAAATAATCATAATATGGATAGCCTATTTAAACACATATTTGAAAGTGATGGCCGTTCATTTCTATACAGGTTTCAATTCTTTTGTGCATATTATCGCACTATAGACTATTGCATCTAATTCCAATTACCAGTTTCGTCTTTCGTACTAGTAACTCATGTTGAAATAATTCTGTACCTACTCTATAAAAGAGTACCTTACGTACTGTAAATTCAATCTTCACTTCTGCCCGATCCGAAAAGATAAAATTACTCAGACATGCTATTTACTGTCCTTCCAAGTGGTTTTGTCGCAGGGTCGTAGAAAGGGGGGAAATCACGTGACAGTTAATTATTTAAGGAGGCCGTTTTATTTAAGTTATTTTAAACAGTTGTATAATATTACGTAGACGTCCAATTCCTAACAGAAATTAATGTTTTCAGAAAAGAGCTAAGACAGCCCAGCCACAAAGGGACGGGCAGAAGTGGGTGTGGGAAACTGGGATGCGACATAAGCAAACGGACGACAGTACCTGTGCGAGAATATGATTCAATATTGAAAGCAAACATATTTCTGGAACGTGCTACACTCACTAACTCAGTACTGTTTGTGTTTACTATGACCGTAAGGCGACTTTGACTGTATACGCTTGGTTCTGTGTGAAGAACGGTTGGAAGTTTACTAGTAGAGGGGGTGGGAGTGAAGTACATTCAAAAACTCAGGTACAATAAAAATTGAAGTAAAAATAAAATGATGTCCCTGTACTTGGAAGACTTAGTAAAAAATACTATGACAAGGATGATATTAGGAAAAAGAAAATAATGCATACGATTTTGCTGATGATATGGCATTGTTAGCGGAGGAGGAGACGATACTAAAGGATATGCTAATGGAGATAAATGTCAGCTGTGACCAGTATGGGATGAAAATAAATGCAAATAAGACAAACACTATGGTCATAGGAACAAAATAAAAAAGTAAACGTGCGAATACTAAATGAGGCAGTAGAGCAAGTGGACAGCTTCAAATACTTGGGGTGTACTATAAGCAGTAACATGAGCTGCTGCCAAGAAGTCAAAAGGAGGATAGTAATAGCAAAGGAAGGTTTTAGTAGGAAAAGAATCATTTTCTGCAGACAGTGGCAAAAATAATTGAGAAAGAAAAGACGTGGCATTGTATGGGGCAGAAACATGGACATTACAACAAAGTGAAGAGAAGCGAATAGAAGCATTTGAAATGTGGATATTCAATTCAATTCAATTTATTTGGCCATTAGACATACAGTTTTAGGCTTCGTCAGAATACATTGAAAAACATATAAATACATTAAAAAACACTAATAAAAGAAACAGTAAACTTTAAATAATACAATGAAAACATGAAATAATTTGAAACTTTTAAATTAAAGAAAACTAACTAAATTGCAATTAAACTTATTTATTAAAATACAATTTCATACAAGTTTGTGTTAAAAAACTCAGCAACAGAATAAAAAGGATTATTCAATAACCAATTGTAAAATACAGTTTGAAGCTATTGATTGGTAATTTATAATATTGACTTGGGAGCTTATTATATAATTTCATCCCCATAATTAAAAAGTTTGTGTTGCTCTTATGGAATATTAATTTGTTCACTATTTCTAATTTCATGATCATGTATATTGGCCACTAATGAGTAATTGTCGATATTTTGTCGAGCGTAAAGTTAGGAAGAAGAATGGGAACGTGTGAAGTGGATAGACAGAATAAGAAATGAAGCTGTGTTGGGAAAAGTGGGTGAAGAAAGAATGATACTGAAACTGATCAGAAAGAGGAAAAGAAATTGGTTGGGTCACTGGCTAAGAAATAACTGCCTACTGTAGGATGCACTGGAAGGAATGGTAAACGGGAGAAGAGTTCGGGGTAGAAAAAGATATCATATGATAGACGGCATTAAGATATATGGATCAGATGAGCAAACAAAGAGGAAGGCAGAAAATAGGAAAGACTGGAGAATGCTGGGATTGCAGTGGAAGACCTGCCCTTGGGCAGAACACTGAATGAAATGAAAACAGTTGAAAACCTGTTTAGCCAAACAAGTGCTGAAGTCATGAAACAAATATTTAACAAACTGTTTAGATGAAAGAATAATGGAACAGAGAAAAATTCTCTCCGGCACCGGGACTTGAACCCGGGTTTTCAGCTCTACGTGCTGATGCTTTATCCACTAAGCCACACCGGATATCCATGACGCAGAATATCTGCATGGAAATATCATATGTACTTCGGTACATTAAAATAATATATATGATATGCGTAAATCACTCCGTGATTTAAGACGGCGCTTATTCCGTCGGATCCGGCCAACTAGTCACTCATAACGAGTGCACCTCAGCACATATGTGGACTTCAGTCCTACGTTCATAGACATCTATGATGTAGTGCAGAGGGAGGCCACTAGAGGGAACCCAAGAATTGGAACTTAAACTGAGACGATTCTGTCGACAACGGGATGGGTTTCCGGTGTGGCTTAGTGGATAATGCATCAGCACGTAGAGCTGAAAACCCGGGTTCAAGTCCCGGTGCTTAGAGAAACTGGTCATAAGGGAAGGGTACATGTAAATATAGCGAGTTTTAAACAGTTGTAGCTAATTTGAAACATAACGTCGCTGAAACTACGTCGTTTTGCTTGTATAATTATACATTTAAAAGCACTGACAGCGAGATACTGAGCCTAATAACGGTATTGATTTCCTTGTATAACGGACCATAACAGCAAATGTTTCTTTTTGTTTAGAAATCTGTTTCCATCCCTCAATTGCTTTTCTTTGTCTCTCTCGTCTAACTTTGAACATTGTTTTGTTGTTATTGAGTTTTATATATGTATTCAGCTGCATTTTTCTATCAGTGACTTTGTAATTTCTGTCGGCATTTTCTGTTACTTTTGTTGATAAGTTGTATAAAATCCTCCACAATATAGGCCTAGATAATGAAATATTCTTAGCCACAAATATCAATATTACAGCAGCGTTCTGATTTTGATCCCTCAACTGTCAAATACGGCTACAATATTCATGAAAACGCTAATAGTTCCTGTAACATCCATACATGGCAATGGCTGTTTATTTTACAATGTTCATACAATATTAATAACTTCATCACTAGTAAATAACAGTCATACAGCATTTGCCAAAATTTTAACGTGAAACGTTAATCACGGATTGTCTATTGAATAAAATATTACGACAATGTCATCTGACATCAGTTAGCAAGGGCAATGAGCTATGTCACAATTCTGAATTCAGTTCTTTATAGTGGGGTTCAACATAAGATTAGTTCCTAAAAAGCTATTATGGCCGTATTTTCAATGCTGTTAACAGCTATCAGATATCACCAAAGGAGGTAAGATCACAGTGATAAAGGTAAAAGGTAAAGGTATCCCCGTAACATGCCATGAAGGCACTTGGGGGGCATGGAGGTAGAGCCCCATGCTTTCCATGACCTCGGCACTAGAATGAGGTGGTGTGGTCGGCACCACGCTCTGACCGCCTTTTACCCCGTGATATGTACTGAAATAACAAACACCGGTATGTATTTATTTTTATCTGTTTATCTACTAATTAATTAATTTACTTATTTATTAGTGATCTAATATTAAACTACAGGCTGGAGGAAATAAAAGTCAATCGCTTTTATTTCGAATTTATTTTGTAGTATTCTTAAAAGCGACAATAATGCAATATTTTCAGGAGTTTCATTCGAAAACTGTCTAAAAACATGGATGAAACATTAGTGAATGCCCATAATGTCCCTGAATGCCAAACACTCTTCATTTTGAACTTACTGTTTAGTATTCTCAAAAAGTGTCAATTGCAGAGCATCTTCAGTACTTGCATTCTAAACGTCTCTCGAAAGAATACTACTGAAGGACCATAATATCCATGTAAGTCAATTGCTCTTTATTTTGAATTTATCTTCTAGTGTTGTTAAAATGTGTCAATTGCAGAACATCTACAGTACTTTCATTCTAAAATCTCTCGAAAGAATACTACTGAAGGACCATAATATCCATGGAGGTCAATAGCATTTTATTTTGAATTTATCTTGTAGTATTGTTAAAATGTGTCAATTGCAAAACATCTTCAGTACTTTCATTCTACAATCTCTCGAAAGAATACTACTGAAGGATCACAATATCCATGGAAGTCAATCGCTCTTAATTTTGAATTTATCTTGCAGTATTTTTAAAAACGACAATAATTCAATATCTTCAGGATTTTCATTCGAAAACTGTCTAAAACATGGATGAAATATTAGTGAATGCCCATAATGCCCCTGAATTCCAAATACTCTTCATTTTGAACTTACTATGTAGTATTCTTAAAAAGGGTCAATTGCAGAACATTTTCAGCATTTTCATTCTAAAATCTCTCCAAGAATACTAGTGAAGGACCATAATATCCATTGAAGTCAATCGCTCTTTATTTTGAATTTATCTTGTAGTATTGTTAAAAAGTGTCAATTGCAGAACATCTTCAGTACTTTCATTCTAAAATCTCTTGAAAGAATACTACTGAAGGACCATAATATCCATTGAAGTCAATCGCTCTTTATTTTAAATTTATCTTGTAGTATTGTTAAAATGAGTCAATTGCAGAACATCTTCAGTACTTCCATTCTAAAATCTCTCGAAAGAATACTATTGAAGGACCATAATGTCCATGGAAGTCAATCGCTCTTTATTTTGAATTTATTTTGTAGTATTGTTAAAATGTGTCATTTGCAGAACATCTTCAGTACTTTCATTCTAAAATCCCTCGAAAGAATACTAATGAAGGACCATAATGTCCATGGAAGTAAATCGCTCTTTATTTTGAATTTATTTTGTAGTATTGTTAAAATGTGTCATTTGCAGAACATTTTCAGTACTTTCATTCCAAAATCCCTCGAAAGGATACTACTGAAGGATCACAATATCCATGGAAGTCAATTGCTCTTTATTTTGAATTTACCTCCTAGTAATGCTCAAATGAGTCAATTGCCGAACATCTTCAGTACATTCATTCTAAAATCTCTCGAAAGAATACTACTGAAGGACCATAATATCCATGGAAGTCAATCGCTCTTTATTTTGAATTTATCTCGTAGTATTGTTAAAATGAGTCAATTGCAGAACATCTTCAGTACTTTCATTCTAAAATCCCTCGAAAGAATACTAATGAAGGACCATAATGTCCATGGAAGTCAATCGCTCTTTATTTTGAATTTATTTTGTAGTATTGTTAAAATGTGTCATTTGCAGAACATTTTCAGTACTTTCATTCCAAAATCCCTCGAAAGGATACTACTGAAGGATCACAATATCCATGGAAGTCAATCGCACTTTATTTTGAATGTATCTTGTAGTATTGTTAAAATGTGTCACTTGCAGAACATCTTCAGTACTTTCATTATAAAATCTCTCGAAAGAATACTACTGAAGGACCATAATATCCATGGAAGTCAATCGCTCTTTATTTTGAATTAATCTTGTGGTACTGTTAAAAGTGTCAATTGCAGAACATCTTCAATACTTTCATTCTAAAATCTCTCGAAATAATACTACTGAAGGACCATTATATCCTTGCAAGTCAATCGTTCTTTATTTTGAATTTATCTTGTAGTATTGTTAATAGTGTCAATTGCATAACATCTTCAGTACTGTCATTCTAAAAGTCTCTCGAAAGAATACTACTGAAAGACCATAATGTCCATGGAAGTCAATCGCTCTTTATTTTGAATTTATCTTGTAGTATTGCTAAAATGTGTGAATTGCAGAACATCTTCAGTACTTTCATTCTAAAATCTCTCAAAAGAATACTACTGAAGGACAATAATATCCATGGGAGTCAATCGCTCTTTATTTTGGATTTATCTTGTAGTACTGTTAAAATGTGTGAATTGCAGAACATCTTCAGTACTTTCATTCTAAAATCTCTCGAAAGAATACTACTGAATGACCATAATATCCATGGAAGTCAATACCTCTTTATTTTGAATGTATCTTGCAGTATTGTTAAAATGTGTCAATTGCAGAACATCTTCAGTACTTTCATTCTACAATCTCTCGAAAGAATACTACTGAAGGACCATAATATGCATGGAAGTCAATCCCTCTTTATTTTGAATGTATCTTGTAGTATTGTTAAAATGTGCCAATTGCAGAATATCTTCAGTACTTTGATTCTAAAATCTCTCGAAAAAGTACTACTGAAGGAGCATAATATCCATGGAATTCAATCGATCTTTATTTTGAATTTATCTTGTATTGTTAAAATGTGTCAACTGCAGAACATATTAGTACTTTCTTTCTAAAATCTCTGGAAAGAATACTGCTGAAGGACAATAATATCCATGGAAATCAATCGCTCTTTATTTTGAATTTATCTTGTAGTATTGTTAAAATGTGTCAATTGCAGAACATCTTCAGTACTTTCATTCTAAAATCTCTCGAAAGAATACTACTGAAGGACCATAATATCCATGGAAGTCAATCGCTCTTTATTTAGAAATTATCTTGTAGTATTGTTAAAATGAGTCAATTGCAGAACATCTGCAGTACTTTCATTCTAAAATCTCTCGAAGGAATATTACTGAAGGACAATAATGTCCATGGAAGTCAATCGCTCTTTATTTGAATTTATCTGGTAGTATTCTTAAAATGAGTCAATTGCAGAACATCTTCAGTATTTGCATTCTAAAAGTCTCTCGAAAGAATACTACTGAAGGACCATAATATCCATGGACGTCAATCTCTCTTTATTTTGAATTTATCTTGTAGTGTTCTTAAAAGCGACAATAATGCAATATCTCCATGATTTGACTCCGAAACTGTCTAAAAAACACGAATGAAATATTAGTGAATATCCACATCGCTTATGAATGCCAATGAGTATTTATTTGCAATTGATACCCAAGTATTCATAAGAGACGTTTCAACTGCGTGAGCATCTTCTGGATTATATTCTAGAAGTGTCCCAAAACATAGGCCTATATTTAACATCACCGAAGACCTGTTACATTCATATACACCAATCACGGTTTATTTTATAACGATCATGCAACAAATTTAAAGACAGGCGTCAGCTGTATAGCAACTTGTGATTCAGATCACTCAGCTGTCTAGGAAACACAGCTATAACATTATTAAGCAAGAAGTCGGCGACAACGCATGTGGATGTGGTATCAAGACGTGGATGTCGGGATGACACATCGACTGCACAATGTCTGTTTAACATACCGCTGCACAGAGACCGCAAAACCGTGCTGCCACCCGGAACTTTGACAAGCTGGATGAGTTAAATTCCTTCAACATTGCTTCACAAAACCTTGACACATGGAATGGAGTACAGTAGACTGGAACAGGATGGGATTTGTAGACGGGGGAGAGAAAGGGAAGTGAATTTTCTCAGGATTGGCACATTATCTGTGCAACATTTATTGATTATATAGTTTCACCTACTAGAAAGAGTTTACAGTTCAATTGTTTGTCAATAACACAAGTTCTGAAACTGTGTTAAGCGGATCCCTACTGTTTTTCTAAAGAAACAGAAAACTTTTTTGGAGGAAAGAGGCAGCAGACGGTAAAGACAAGGGACAGTTAAGAACGAATAAGAATATAAGGTTATGTTTGGTTGAACTTTTGGCCATTATCGTATTGGTCCTTCCTGACTTGGTTGACATAATTTTCAGTTTAAGCATTTGTTTAATATAGATGAATAACGTTGAAAACTTTCCGTGTATGATCAAAACAGAAGAGAGAATTTCTTGACGTAACATTTTCGATGATCCTTTCCTGTCGTGTTCTATCACCAAATACGATAACGAGCTTCGTAATTTTACTTCATTGTGAAATTATGTGAAGTGCACATTATTTACTCATGTGATAGCTACTAGATTACGTCTATTTTTGGCTTTCCCTCCTAAGTTCTCTAATTTTTCTTCATATGTAACGGCGAAAATCAGAGTGAGTCAAGTGGCCCACAGGTTTGAAGCAAACGTAGAGATTTATTTTCAGCCCCAATAATTTCCATTGCAAGAACGCGTTTCTTTCCTACCTTTTAATTGATAATTCCTTCTTCCACCCTCCTCTTATTGATTAGATAAGTAACATATGAAGAAACATTAGTGAACTAATTCATTCATTCATTCATTCATTCATATGGTAGACAGTAAATATCTATAGTTTGAAAACAATGTACTTTGCATACTTCATTCGGTAATGAGTTTTGGAATAATATTCTGCGAAAATTCTACACATAGTAACAGTATATTCATACTACTAAAATGAATAATTAGAATAATAGTAGGTGCCAAATCTAGGGAATCGTGTAGGACTATTAAAAAGAACTAAAAATAATGTCCATGGCTTGTCAGTATATGTTTTCATTAATAATCTTCCTCGTATGTAATCGTGAAAACTTTGTAACTAATTCAACAGTTCGTAGTATAAATACTCGTCAAAAAAGACTTTCATACTCCAGCGGCGGTAAATGTACCGTGCTATCAAAAAGGAGTGTGTTATAGGGTAGTAAAATTTGTAATAGCCTTCCTATGGATATAAAAAATTAACTCAAAATATAAGATTATTTAGGGCCAAAATAAAGAAGTATCTAATTTCTCACGCCTTTTATTACGTAGGTGAATTTATGACAATCAACAACACTGCATGAATATTTCCGTCTTGTATTAAGTATCGATACTACATTCAATCATTTATTGTAATTCATTCATCCATCCATTCATTCCTTCGTTCATTCAAATATTGGATGTATGGGTTGGTATAGGTTATACATATAACTATAACAATATAAGTTACACAAGTCCTTCCATTTATCTTTAAAGTTTCCTCGTCAGGTCTTTCCTTATTTGTTTGTTTATTAATTATTTACTTACTTACAGTATTTATTTATTTACTTGTGTATTTAGTTATTTATTTACTCACTTTATTCATCTATTATTATTATTATTATTATTATCATCATCTATAAAGGGAAACTAATTAATAAACAACAAAAGGCTATTATCACAGATCCAACTATACGCATGGAGAGATATCTCAACCAAGAACATCACATTGATCATGAAAAGAGGACCATTTATGAGCCTTGTATTTCCTACCTTAGTGCCAAATATAACATCCTTCTCTTCAATTGGTCAGCAATAGGTTTAGTTTTTGGTGTTCGGGGTTCTTTACCAAAATTTAAATACAATTTTTTTAAACAATTATCACTAAAGGCTGTGATGTATCTTGTCTCACTGTGAAAAGAGAGAGAAAGGAGATATGTCTTACTTCGTCTGTATTGTTAAGGCGATGGGAGAGTGGAGCGATACTGTCCATACATCCAGTGGCGGAAGGGACTAGTTGATATATTCTGTAGCGCAAAATAAAATAACAAAATATCCCTCTTCGTACTGTGTAGTTCCGTCACTGAGCTTGTCTTTCAAGAAACTGAGTTCCGTCAGCCTGTACAATAACAAGACTTTGAAAGGAATCCTGAAAATTTACAACCCTCCTATAATCTCCACCCTCATTTGAAGGGACTTGGTTTTATTGCTACTGAGACAAGATAAACCTTACCAGTTATACCATCTTCTGAAATTAAAAAGGAAATCATCACCCAAATTCTTAAAGATTCCCTACAGATTATTCAACTTCATTTACACCAGTCAGAAGATCTTAATAAAGGATAAGCCATATGTTAATTTTAACTAAAATCTTTTATTTATAAATTTAATTTTTGAAGTTATTAACAGTGGTAAATCTCTTTATCACTCATTCATTTTTATTTATTTACGTATTTACTTGTTTGTCTTTTTTATCTCCCTGTCTACTTTATTTATTTATTTATTTACGTATTTATTCATTCAGGCGCAATTAAGTCCATCGGACCTTATCTAGCACTGAGCCAGAAGCAAAAGCATACATTTACAGTGGTGTACAAGGCAAAAGTGATATATAATTTTTTGGCGAAAATGAGACTTTGCTATAGCTATGTAGTGCATCCTGATGGTATCTTTATTGTGGCAAAAGATGACATACATATCTCTTACTTTTTCTCTCTAACCCGTTGCTATGAAGCATGTTTTCCATCGTTTTATACCAGCCGTGGCGAAAATGCGACTCACGAGCACATTGTGGCTCGCACTGATAGCTGTGCATTTCTCTTGCTTCTAACCTTCCCCAACCCCCACCCTCTCACTCACTGGAGTAAACTCCGTTCCAATTCTATTTGTCTCTGACCTGCGAGTGGCATATGTCTCTCTCGAAACCATGTACGTCTAAAAAAACGAAAGTTTAAAGTAGAATGGGAGGACGCATTTTTTTTTTTTGCTGCCAATACGATGAGAATATTAAATGTATGATTTGTTCGCGAGTATCACGAGGAAAACGGTTGTATAAGATAAAACGGCATTATACTACATGTCACTTATGAAACATTAAAAGGTTAAATGTTGTTGTTGTTATTAATATCATCATCATCATCATCATCATCATCATCATCATCATCATCATCTCCGTACGTCGACCCTTTTTCAGCAGATGTACGAATAATGCGGTTAGCTCTTCAATTTGAACTCACTGATTTACTATGTGATGTTAAATGAAAGCTAGATGCAAGGACTTGACAAATGTTGAACTTTCAAATCTTTGCCAAAAAATAAATATCCGAAGTTTCGTTCCTTCGCTTGCTCTGTTGAAGTCATGTTCGCTACAAATTACGTTTGTGAAAAATTATTTTCAACAATGAAAATAGTAAAAACCAAATTTAGATCACTACTGACAGACAAATATCTTCGTGATCAACTACGACTGGCAGTAAGTGACATAATTCCTGATTTTGAAACTTTGTCGCAGAAACATTCTGAAGACGGTTAATTTTAGGTTGTGATATTGTTCATTTACTGTTCATTTCTTTCTTCGTTACACGTACTAGACATTAGTTTGTAGCCTTGTACTGTATAAAATTGTATATAAGTGCTTGACGCAAGGAAAATGAAAGTCCGTTAATAAGTCAGACAGTTGCTTCACTTCCCCTTCGGGTGTCCGCCTCCCTCCATAGGTCCTATGCACGTTGCAGGTTACACAGTGGCTCGGCGCACGATTACATTTTCTCCACGGCTGTTTTATACAGTCGTTCAAACTTTAAATGCTCACTCCTGAAAAACAGCAAGACATGACATACCCATCACATTTTACTTTGGAGTCACAGAATTAAAACAAAATAAAATGCGGTCGGATCGCGATGTTGCTCGTCATCCCAGAAAACAGAGATCTTCACCTTCTTGGCCCTCATGGTTCTCGATCTCACCAGCGGGGTCAGTTAAGACTACGTCCGCGAGGGCCTGGGTACGGTCCGCCGGGCCATGGTCACGTTAACACATGGGATTTCGAAACCTCACGCACACCGCACGCTTCCCTCTCAGGTTTTCTGATTTATAAAAGGCATTCGTACTGCAGTACGGGCGTGGCGGATTTACGAGCGATTAGCGTTCACACCGACGAGGCTGTAGTCCTCGCTGCTGCATTATCCAACGCAAGCCAGGCGGACATGCATCCCGCCGTACATTTTTAAATGTGCCCCAGTTCGCCGCGTCGCGCCGCCACGGTACAGTCTATGCCACACGCACCGCTCTCACGTACAGTCGTGGTTCACATATAGGCCTAAAATTTCCAGCTTCGGAAAATTATAATACCTTATCAGCAGGAATTTTAATTCACGGAAACTTTGTACATCGTCACTTCACCTTGACAAAAAATAAAATTGTATTCTTGTAAAATTTTGATTTACATCTCACTTGACAATACGTATCAGAGGAAGAATAATTGAGGCGGTATCCGGAAATTGGGCCCAAAGGTCTATAGGCCTTTTTGTTTTGGGAGAACATTTAATTCGAGTCTGAGTTTTAAAATCTACTTGCTTACGCAGTTTCGTTTCAATATCTTATAAACACAAAACAGGGTAGGTAATTGAATGAACCCCACGCACCCCTACATAGTTGTGGAACTCTGAAGATGATTATGCGCACTATTCAAAACATACAGAGGTGAGCCTGCCTGGAGAGAAATAAAAAATAGGTTGCAGCCGCCAAATTACTCTTCAAGGAACGACCACTCATATAAATTGAGGGAAAGAAGGCAGAGGACGGACACTGGAAAGTTTTCTTTTCTCAATCGTACTATCAGGGACTGGAATGCTTTACCTGCAGACTTACTAAAAGCTTTACCAACAACCAAAAATGTATTTAAAAATAGGCTTAAGGACCTTACTAATAGACTGTAATTATACATAGTATTTAAAGGGTGTAAATGATATGTTGTTATTGAAGTGTTGTATCAGTGAAGAATTATGTTGTATCAGTGAAGAAGTATGTCGTGTCAGTGAAGCGTTCTGTGTAAGTGAAACGTGTTTCTGTCAGTGAAGCTTTATAGTTTATAGTGGCAGTGCATAGTATTTGAACAGTGAAATGTTTTTGAAGTGTTAGTGAAATCAGGATAGAATCAGTGAAATGTGTCGTAGTTCCATTGCAGTGAGTGAGTTGACAGCGAAATGAGTGTAATTTGAAAGGTACTTGTGCAGATATGAACATATCATACTCGTGGGTTTTAGTTCGATCTTAGATTTAAGATACAAATTAGATTTATTTCAAATGTTATTTTAAGTGATCGTTTCTTTTAATTTAATATATTCCCTGTTGTTGTTGTTGTTGTTATTATTATTATTAATTATTGTTAGTATTAATTATTAGTATTATTATTAATTGTATTTTTAATTAATAAGTTTATTATTGTCATTATTGAGTGTAATTAGTTACCACTGCCACCGGGTATATACCCACTGCAGTGTGAATAAATACATACATACATACATGATTCTCAAAGTGAGTGAGAGTCCATCCAGGATGTGGACTAAAGTGTAAACTGCAGTCTGAAGATAAACTTTGAAGTGAGTGTGATTGCATCACATATTCATTTTTTTATGAGGTATGGCCACAAAGCCATTTAAAATATGCGCTCCTACATACATGACTTGTATCGTCTCAAATGCAGGTAGTAAGGCCGTAAAAGCATTACGAGAGGGGTTCGGCCAGCGCCGTGGATCGTGTCCCGGCATAGCTCAGTTGGAAAGAGCGCTCAGCGCGCAGAGCTGAGAGGTCCTGGGTTCGATTCCCGGTGCCGGTACGAATTTTTCTCCTATTAAATGGTAACGAGTGTGATTAGATTAATTCTAAATAACCTGTAATTTGTATTCTGTACCCAACAGATATTCTTGATTTTCACGTACTCAGTACAATTTGTAACTTAACTATGAAACATATGTAAGAAATATAAATTTTACTAAAATGATTTTGAACTTGTAAACCTCTGTAATGTGCGCTGTTCAATGCTGATGTTTAACTTCTGTTAAAATATAATCATATTGAAAGTATTTTGATAAAATAAACTTGTTCTCTGGAAAAAGGACCTATAAAATGCTCTAATAAAATGTATATATTTGTAACACCATTAAAATCGCAATGCATTATTTAACAAAAAGTTGTAGACAAATATTATTGTAACAGTATGCAAATTGTTATTTTAATAAACGTGCATACAAAGCGTAATTACTTAAAAATAGATCTTTCAATCTTTGTTTTCTCAAAACATGAGTTTTGCTTATGGGCCCTTTTTCCGGCTACCGCCTCAATTGTTTGTATACAGAGTGTGCCATTTATATTGTGCACCTATTATAACTTTTTGTTTGGATAGGTATTGGAATTTTTGTTTTTGAGCGTTATGTTAGAACGGGGGGCTAACATGAGTGTGGAGATTTGGTGCATGTAACTACATTATGGTACAAGATATACGTGACGTCATCAATTTTTGAAATAGCACTACATACTTTAATCATGTTACATTGATTACACACGTTAAGACGAGTTCAAAAATGTATCACAATGTCACCTTCCCAATCAATAACGGAGATCGAATGTATCCTGCCTAAAGTAAGTCTATATTGAAGAATGTGGTTATTTGACGTAGTGGGTAATATCAGAAGCCGCCGCCGGCATAGCTCAGTCGGCTAAGGCGCTTTCATGCCGATCCGAAGTTGCATTTGCGTTCGTGTTTGATTCCCGCTTGGGCTGATTAGCTGGTTGGGTTTTTTCCGAGGTTTTCTCCAAGCATAAAGCAAATGTTAGGTAATCTATGGCGAATCCTCGGCCTCATATCGCCAAATGTCATCTCGCTATCACTAAACGCTAAATAACCTCGTAGTTGATACAACGTCGTTAAATAACTAAGTAAAAGATCAGAAACTGAATTGTTTCTCAATGAGTAAAATGCATAACAAGCAAGATTGCGTCATGTTGATGTATGTATGTATGTATGTATGTATGTATGTATGTATGTATGTATGTATGTATGTATGTATGTATGTATGTATGTATGTATGTATGTATGTATGTATGTATGTATGTATGTATGTATGTATTTATTAACACTACAATTGGGTATACACCCGGTGGCAGTGATATATAATATACAATAATACCATTACAATTATACAATAATTACAGCAATAAAAAAAATAAAAATAAATAAAATAAAATAAAGTAAACCTAAATTTATTTCTAACTATAAATAAATAGATGCAATAAACCTAGGACTATAAATAAAAACTATTCTATAATAACGCCTAACAATAAGCAAAAGTAAACCTAACTTATAGGTACTTCTATTTCACCCATCTATTACCAATTTAAATAATTACATATCACTTTAATTAATTACAAATTAACTTAATTACATATCATCTTAATTAATTACATATCACCTTAATTTATTTACATATCATCTTAACTAATTACATATCAACTTAATTAATTGCATGACACAACTTAGATAATTACATTGAACCTACAATTACATTTTCAGTCTAATCTTCTCAACCTTTCCTTAAATATATTGATTTTGAGAGGACCGCCCTGAAAGATTGCCGCAGGTAAGCTGTTCCAGTCTACTATTGTGCGGTTAACAAAGGAAAATTTTTCCACGTCCGTTCTTTGTTTTCTACATTTAAACTTCCTAATATGACACTGGTTATTTTGTACACTTGTTTGTGCTCATCTTTCTAAAAGTTCTGCAGTTCGTATCGTTTATATTTTGAGCAGTACTTAATTTTGCTTAATAAAATTTTACAAACGTTGTTTCATTCTCATACTTTTGCCACATCTGTAATTCCTTCATGATATTTACAATGAAAAATCATACCATTATTGACACCACCCCCCTTTTTCCGCATCTTATGACTTTTTTTTTTACTTTATTATTTAGCGACGATGTATAAACTACTAGGTTATTTAGCGTCGATGGGATTGGTGATAGCGAGATGGTATTTGGCGAGATGAAGCCGAAGATTCGCCATAGATTACCCGACATTTGCCTTACAGTTGGGAAAACCTCGGAAAAAACCCAATGAGACAATAAGCCCAAGCGGGAATCGAACCAGCGCAACTGCTGATCGGCAGGCAAGTGCCTTAGCCGGCTGAGCTAGGCCGGTGGCCTTATGACCTTGTTGCACTAGAAATTGTGCCTGTGTAGGCCACGTATTATTCACGAATGTAATGTATACAGTGGAAGAGCGATTCAATTAGCAACTGCCAGCTAATTTTGATGAAATTTTATTACCACACTGTTAATACAATATGGCGACCCGGTCCAGTATTGAGTATACTTATTGATGGGCACTCAAATTTTAATAAAGATCAATCTATAATTTCATTAAAACATCTCATTAAATATATACTGGTGCGAAATATTTAAAACTGGAGCTTTGTGTGCACGCGATACACAACCAATCTCTTCCCCTAATGAAATAAATAGAAGAACAATTCCCGCAGCTGTGGTACAGTCACAGCGTGGCTATATAAAACCGACGACCTCGTTTCAATTCCCCGCGAGGAATTCATAATTTATTTCTTTGCCACTAGTCGTACCATGCGGATGTTGGAAACTTGGGTAGGGAACTCCGGGGATGTACGATACAATATTGGACAATATCGTACAATATTGGACGAAGTGAGATGAGAATGTGCCCATTTCAAATCATTTTGAAAGCGTTGTAAATAATTGGTACGTAACTTTTGGAATGCACATAAAAGTCAAACTGTAAGTAAATTATACAGGGACATCATTTTATTTTTACTAACATTTTTAATATCAACTTGCCTATATCTGTGGATCAACGCTGTTTTCTACCCCCTTCCACGACTGGAGTTCGATGATACTGGCGTAATATACAAACAAATCACTTTACTAGGTATAGGAGGGAAGAAAAGTAGTTCATCCATTTACGTAAACTAGGAAATATTGCGCTTTTGAGTTTGATCATTTTCATTAGGTTTTTGTTTAATCAAAATACAGTACAATATTAACAATGAGTGTTTTTACTCACGGACGTATTAATTAATTATGCAGTGTAGTCTATATTATACTGTCTACAGCACATTAGCGTACAATATAGAGAATGAAGTTAAATTGAAAAATAATCATAATATGGATATTTAAACACAATTTTTAAAATGGTGGCCGTTCATTTCGATAGAGGCTTCAGTTCTAATGTGCATATTATCGCACTATAGACAATTGTACCTAATCCCAATTACCAGTTTCGTTCTTCGTAGGCCTACTAGTAACTCATGTTGAAATAATTCTGTACCTACTCTATAAAAGAGTACCTTACGTACTGTAAATTCAATCTTCACTTCTGCCCGATCCGAAAAGATAAAATTACTCAGACATACTATCTGCTGTCCGTCCAAGTGGTTATGTCGTAGGGTCGTAGAAAGGGAGGAAATCACGTGACAGTTAATTACTTAACGAGGCCCTTTTATTTCAGTTATTTTAAACAGTTGTATAATATTACGTAGACGTCCAATTCCTAACAGAAATTAATGTTCTCAGAAAAGAGCTATGACAGCCCAGCCACTAGCTGGCGAATAAAAGCTGGTGGGGGAAACCGGGATACGACGTAGGCAAATGGACGACAGTACCTGTGCGAAAATGATTCAATACTGAAAGCTCTTTCGTCACTGGAAAACGCGAACATATTTTTGGAACGTACTATTTACTATGACCGTAAGGCTACTATGACTGTATATGCGGTCTTGGATCTGTGTGGAGGACGGTTGATCTTCATTAGTAGAAGGGGTGGGAGTGAAGTACATTAAAAAACTCAGGTACAATAAAAAATGAAGTAAAAATAAAATGATGTCCCTGTAGTACGTAGCCTATGTAACTTACGTTTAGTCAGCTTTCCGAAGACTGGTTGGAACCTCGTGACACCAATAAGAAATCACTCATGAAAAATAAAATATCAAATAATTATATCATCATCATCATCATCATCATCATCATCATCGTCCTTGCAGGTATTAGGCCTAGTGGCCTGTTACGGTCTCCGTCCATCTTTTCAGGGGGCGTCCCAAAGATCGTCTTTCATGTGGTATATAGCGGAGAATTTGTCTTGGGAGTCTGAAACAGTCCATTCTATTGACATGGTTGTCATTTTTATCTATAGTGATTGAGATGTTCATAAATATGTGTAGTTTTCAATTCTTTTGTAATTAGTTCATTCCTTTTGTGGTCAAGCAAGCTGCAGCCGGCAGTCCTCCTTAGAAATCTCATTTCCGCAGTTGTTAGGCATTGAACATCTGAGTTTCAGACGGTCCAGGCCTCACTACCATATATGAGGACATGTCTTGCTAGAACTTTATATGCTTTTAACCTGGTATGTTTTTGGGTTTTCGTGGTTGTGAAAACCTGGTTGATGGTTCTTAAGGCTCCATTAAAATATTGAATATTTTCAGATTATATCAGTAACAGGTAAACATGTCAAATTATAACCTAAATATTTAAATGAGTTTACATGTTATAACGTATGGGTTCCAATACAAATTTTACTCCTAACTGGCTGTTTACCTTGGAACGCCATAACTTTTGTTTTGTTTGAAGAAATTTTCATATTGAAATTTTGTGCTATTATAGATAGCAGATTATAGATAAATAATTATAGATAAATAAATAAATAAGCCATCCTATAAAATGGAAAATATGGTAGTATAATACATTATGCAACGAGCCTATAATGATAGTAATTAAGACGCGAGTATGTTTGTTTATGAATTGAGCGCAAGCGAGTTTCATAATTTTCATACGAGCGTCTTAATTACCATTATAGGCAAGTTTCATACGACTTTTTATGCTCGACCATATTTCTAACTTGAAATTATTCAGAAGTATTCATTTTATTGGTATCTGACTGGAGAGCGGAAGTGACCTTGTGCATAGCTCGTAAATTTTGAGATGTGCGCAGACGCGAAAGTATTAATTTTTTTCCGAGGAACAATAATGTCATTGACCTTGATGTAATCTAGAGAATAACATGAACTAATTTAGATATAGTCTGGAAATTGATTTAGAATTGAAAAACGAGATGACAAATTGAATTTATTTGAATATTATTTACAATTAACACTAATTATTATAGTAACAGAACATAACCTTCTGCGACAGTATTGGATTTCCAGCCTCCGTGACGTTTCCCTCGTTGTCTTTCGATTGCATATCCGAGAATAATCGAAAGCCTGAACTTTAATGAATAGGTGTACTTTAATGACATGCATTAAAGGACTGCTAACAGGTGTATAATTACTACATTTCGGCATGTCCGAGCATAAAATACCATATGCTATGCTGATGTTGCTGTGTTAATAGCAAATTATGAAGATGACTTACAAAGGCTATTACACCAATTTAATAAAAAAAGGCTAAACAATATAATATGACAATCTCATCGCAGAAAAATAAGAGTGTAGTTATAGTAAAGCGACCTGTAACATGTAAACTGGAATCAGAAGGGCCTCAATTGAACAAGTGATACCGTTTAACTACTTGGGAACTATTATCATCAGGTATGAAGATCTGACCTCAGAAGCACAGTACCAGTTGATGAAGGCGGCAAGGATAGCAGGATGTCTACAAGATGTTGAACGGAGGGATAAATATATGACAACTGAGGGAAAATTAAAATACAGTATATAAGACAGTGGTACATCCAGTGATGACATTTGCAGCTGAAATCAGGTCAGGAACAAAAGAAACAAACCAGAAAACAGGCGCAATGGAAATGAAGGTATTTGGTGTTACCATGTGGGACAGAAGGGCAATGAGTCAATAACAGAGCAATGTGCTATAAAAAACGTGATTAAGTGGATGAAGATAAGGAAAAGAGAATGGAAAGCACATATGAAACGAATGATCCCAGGAAGACTGGCACGAATATGTAAACAAGGACTACCATCAGGGAGAAGACTCCCCGAACGACCACCCAAGAGATGAGACAAAAGCTGGTCAAATATTTCCACAGAATGAGGCCTGATAAACAGGGGGAACCCTAATTGAATGAAGAAGAAGAAATAAATAATCTTATACATATAATTTGAAATGGCAATGGAAATTACGGGAAAACGGCTGAACGGATTTTAATAAATGATCCCTCATTTTGAAGCTTGGAACTCAAAGTTTTTCAGAAAAATAGTAGTTTTCAGTGAAATGTCAATTTTTCAACATAATTTTCCTATTTTCCAAAATCCATCTGTCTTCAGTTTTGAGAACTAATTGCATTTCAACAGTCGGCCGTGATTTCAGAATAAAATAAAACACACACTACAATAAACAATAGATTATTACACGAAGGCCATGACCTGCAAGATTGCTGACATATTTAGAGTTCAAATTCAATTGGTTATTAAAAACTCAAGACTTGCTAAAATAATTTACAGGTCTGATTTTGCGGTGTGTAATTTTCTGAGTACAGCTGTGTATTGGATATTAAAATCTACAAAACTAGAGGTGGTTTGATAACATTATTACCATTAGAAATGAAATATTATTATAGTTAATGTCATGATGTGACTATTTTTAATTAATCATACACATTAATGCTATATTGATGATATGAAAGTGAAACGTTTTTGGGTTATATAAGCTTAAGTAGATGTAGAGAATATCTTAAATTAGATCTTCATTCCTATAATTTATTGACTGGCGGCTATTTTGCAAATGAACTTACAAAACGTACGTACGACAATAATATTGTTATTAAAAATCAAATATGTTCATAGTTATTAATCAAGTGGGGTTGGGTCTTTTTCATAGACTTATTGGCGGTATGGTGTAGATATTTATATGCGTCATTCTCTTCAGTATTGGCTCGAGAGAGCGCAAAAATTACAGTTCCTAAGGAAAGACCAAAAAGTATTATTTACTGATAAAATAAGAGGCCTACAAAATTTTGTAGTCTCCCGATCATTTCAGCAAGATCTCTTAGCAGGATAAAATGATTTTACCTTCTACATTTCAAGCTCTACATGCAGCAGCTATACCAAGATGCTATGTCTATTGTTCGAAAACATAGCAAACCTGACTTTTTTTAACTTTCATCTACAATCCACATTGACCTGAAATAGCTATTCTTTACTCCCACATGAAAAACCCACTGATCGTTCTGAAATTGTTACTTACGTCTTCACGTTGAAAGTCAAAAACTGAAGGTGGATAAGTTCCAGAAAAAAATATTTGGCATAAAAGAAACATTCAGAGGGAGTATATTTCATTATTATGGAAGCAAATAATTTTCAAAATGTCTGTTATTCTTCACTGAAAATAAATCTGAAAAATTTTTATTTGAACATCTAATGAACTTAGTTTGCAGCATTTGCTGCACAAGCCACTAGTACTAATATAATTCATTATTAAGCAAGTGGGAACTATCTTGAGTCCAAAGAGAAAGAAATGTCGGAATTATCGTCTGTGGACTGACGACCAAAATTAATGTAAATCTGCACTTCGCTTGAATTACATGCAACAGTTCTCCAGGCGAAGGTCTACTGTACAATATTCTGACCTGATCATAGAGGAAATGAACATTTAATTACGCTTATTTAGAAAGCCACTTAGCTTTGCGTGCCTTGAAATCGTTAGCAACACCTGCTGACTGATTGGAGAACTTAGAAACATACAAAGTTCTGATTTAAAATGGTAGTCTACAAGACGAAAAGGAAGGAGAGAGGTAAAGGGGAAAGACACGAAAAAGAGGAAAAGGAAAATTAGGACGAGAGGAAAGAAAAAGAGAAGGAGAGGACAAGGAAGGACAGAAGTGGAACAGGACAAAAAGATGAGAATAGGGAGGAAAGCAGGAAAAAATCAAGGAGAACAGGCTAAAAAGAGAAGAGGAAGAGAATAAGATAAGAAAAAATAGGATTAAAAACAGAAGTAAAGGAAGAACTGAAATAGAAACAGAACAGAAGCAGAAAATGAGAACAGAAGTACAAAAAATAACATAAGTAAAACAAAGCCTAAAGAAGAACAGATCAGATAAAAGAGAACGGAAGAAGAAAAAGGGCAGAAGTACCAAAGAGAACAGGAAAAAGAATAACATTAGAAAAAAGAATAACATTAGAAAAAGAACAGAAATAGAAAAAGAAGCAGAAGTAGCGAAAAAAAGGGTAATAGAAATATAAAATAACAGAAGTAGAAAAAATAACATAAGTAAAACAAAGCCTAAAGAAGAACAGACCAGATAAAAGAGAACGGAAGAAGAAAAAGGGCAGAAGTACCAAAGGGAACAGGAAAAAGAATAACATTAGAAAAAAGAATAACATTAGAAAAAGAACAGAAATAGAAAAAGAAACAGAAGTAGCGAAAAAAAGGGTAATAGAAATATAAAATAACAGAAGTACAAAAAATAACATAAGTAAAACAAAGCCTAAAGAAGAACAGACCAGATAAAAGAGAACGGAAGAAGAAAAAGGGCAGAAGTACCAAAGAGAACAGGAAAAAGAATAACAATAGAAAAAAGAATAACATTAGAAAAAGAACAGAAATAGAAAAAGAAGCAGAAGTAGCGAAAAAAGGGTAATAGAAATATAAAATAACAGAAGTACAAAAATAACATAAGTAAAACAAAGCCTAAAGAAGAACAGACCAGATAAAAGAGAACGGAAGAAGAAAAAGGGCAGAAGTACCAAAGAGAACAGGAAAAAGAATAACATTAGAAAAAGAACAGAAATAGAAAAAGAAACAGAAGTAGCGAAAAAAAGGGTAATAGAAATATAAAATAACAGAAGTAGAAAAAATAACATAAGTAAAACAAAGCCTAAAGAAGAACAGACCAGATAAAAGAGAACGGAAGAAGAAAAAGGGCAGAAGTACCAAAGAGAACAGGAAAAAGAATAACATTAGAAAAAGAACAGAAATAGAAAAAGAAACAGAAGTAGCGAAAAAAAGGGTAATAGAAATATAAAATAACAGAAGTACAAAAAATAACATAAGTAAAACAAAGCCTAAAGAAGAACAGACCAGATAAAAGAGAACGGAAGAAGAAAAAGGGCAGAAGTACCAAAGAGAACAGGAAAAAGAATAACATTAGAAAAAGAACAGAAATAGAAAAAGAAACGGAAGTAGCGAAAAAAAGGGTAATAGAAATGTAATAGAAATATAAAATAACAGAAGTAGAAAAAATAACGTAAGTAGACAACACAAACACAAGAACACAAAAAATACATCACACTAACATACGAAAACAAAAACACACATAAAATTGCAACCTTATTCAAGAAATTAAATTACAACATCGCTTACAGAACAAATAACACTCTACAAAAACATCTCAACACACAAACAAACAAACAAACAAATACAACCACACAGGCGTATACAAACTCAAATGTAACACCTGCAACAACTTCTACATAGGACAGACAGGCACATCGTTTCAAACACGTTACAAAGAACACATCACAGCCATAACAAAATCACAAAACACTTCTATATATGCAGAACGCACCACAAATGCTAACCACACCTACAGAGACATCAAAACAGGCATGAAAATACTACACATCCAACCAAAAAGCCAGAAACTAAACACACTAGAATAATATGAAATATACAGACACACAAAAACACACCCCAACGAAATTCTCAACACACAACTCAACTTCAAAATACGCACACGCTTTGACTCTACACTCTACCACAGGAAAACACTCTCACAGAAAACAGAACAAGTGGCGCCAAGACCAACAACGACCAGTTCTGAAGATGACCCATAAATAGGTCGAAACATGTAAACGAGGTACGTTGAAATTTAACACAGGAAAGTCTTACCATACATATTCCGAAGTAAGTAGAAAAATAAAAAAGTATGAAAAGAGAAGAACAAACAGAAAAAGAGAAGAACAGAAATATAAAATATGAGAACGGAAGTAGAAAAGGAAAGGCACAGTAAAAGCAAGAAACAATAAGGAAAAGGAGAACGGAAGTACAAAAAAATGTCATAAGTACAATAAAAGAACAAGAGTAGAAGAACAGAAGTATAAAGAACAGATAAAAGAAAAGGAGAACGGAAGTAGAAAAAGTAGTAGGCGGGGGCAAAAATTTAGTATAACATGTTTTTTTTTAGTTGGTTATTTAACGACGCTGTATCAACTACGAGGTTATTTAGCGTCGATGAGATTGGTGATAGTGAGATGATATTTGCCGAGATGAGGCCGAGGATTCGCCATAGATTACCTTGCATTCACATTACGGTTGGGGAAAAGCTCGGAAAAAACCCAACCAGGTAATCAGCCCAGGCGGGGATCGAACCCGCTCCCGAACGCAACTTCAGACCGGCAGGCAAGCGCCTTAATCGACTGAGCCACGCCGGTAGCTGATAACATGTTAAACAAATGTATTATGTAATTATTTATGTAAAAAAAATATATATATTTGTTTTTACAATTTTGGCCAAAAATTCAGTCTTAAGTTCGTTATTGAGTAGGATTAGGAATAACATCAAGCAAAAGTGTTGTTTTGGAGACAAGTATCGACTACTTCACTTTTAAAATGTGTGCGACTTCTCTTAAGAATCACACAAAGCGCAGTAATGAAAACCGTCGTTTGAGAAACATTTATAATCGGCCTACGTTTTAAGTGGTACACACAAATTGTGAATTCTTCACGCGGCACAGCGATGCCGGCACAATACGAGTATGCTCAGCAGTACAGTCTGCAGTCTGAGAGCGGCAAACCTCACGAGGAGATCCCAGATCCAATCCACTTAGAGTATAATGCATTAGTGTCGAGAGATTCTGACATGCCGATTGTGAAAATTGAATTCCGGCTCAAGACCAATGGAGTTTAAATGACAATTGGCGCTCTCTCGCTTGCTCCTCATATTCTCTGTCGCAAGTAAAAAGAAAAACAGGCGAGAACACTGTTACACGCTATTACAGGGCTATAGGAATAACATTTCAGACTGAATCCAATTCCCAGACATTCTCCGTCTCTTCTGCTGAATTTACATGCGCGTGCATGTACAGTCTTGACAAGCGTGAGTAAAAGCTTTGAATTTTATTAACGCGTGTAATGTATTCGGCCCGAAATCTTCTATCACTCCGTCTTATTTCCACAATAAAATTTCAGAAAAGGAGTATTCGAGGAGTTGTAATGCTGGGTGTTTTATAGGCTTGAATAGGTGTTCTGGCAACTAGGGGAATAATCAGATGGTTATGATAATGAGGTAGCGAGAAATACCGAACTCCACGCACATCACATAATGGAGATAGAAAAATTACAAGTTTATTAGTTCTCATTTCATCTCTTAACGTAACGTAATACAGGGTGTTGAAAAAATGGTCTTAATATTTTGAGAGGAGGTATATTGCCTCACTGTGAAAAGAGAGAGAAAGGAAATATGTCTTACTTCGTCTGTGTTGTTATGGCGATGGGGGAGTGGAGCGATGCCATCCATCCATCCAGTGGCGGAAGGGACTAGTTGATACATTCTGTAGCGCAAAATAAAATAACAAAATATCTCTCTTCGTACTGTGTAGTTCCGTCACTGAGCTTGCTTTCAAGAAACTGAATTTCGGCAGCCTGTACAATAGCAAGATTTTGAAAGGAATCCTGAAAATTTACAACCCTCCTATAATCTCCACCCTCATTTGAAGGGACTTGGATTTTTGCTACTGAGACAAGATAAACCTTACCAGGTATAGCATAAAAAAAAACCCAAGAAATATCGAACTCCACGCACATCACACAATGGAGATAGAAACATTACAAGATTATTAGTTCTCATTTCACCTCTTTACCTAACATAATACAGGGTGTTAAGAAAAATAGTCTTAATATTTTGAAAGGAGGTAGTATTCATAAAAACAAAAATCTATCGAACTCCACGCACATCATACAGTGCAGATGGAAATAGTACAAGTTTATTAGTTCTCATTTCATCCCTTTACCTAACATAATACGGTTGTTAAGAAAAATTGTCTTAATATTTTTAGAGGAGTTAGCATTCATAAAAACAAGAAATATCTAACTCCACGCATATCACATAATGAAGATGGAAATATTACAAGTTTATTAGTTCTCATTTCTTCTCTTAACGTAATATAATACAGAGTGTTAAGAAAAATGGTCTTAATATTTTGAGAGGAGTTAGCATTCATAAAAACAAGAAATATCTAACTACACGCATATCACATAATGAAGATGGAAATATTACAAGTTTAGTAGTTCTCATTTCGTCTCTTAACGTAATATAATACAGGATGTTAAGAAAAATGGTCTTAATATTTTGAGAGGAGGTAGCGTTCATAAAAGCAAAAAATATCGAACTCCACGCACATCACATAATAAAGATGGAAATATTACAAGTTTATTAGTTCTCATTTCATGTCTTAACGTAACATAATACAGGATGTTAAGAAAAATGGTCTTAATATTTTGAGAGGAGTTAGCATTCATAAAAACAAGAAATATCTAACTCCACGCACATCATATAATGAAGATGGAAATATTACAAGTTTATTAGTTCTCATTTCATTTCTTAACGTAACATAATACACGATGTTAAGTAAAATGGTCCTAATATTTTGAGAGGAGGTAGCATTCATAAAAACAATAAATATCGAACTCCACGCACATCATATAATGAAGATGGAAATATTACATGTTTATTAGTTCTCATTTCATTTCTTAACGTAACATAATACACGATGTTAAGTAAAATGGTCCCAATATTTTGAGAGGAGTTAGCATTCATAAAAACAATAAATATCGAACTCCACGCACATCATATAATGAAGATGGAAATATTACATGTTTATTAGTTTTCATTTCATTTCTTAACGTAACATAATACACGATGTTAAGTAAAATGGTCCCAATATTTTGAGAGTTAGCATTCATAAAAACAAAAAATATCGAACTCCACGCACATCATATAATGAAGATGGAAATATTACATGTTTATTAGTTCTCATTTCATTTCTTAACGTAACATATATTTTGAGAGGAGTTAGCATTCATAAAAACAAGAAATATCGAACTCCACGCACATCACATAATGAAGATGGAAATATTACAAGTTTATTAGTTATCATTTCATTTCTTAATGTAACATAATACAGAATGTTAAGAAAAATGGTCTTAATATTTTGAGAGGAGGTAGCATTCATAAAAACAAGAAATATCGAACTCCACGCACATCACACAATGAAGATGTAAATAATACAAGTTTATTAGTTCTCATTTAATCTCTAAACGTAACATAATACAGGGTGTTAAGAAAAATTGTCTTAATATTTTGAGAGAAGGTAGCGTTCATAAAAACAAAAAATATTGAACTCCACGCACAACACACAATGAAGATGGAAATATTACAAGTTTATTAGTTCTCATTTCATCTTTTAACGTAACATAATACAGGGTGTTAAGAAAAATTGTCTTAATATTTTGGGATGAGACATCATCCATAAAAACAAAAAATATCGAACTCCACGCACAACACACAATGAAGATAGAAATATTACAAGTTTATTAGTTCTCATTTGATCTCTCAACGTAACATAGTACAGGGTGTTAAGAAAAATGGTCTAATATATTGAGAGGAGGTAGCGTCCACAAAAATAAGAAATATCGAACTCCACGCACATCACATAATGAAGATGGAAATATTACAAGTTTATTAGTTCTCACTTCATCTCTTAACGTACGATAGTATAGGGTGTTGAGAAAAATGGTCTAATATTTTGAGAGGAGGTAGCATTCATAAAAAGAACTAAGAAAAAGTAAGTGAAGTAATACGACTTATAAAATACCGAAAAGAAGCAACTAAGCAACTTATAAGTGCAACAGAGACGGTTTAAAATGTCTATCTTATTGGAACGGGTAATACTTGAGCCATTTTGGAAATAGAACACATCACAACCTATAGTTTCCGCAACTGAAAAGTTACCAGCGCGTGCCTAACTATTATATATATTTCGTCGACAAAATAGTTGCTTACAGAAAGTTAGCACAACTAAAAAATTGCCAATGCGTGACTTCTACTAAATGAAATATATTTTACACCATAAACAAAGTATTTGTTAAGAAAAACTTGCTTTAAAATTGAAAAGCTGCCAATTCCTGCATTCAATTAAATACAATATGTTTTATTAAAAACAAAATAATTGTTTAAAACTGTCTGACACTAAAAGATTATAATCAGAGAAAATAATTGTCAATGCGACCTTACATTAAATTAGAAAAAGGAGTAATTCCGAATCTGGCGATAAAGAAAAAAAAAATGTACGATTTTCTTCCACTATAGTATCATTAATTTATTAAACATATTTTACAATAGATGATGTTACAACAGGTATACTGTGAACATCAAAGAAAAAAAAACGAAATTTAACTGTAAATATGATTGTTTCCACCGATGAAAAATGGATACGTTAATACGTTATTATTTTAAAAGTTGTAGGCTTACATGACATCACAAATTTTAAATAGTATTAATTATTTACGAATATAAAACAATTTAAAATCTATTTATTAAATAAATTATTTTTAACATGTAGGAATATGTAACAGGAAACCAAACTTGTGGTAAAAATGCACACCGACGACAATTAGTCTAATTAATTATAGCCATAAATTCGATTAAAATTTGAGCGATCGTTGTGTTGACATTTTTCAACGTAAAAGGGTTGGTAACAGGGAAGGGGTGGCTGGGACGAAATCCGTTTATCAGGGAGCAACATATCGTTCTGCCAATTTCAATGTGATGGAGTTGATTTGCTTCGTGATTTACTATCCTCAAATAAGTAAAATTATTACTACAGGAATACGTCTCGTAAATTCATTAAATTTACGACTTTTGGCCGATATATGAGTGACGTCATCACTGAACAGGATTTTCTTGCCTGTATAAAGTACGAAAATAACCAGCTTCAGTAATAATAATAATAATAATAATAATAATATAATCATTATCAGTATCATCACCACCATTATCATCACCAGGCTTCGAGACTTCGGACCCAATAGAGCAGTTCAGTGGGAAATCCGCATAACGGCGTACTGAGTATAGTGATAAAGCGTACAGTGGGTGGGGGTACTGTAGAATGAATGCCAACAAATACGCAAAGGAAAACGCTCTGGATTTGAAGGTTCTGACGAATAATTTGGTTTTCATACAAACTGTGTCTGAAACTATTACACGGTTAGAAAAGTCAGAGCTAGAGATGCCGGAAGCCCTCAAATTAGTTGAGGAAATGACACAGAGAATTAATGAGACACCAAGTACACCGGTTACTGAACGTGTAAAACAGAAGTGGAAATCAATTTTATGTAAAAATAACGGATATGGAACATTGTGCAATATAAACAGCAAATTAGTGGACATAGAGTCACCCGAGAATAAAGGACCATCTCTTAGAGACTGCAATGATGTTACGTTTTTTCGTTTTGCTCCTATCACGTCATGCGACGTAGAGCGCAGCTTTTCACAATGCAAATTGTGTTTGGCAGATAACCGAAAAAGATTTATGTTTGGACACTGAAAATATATCTTGTAGTACATTGCAATTCGGTACTGTAACTGCACTTCCTAAAGACGACCAATAGGATAAATGAAGAAATTAAAACCGCTACATGTTTATTTCCATCATTAACACTGTCTATAATTAAACACAAATGCTTATAAAAGACAGGAGAATAAATGCTTTTCACATTCTTTTGACATTGTCATTGTGTAATGTATATTTACTTTCAGAATGTACATATGTGTGTTTCCCCCATACATGCATTACAGCAACGTTGTTTTGTTACCTCTACACATCTCTACCTTTCACTACCTGCAGCGAGTCAACAACCTATAGTACATGCACACTAAACTTATTGTATCGGGTCCAAAGTCTCGAAGCCTGATCATCACATTTTCGCTGGTGTTTTCGACATTAAGTGGTTGACCGTCGTACTCTTCGTGCACAGCTTTGTCGACAGGTGACAGGTTTATTGCAGGGAGATAATAGGCTAACTGAGAACTGATGATAAAGGGGATAATGATGATTGGGATAAAGTCGGATCGTGTCCATGAAATTGATACTATTCCAGTAGTCTCCTGGAGGAACTTTGGAGACCACGAGTAGTAGTAGAAACAACAGCAGTGGAAGTAGTAATAGCAGTACTAATTGTAGTAGGAACAGTACTAGTAGGAGTAGCGGTAGCACTAGTAGTAGTAGCAGCAGTAGGAGTAATAGTAGTAGCAGCAGTAGTAGTAGTAGTAGTAGTAGTAATAGCAGCACTAATTGTAGTAGGAACAGTACTAGTAGGAGTAGCGGTAGCACTAGTAGTAGTAGCAGCAGTAGGAGTAATAGTAGTAGCAGTAGTAGTAGTAGTAGTAGTAGTAGTAGTAGTAGTAATAGCAGCACTAATTGTAGTAGGAGCAGCGGTAGCACTAGTAGTAGTAGCAGCAGTAGGAGTAATAGTAGTAGCAGCAGTAGTAGTAGTAGTAGTAGTAGTAGTAGTAGTAGTAGTAGTAGTAGTAGTAGTAGTAGTAATAGCAGTACTAATTGTAGTAGGAACAGTACTAGTAGGAGTAGCGGTAGCACTAGTAGTTGTAGCAGCAGTAGGAGTAATAGTAGTAGCAGCAGTAGTAGTAGTAGTAGTAGTAGTAGTAGTAGTAATAGCAGCACTAATTGTAGTAGGAACAGTACTAGTAGGAGCAGCGGTAGTAGTAGTAGTAGTAGTAGTAGCAGTAGTAGTAGTAGCAGCAGCAGTAGTAGTAGTAGCAGCAGTAGTAGTAGTAGTAGTAGCAGCAGCAGTAGTAGTAGTAGCAGCAGTAGTAGTAGTAGTAGCAGCAGCAGTAGTAGTAGTAGTAGCAGCAGCAGTAGTAGTAGTAGTAGTAGCAGCAGTAGGAGTAATAGTAGTAGCAGCAGTAGTAGTAGTAGTAGTAGTAGTAATAGCAGCACTAATTGTAGTAGGAACAGTACTAGTAGGAGCAGCGGTAGTAGTATTAGTAGTAGTAGTAGTAGTAGTAGCAGCAGTAGTAGTAGTAGTAGTAATAGCAGTACTAATTGTAGTAGGAACAGTACTAGTAGGAGTAGCGGTAGCACTAGTAGTAGTAGCAGCAGTAGGAGTAATAGTAGTAGCAGCAGTAGTAGTAGTAGTAGTAGTAGTAGTAATAGCAGCACTAATTGTAGTAGGAACAGTACTAGTAGGAGCAGCGGTAGTAGTAGTAGTAGTAGTAGTAGTAGTAGTAGCAGTAGTAGTAGTAGTAGTAGCAGCAGCAGTAGTAGTAGTAGTAGTAGCAGCAGTAGTAGTAGTAGTAGCAGCAGCAGTAGTAGTAGTAGTAGTAGCAGCAGTAGGAGTAATAGTAGTAGCAGCAGTAGTAGTAGTAGTAGTAGTAGTAGTAGTAATAGCAGCACTAATTGTAGTAGGAACAGTACTAGTAGGAGCAGCGGTAGTAGTAGTAGTAGTAGTAGTAGTAGTAGTAGTAGTAGTAGTAGCAGCAGCAGTAGTAGTAGTAGTAGTAATAGCAGTACTAATTGTAGTAGGAACAGTACTAGTAGGAGTAGCGGTAGCACTAGTAGTAGTAGCAGCAGCAGTAGTAGTAGTAGTAGTAGTAGTAGTAGTAGCAGCAGCAGTAGTAGTAATAGTAGTAGCAGCAGTAGTAGCAGCAGTAGTAGTAGTAGTAGCAGTAGGAGTAATAGTAGTAGCGGTAGTAGTAGTAGTAGCAGCAGTAGTAGTAGTATTAGAAGTAATAATAGCACTAATATCAGTACGAACAGTACTAGTAGGCAGCGGTGGTAGTAGTAGTGGTAGTAGAAGCAGCAGTAGTAGTAGTAATGGTTGCAGTAGTAGTAGTAGCAGCATTAGTAGTAATGGTATTAATAGCAGCAACAGTAATAATAATAATAGTAGTAGTAATAGCAGTAGTAATAGTAGTACTAGGAACACCAGTTGCAGTAGAAACAGTACTAGTAATAGTAGTAGTAATATTAGTAGTAGTAGCAGTAATTATAATAATTAATAACAGTACTACCAGTAGCAGTAGTAACAGGAACAGTAGTAATGGTAGTAACAGTAGCAGTAGTAGTAGTAGTAATAGCAGTAGTAGTAATAATAGTAGTAGTAATATTAATAATAATAGTAGTAGTAGTAATAAGAGCACTAATAGTAGTAGTAGAACTAGCTTCAGTAGAAACATTTCTAGTAGTAGTAGTAGTAGTAGTAGGAACAGTAGTAGCAGCAGGAGTAGTAACAGGAACGGGGTAGCAGGAGCAATAAGCTACTAGTAGTACTAGTACAGTATTAGCAGCAACAGTGGTAGTAAACCGAGATTTTGAGGAATCTGTCTCCCCCACGCCAGCCTCTTGTGCCTGTAGTGCTATTCCTTAACGGCTGAACCCATCATACGAGTTATATTTTCTGCTATGTTGGGATCATTGATATTGCTCAATGACAGGGTTCCAAAGAGTCAGACAGAATGGTAAGTGCGCTGTAGCTGACATTGGACTACCGGAGGGAAGACCATTCACTACTCGGATGCAGGAAACACCGAGTTCAATGAGTCAAGAGGGGTATAGAAGGACAGCGGGTTCATGGGGAAAAATAGAGAGACAGAGAGAATGAGGAAAAATGGCATTGTGATGGAAAATATTGGAGAACGTAAATACACTGCTGAACCGGAAACGTATTCACAATCAACGATCCGCGCGAATTTAAACGCAAAACACTACCCAACAAGCATTGATATTCTGTTAACTGCGTTACCCACATTGGTGAAGTTGGAACGTTCGCTTTAGACTTGTAAGCAACGTTTGTAATTAACTCTATAGTCCCTTGTAATTGGTATCGGAGCAGTGAATTCGTCAATTGTATAGCCCTGCTGCCATCTATGAACTGAGAAATAATCAAGTATCCCTAGTCAGCAATATTTAGTGGTTGTCGGCCCCCGTTTAAACACTGTTAAGTAATTTATTGAATACCAATGACGGAAGGGATCTGTATGGAAGCCAACAACAAAACGTAAACCTATACTAGCAGAAACATTTCAACTGAATTAATGGAAACTGAGAACTATACGATAGCAGCGGATCGCGATTTTAAGTACACGGTTGGAGTGGGGGCGAAAGAACTCGGGGAAATAACACCAGCGATTTAAATCGGTAGCACTAGAGGTATACCTATTAGTTAAAGAGCAAGTGTAAACTACATTTATTTTCACCGTTGTTATTATTAATCATGTTTTAGGCCCTCTGGCACTTGTGTCTTCTTTTCAATTTTGCACCTCGTTCTGAATTCTCATACATTTCTTCTGCTTTACTGTATACCAGTGATGTCAAAGCAAGCACATTTTTCTGACTTTGACGTCGTGCGCGGGCAGCAAGCGCTAAGTATGGAAAGAGGAAGGGTTGTGTATATGAATAAGCTACCTGTTGGATTAAGAAAACAGTGGTTCACAAACTTCAAACGGAACGTGAAATTTTATGTCGTTATTTTTATATGGCTTCTTTCTGTTTAATATTATCTATATTGTCTGTAAAACAAAAGTACTAATACCAATCTCTTAATATTGCACTTGTGTTTTAAATCTTAATAACATAATAGAGATTTAAGAAGGAATATTCACTTAAATTCCATAGTACTATAATATTATACTGTATTAAGTGGATGAAACACATCATTCATAAAGAAAGTGATATTTCAAAGAAAGAGATTGAGTATGACATGATAACTTGGAATTTATATTGATGGTATCTTTAGCCTTATAAAAGTAATCAATAAACTAATCAAAACAATATTAAAGTCCAAAGAAAAGTTACCTAGGTAGTGTATCTGTTTTAAGTGTAACTAATATTACATAACAAAACTCTTATCGCATTATGCTTTTAAGGTGATATTTGTGAGCAACTTCCTATCATCAGAATATTAAATTATTTACTCGAAATCTGCTGAAGCTATAGAGCTGACATTTTTACAACACATGGGCACGTATCTTTTGCTTATGATGTAACAGTAGTTGCTTTGTTAATTCATTTCCTTACAAACAATTTCCATGCGAATATTTTCAAAAATTTCAATACACTATCTTCAGTAATACGTATATACGGTATATTAGATTTACGAAAACATTCTGTAAGGCTACTAAATAAATAGACCTATACCTGAAAATTTCACTTTTCTATACGAAAAGTTAAGAAAATATTTCTTTTGAATAAAAAAAATCAAACTTGTGAAAAATGAACATTAAAATTATAACTTACATTCTTATAATGCACTTGTACTTCTCAGGCAAATCTAAAAATTGACATGGATACAGTTTTAATAAGTTCTCTTCCCTTTATCCATTGAATCAGTGCTGGCCATCCCTGAATATAGCTCGACCAAGCGGCATATACCACCTCTTTCGTCTGTCTCTTTCCTTTCCGCTGTAAAGCGCTCAGGCTCTCCTGGGCTCTAAAGCGCGCGCTTGCTCCTATGGGTATCATTTGACATCACTGCACTAGAGATATACCTATCAGTTAAAGGGCAAGTCTAAACTACATTTACCGTTGTTATTCTTAATTACGTTTTAGGCTCTCTGGCACTTGTGTCTCCTTTTCAATTTTGCCCCTCGCTCTGAATTCTCTTACATTTCTTCTGCTGTCTCTAAAGAGTGAAGACGCAAAGCAACTGAGAGCTCAATAGTGTTCTTACCAATGCCATTTTCGACATTTCTGGTCTTCTCTCCTGGCCGTGGCTTAGTTGTAACCCACTTCTGAGGTTGGGGCGCCTGAAAGGCGGAGTTACATTACCCCGATGATGTGATATGATATGATGATTATGATTATGATTAGGGTGACCAGACGTCCTCTTTTGTCCGGACATGTCCTCCTTTTTAAGTCCTTGTCCGGGGTCCAGGCGGATTTTTAAAAAATCACGAAATGTCCTCTTTTTCGTAACTGGTATGTCTGATATTTTGAAATTATTTGATTTGATGCCTTTTTCAAGTAATTTTCCTGTAGATGGCAGCAGCATCGACAGAATATACTCTTTGCCAACGATCATAACTCTCTTTGCATACAAAGTAATATTAAAATTAGTAGTAATTAGTACAATTTGTCTCGATAATAAAATATTAGAAATATGTAATAGTTTCCCATATTTAGGTTACAATCTTTCCATTTTTGAAGAATTGGACATATCACAGAAAATTAATAAATACACAAGAGCTATGGGCATTATAAATAGTGTGATGAAACAATCCTTGGTCGACCTGGTTGGCAAGTTGGTATAGCGCTGGCCTTCTATGCCCAAGGTTGCGGGTTCGATCCCGGGCCAGGTCGATGGCATTTAAGTGTGCTTAAATGCGACAGGCTCATGTCAGTAGATTTACTGGCATGTAAAAGAACTCCTGCGGGACAAAATTCCGGAACATCCGGCGACGCTGATATAACCTCTGCAGTTGCGAGCGTCGTTAAATAAAACATAACATTAACATTAACTATCCTTGGCTCAGAAACACACCCGCATACGTCTCTACAACACACTGGCACGACCGATGCTCAGCTGTGGCAGCAAAGCATGGACACTGAGGAAAGCAGATAAAAGCAGAATAACGGCTTGTGAAATGCGATTCATGCGAAGAACAGCGGGCTATACTAAACGGGATCTGAAAAGAAATTGTGAAATTTTAAAGGAACTAAAAACTCAACCAGTTTTAGATTACATTGTTCAATATCAGTCTAATTGGAAACATCATTTGGAAAGAATGAGTAATAGTAGACTCCCAAAGGCAATTTATGATTATGTGCCACATGGCCAAAGATCTGTGGGTCGTCCTGCTAAGAGATGGCGTGAAAATTTTATGTGAGATCGTAACAGGCCTTGCATAATTTTAAGTATAAATCTAAATAAGGTAGATATTTTCTATCCTCTACACTTCCCTTGACTTTCTCTATGTAGCTAACTGCAAAAGCATTACAGACGTGGACAAATTATTAGACCAAATTAATCATATGTGCAACAACGCTGTATTTATCGGCAGAAATAATGAACAAAAATATATTTTGCACAGAAATAATGAACAGAAAATTGAGTCTGGAAGTTACTAATATTTTGTGAACATTCCCTTATTCTTTATTAACACGTTGATTTTGCCAGGGATGCTGGAAACCAAAGTTTGACACTTTCATTGAATATCAGCATCATTTAGCCAGATATCAGACAGTGCTTAAATGAGTCCATGTTTTGTTGTAAGCCTCTTTTTGTTCACTTTCTTCTTCAGTATAGATCACAGATTTTCAATTTCGTTGATGTCCGGTCTTCTTGCAGGCCATGGGAGAACAGACTGTTGAATATCTTCTGCAGTATATAATTAAAACACCAGTAGTACCAACACAGCCAGACAAGATATACTTAACCATTGGACAAAAATACCGAAACATGTAAACAATCATATTTACAACAATAGAGACTCTGTGAATTAGACTGATAGTTGATATGACGAATTATATTATGTTTCCAAGAAAAACGTTTTAGTCTAATAATTTGTCCACGTCTGTATTATTAAGTTTTATCACAATTATTCTTGTAATATTAACATAATTTTAAGCACGATATAGGCTAAGCTTAAATTTGTACTATAAATATTTTGTAAGACAATAGATATTGATGTAATTTATAGTATGATACAGGACTAAGCTTAAATCTAAGTACATATTTTCTGTCCTCTTTTTTCGAACAATGTCCTGCTTTTTGAAGCTTTGTTGCCTCTTTTCTATCGATGTGAATCTGGTCACCCTAATTAAGATTATGTGGTGCTAGGAGAGGTCTTAAATCTAAACTTAACCTAAATTCCAGACCATGGACGAACACAGGAATAATCTCCTTTAAGAGTATATGTACGTGAACGACCAAAAATATTATCAGAAAATGCAGGCTCTAAATTCCTAAAATTTTATAAGGAAATGAACTCACAATTGGACAAAAATTACAAAGTACCACAACAAGATTTGTTAGAATTTAAATATATGATAAAAGTATAAAGAAGGTTACTAATAATATTTTTAGAATATTTTTTTAAAATTTAAATTAAATTTTCCACACATAATTCATAGCTCCACAACCATTAGGGATAGAATTCTGAAATTTTGTATACTGATTTGATATGCATTTATGCAAAAGACAGACTACAGTAAAGCCCATTTCTTTGAACATAGAAAAATTAGGTCACAAAACATTATGTAAATTTTAATATATTTAATATAGAACAAGTAAGAATTAATTATATTAAAATAAACAAATCTGCATGTCTGAGAGTAGTCTACTTTTCAGAAATAAGTGTTTATTACATGCGGGAAAAATATTAAAGATGTCGGAGAGACCATAACAATGTTATGGTTACCAAATGATGTAAGTTCAGAATTTTTTTTTCATACTTTGATAAAACTGGTATGAAAAATATTATTAGTAACCTTTTTAAGTCTTTTAACAGATATTTAAGTTCCAATAAGTCTTGTTGTGGTACCTTGTAATTTTTGTCCAATTGTGAGTTCATTTTCTTATAAAATTTTAGAAATTTAGAGTCTGCATTTTCTGATAATATTTGTGGTCGTTCACGTACATATACCCTTAAGGAAAAATTCCCGTGCTATTCGACATAGTGTATTACTATTGTTTGCTGTTTGTTTTCCTAACTTTGACAGACTGCCTTGAAGGGTTTCAACAGACCAAAGTGAAGTTCAAAATGAACTGTATTTACTACGTCTGCTTGCTACGACCCATAAGTTGTTCTGCTGAGGATTCTTTGGGCAATGCAGCAGGCACTGAATAGCAGAACCCTCTGTAATAACATAAATTTAGCCTATTGTTATTGATGTCCGGTATTTAAGAGCCCCCTGAACACTACCTGTTGCTGATGATAATATTCATAAACTGTCTTCGATTGTTGTTTAATTTCAGTTACCAAATCAGTTCGATGTAATATTTTAATTTTAAATTCCGACCGTAAATGGACGAAAAATATATTATTATTATTATTATTATTATTATTATTATTATTATTATTATTATTATTATTATTAGATATTTTACGTAATCACTTACATGTTACATTCTCGCTATGCAGTCTCTATGCTTTATAATCCGCTTATATTATTGTACTCATATACTGAATATTCTACTTCAAGTGATTTCGTTATCATACAAATTGCTTATAATCTCATTATGATTCCTATGCGTCTATATGTAAACTTTGAATAATTCTGAGGTGTACGGATAAATAAATAAATAAATAAGAAAATAACTAATTAATTAAATAATTAAATAAAAAAATATGTAAATAAGTAAATAGGTAAGTAAGTAAATAAATAAGTAAATAAATAAGCAAGTAAATAAGTAAGTAAATAAGAAAGTAAATAAATAAATAAGTAAATAAGTAAGTAAATAAGTAAGTAAGTAAATAAGTAAGTAAATAAATAAGTAAATAGGTAAGTAAATAAGTAAGTAAAATCAATAAGTAAGTAAATAAGTAAGTAAATAAGAAAGTAAATAAGTAAATAAATAAGTAAGTAAATAAGTAAGTAAGTAAATAAGTAAATAAATAAATAAAGTAATAAGTAAATAAGTAATAAGTAATAAGTAAGTAAATAAGTAAATAGGTAAGTAAATAAATAAGTAAATAAGTAAGTAAATAAGTAAGTAACTGAGTAAATAAGTAAGTAAATAAGTAAGTAAATAAATAAGTAAATAGGTAAGTAAATAAGTAAGTAAATAAATAAATAAGTAAGTAAATAAGAAAGTAAATAAGTAAATAAGTAAATAAATAAGTGAGTAAATAAGTAAGTAAGTGAATAAGTAAATAAGTAAATAAATAAATAAATAAAGTAATAAGTAAATAAGTAAGTAATAAGTAAGTAAGTAAATAAGTAAATAGGTAAGTAAATAAATAAGTAAATAAGTAAGTAACTAAGTAAAGAAGTAAATAAATAAGTAAATAGGTAAGTAAATAAGTAAGTAAATAAGTAAAAATAAGTAACTAAATAAACAAATAAACAAACAAACATACCAATAAATAAATAGATAAATAAATGAACAGACTACATCGCATTAGGCCAAGGGCCTCCAGCAATAAGCAGGGTAGCTCTCCTTATACTCGCCTGGGGGGCTATTCCTGATGAGTCTATTGTACTGGTTAAAAAAGTTATTACCCTCATGCTTATTAACAGATAAAGGGGGATAAGTCATTTTTTGTACAGATGGAATTTTGTTCCTCAGATGAACACACAAGTTAAATTATACAGTGGGTACGCAAAAATCAAAATAATAGTAGCATTTGATCTGTATTATTTGAGTATAAAATTATTTGCAATAAGGGTCCGAAGTTTAATTTTCATTTATCTCCAAACTCATTTTATGACTCATATCCCTTTATCCAAAAACACAGAATTTATCTGCAGCAATATCCATGCCTTACAACTTGTATACGGAATAAACCGTAAGTAATATCAGAAATTTCAAGGGGTTATTCTGTGAGATATTTCAAACAAAAACGTTGAATACAATTTTGCTCGTTTTTGCTTCCTTTTCGAGAAAAAATATTATAAATGAAACATTTCATAGCGTATTTTTGTAAAGCCATTGATTTAAGTCCCAATATGCTCAATCAGTTTAAGAGAGCAATGCATTATGATAATAAATGATTGAAATAATTTTAGTTTGGTCCTTTAAGTGTGCGGAAATTTCATCCGAACAATTGTAACATTTTAAATTTCCTTTACAGACGAAAAGTTACATTTCTCCGGGTCAAATTTCTTCACATTTATAGGACGAAACTAAAATTCTTTCAATAATTTATTATCGCAATACATTGCTCTCTTCAACTGACTGAGCATATTCGGAATTAAATCAATGAATTTCTAAAAACACGCTATGAAATATTTCATATAAAACAATTTTTATTTAAAAAAGAAAGGAGAAACGAGGAAAACTGTACTGAACTTTTATATTTGAAATATTCCTAAGAGTAACTCCCTGAAATTAATGGCACTACAGTTCACCCTATAGCCTATATCTCTCTTGTTTTATCTTGTGTAACTGATCTTGATTATATGCAATTGTCAACTTTATATCGTGTAATCTCTTAGGTGTCTGTCTGTTCTGTTTATGTACTTCATGTATATGATTAAAACTGGTTGAGTGGAAGAGGAGGCCTCATGGTCCTAACTCTGCTAGGAAAAATGAAGCCATTACTAATATTGCTACTGCTACTATTAAAGTCCGATGTAGGCCTAAGAGAAAATGAAGTTGAAGTGACGTTCCTGAATATGACCTTAACAATTACAATACCTGAGAAAAAAATTAGGAGACAAAACTTTCATAGGCCCTAACGATTAAATACAATTACAATATCTGAGAAAGAAATTAGGAGACAAAAGTTTCGTAGGCCCTAATGATTAAATATATTAGAGGGGAAAATATCTGGCAGGAAGAGGAAAATCGAGAAGAAAATATATCACAAACATGCTCAGTAGAATGAAGTGCAACTATGAAAATATTAAAAGTATAGGCGAAAAACATGGCTGAAGTGACAGGGTGAAGCTTTGATTAAATGAGTGATATGTTCCTGTATTCAATTACACATTTTGAAGCGAATTGCGTTGATTTTCTGTGGCGGATATTATGTCACTACATCTCAGCATGAACTTTGTACAAACATCTAAGAAGAAACTAATCCCTAAACAAGCGCTTTTACTGAGTTAGTAATAGAGAAACGATGCTGTTAACTGAAATGGATGAGGAGGGCGTAAGTTTCAACCATATTGGACAGAAATAGGACGAAAATGCCAACTGCATGGCTTTTATTATATCGAGCTCACTGAAAGGTCATTTGGAAAAGGTTATGGCTTCTGCTACAGCCGGAGTAAAACCAACGGGTGGGTGCAAAAATTAAGCCATCTGCCACGTGCATCCACACATAGTCTAAGCCTCTTACAATAAGTGACTGGGACTCTCGTTCAGTGTCTCAGTTCAGAGTTAATCAAACACGTCAGCAAACTCGGTATTTGATCTGTGGGCAGTACATGCCGTCCGAATTACTACCTTATGTAGTCTACAGTAAGCACATACTCAACACTTGACAAAGAAACAAAGATCCAATTACAAATCTAACATCCGTAGTAGTGGCAATGAATTATTATTATTATTATTATTATTATTATTATTATTATTATTACTTACTTACTTACTTACTTACTGGCTTTTAAGGAACCCGGAGGTTCATTGCCGCCCTCACATAAGCCCGCCAGTGGTCCCTATCCTGAGCAAGATTAATCCATTCTCTATCATCATATCCCACCTCCCTCAAATCCATTTTAATATTATCTTCCCATCTACGTCTCGGCCTCCCTAAAGGTCTTTTCCCTCCGGCCTCCCAACTAACACTCTATATGCATTTCGGATTCGCCCATACGTCCTACATGCCCTGCCCAACTCAAACGTCTGGATTTAATGTTCCTAATTATGTCAGGTGAAGAATACAATGCGTGCAGTTGTGTTGTGTAACTTTCTCCATTCTCCTGTAACTTCATCCCTCTTAGCCCCAAATATTTTCCTAAGCACCTTATTCTCAAACACCCTTAACCTATGTTCCTCTCTCAAAGTGAGAGTCCAAGTTTCACAACCATAAAGAACAACCGGTAACATAAATGTTTTATAAATTCTAACTTTCAGATTTTTTGACAGCAGACTGGATGATAAAAGTTTCTCAACCGAATAATAACAGGCATTTGCCATATTTATTCTGTTTCATTTCTCCCGAGTATCATTTATATTTGTTACTGTTACTATTATTATTATTATTATTATTATTATTATTATTATTATTGGTAATACTTTTGTAAGGTTCAACTCCTTTTCATAAAATACAACAGTATTAATTCTTGTAAATTAATCATTGTAATCTTTGTTCTTAATTTGGTGTTATCTCAATTATTTAATTTGTACCATAATTGCACAGGATAGGGACCGATGGCGGGCTTATGTGAGGGCGGCAATGAACCTTCGGGTTCCTTAAAAGCCATTTGTAAGTAAGTAAGTACCATAATTGTTAATTTTATTGTATTAATTAATTGTATCACTGAGCTGGACTTTTATTCGCCAATGTCTATTGTCCAGCAAATAAATAAATAAAATTAAATGAATAAAAAAATAATAATAATAATGATTATTATTATTATTATTATTATTATTATTATTATTATTATTATTATTATTATTATTAAGGAAATGGCAGATTTGGAGGACAATTTAGAAAGAACAAAATTTGCAATAAAAAAGGTATTAAATGATTTTTTTATTGAAATATTAAAAAAAAATTCAATGAATAATAACATATCATTGGCTTCAATTGCAAATTAATACCACAGTTAAGTAGCAGTACTTCAGAATTAGACTGTGTTAAGTTAACATTCTGCCTTTATTTCTGTCTTTTGATCCCCGCAGTTATTAATATCCCCATTTGTGTACAAGTAATAATTTCTGAATCAATTAAAATTAACTTGAATATTTCTTTCGGCTCTTCCAAGTCTATCTGATAACGAAATCACAGATATATTACAACTGTTTTTAATTCGGCCTCCTTTGTGTAAAGTTATACATTACTGAACTAAGGAAGCATTAAAATACATTCTTATTCATTTATTAATAATATTGGAATTAATTACAAAGAGTCGACATCTCTGATGGCCGGGAGGTTTCTTTTAAGAAATGCTACGATGCACATAACCTGTTAAAATATAAAAACAAATGAGGATTGATCCGTTAATATAATAAGTAGAGGTTGCGCATTCCATTTGATCAGTGTTGTAACAACATAACCTGAACCATGAATGGACACATGAAACCGATCAACTAACGAATGCATTGCGAGTGGTATCGACGGAACTCCTTAGGCGGTATTGTAATTCTTCTTACAATTTTTATCTCGCAGAAAAGCGTTACACGTTGAGAAAATGGCATATCATTTGTTACGCTACCCCCTAAATCCTGTCGTCAGAGATCTTAATACAGAAACAGAAATGTAACCACTTTGAGATTCGTCAAAATCGCTTTATGAGATAGTACCGAATGAAGAACGCCCTTGCTTAATTTATTACTCCCACTGCACATGCAACAATGAGTTTTTCTGTTAGAATATTTAATGAATTTTGTGGAATGTCATTAAAATATGCTATTATAATATTGCTGTGATAATACCTCTGCGCATAAATGTATAGAAAACACGTTACAACATTTTGAGTACATAAAAAAATAAAACGCTTGCAAATTTTGTTGATTCTATTATATGTAATTAGCAGAAAATAAGGGTAACACACGAATGCAGCTTCAGGGGATAGGTTTTTTTTTAATATATGTGGGTAAATTATTATCACAATTTTATAACAAAGGTGGATTTTAATTAACAATTATTTTGTGTTGATTTTTAATTCACATGAAAATGAAAAAAAAAAAAACAATTAAATTAATAGAAAAATAAGAGCATACACACATATATGAAACTAATAAACTTAGGATGAAATAATGCAACCTATTAAGCAGATTATACAGAGTGTAAACCATATAAACTGCCAAAATTATATAGGCAGTACATATCGGTCTACTGAACAAAATATTTAGTGAAATTTAATTATCTTCTTCTTCAACTTAAAGGTATAGGCACAGTCTACTATATACAGTCGCGAAGCTTGAGGTGAATTTTTGCAAATCTCGCGATAAAGCGCTCCAAGCGGTTAGCAACTAGAAACAATAGACTGTCCACGGTCGACTTTAGACTGTGTCGTATTTCCATCGAGTGCTAGCTCGTTGCGTATTTCACATTGATGCTTGTGAAATGTTCGTTATTGGTTGTAATGAAAATGTTAATGGCCAGAATACAATAATTGGAATAATAATATTTTACTAGAGACGTAGAAAAATTAAGTTTGTCTTAATGAAATTTATTGATCACGTTTTATTTTCAATTCTGGTGGGATTATTATTGCTTAGGCCTACTTTTTTTTCAAAGGATATGTTTTTAATTATAGCTGTTAATTTTGTTGTTATTTTTATTTGTTACTTTGCTAGAGACGTAGAAAAAGTCTGTTACAATAAAATTTATTGATCACGTTTTATTTCCAATTCTGCTTAACCTCATCCCACTTTGTTAACAACGTAAGCCTACACTATAAGTACCGGTACACGTAAGTTACTCCATTAATTCATATTTCCATTATTATTGTTGTGTTTTATTTAACGACGCTCGCAACTGCAGAGGTTATATCAGCGTCGCCGGATGTGCCGGAATTTTGTCCCGCAGAAGTTCTTTTACATGCCAGTAAACCTACTGGCATGAGCCTATCGCATTTAAGCACACTTAAATGCCACCGGACCTGGCCCGGGATCGAACCCGCAACCTTGGGCATTGAAGGCCAGCGCTATACCAACTCGCCAACCAGGTCGACTCCATTATTATTGTTGTAAAGGGAAATGCAAAATTAATATTTATTGGTTTCATAGTTAATTATCGCTATAATCTTGAATGAGTGAAGCGATTATAGTAAATTTCAGTTCGTTTTGCACAAACAAAAATAATATTAACCTATTTCTTGCAGGTATCTTCGAGTTTATGGTGGAATTTAATATACTTCATTAAAATAATAAATGAACTTTATGCATTTAATATTTCAATAATAGAAGGAAGGTGTTAATTTTTCCAAAAGAACACAACGAAAGTGTAACATATTTTGTCGTCTACTAGGAGAGAGATCTGCGATGATGAGGCGATAGTAACGATCCTAGTGGTGGGCAACTACCCATGTTTGCATTTTTACTACATATTGAGCTTCGCGACTGTATATAGTAGACTCTGGTATAGGTCTCAAGGCCTGTTCCGACTTCAAAGGATGATGTCATCTTATCAGCGGGTTCTAGGTCTTCCAACGCTTCTCCTATCAATAGGATTGTAATTGAGGACTATCTTAGGAAGTCTATAATATTCCATACGTTGAATGTGTTCGTACCAGTTTTGTTTTTGTGCTTGAACCCGCTCATGAAGATTATAATCTGTAATCTATAGCGTCACTTTTTTGTTTGTCTAATAATGTGAGGCCTGCAACACTTTGAAGAAATTTATTTTCGCTGCTTTCCAATTTTCTCTTGTTATTTCTGTTTCGTGTCCAATTTTCGCAGCCATAGGTGAGTAATGGGACTACAAGTGTTTTATAAAATTTTAGTTGTGTTTCAGGTAACGTTTTATTTTTTAGTGTTCTTATAATTGTTCCACACATTCTTTGAAATCTATTTATTTTTATATCCACATCTTGTTCTTTTAAGTATGTAATAGTGCAGCCTGAGTATTTGAAAGATGATACCTGTTCTATAATTTCTTGATCTATGACGATTTTACATCTTAAATGATCTGGTCCCAAAAATGTCATAGTTTTAGTTTTTCTATTAGAAATTTTTAGATTATAATTCATCATACATTGTAGTTTGTAGACAGCACGCTGTAGGTCGTTATGTAATTATTATATTTTGTAATTTTATTATTGATTTGTAAAATACAATGTTTTTAAGACTGATAATAGTTCCATAATTTGTTTACATTTCGAACATACATATTATTGCCAATGACCTTGCACTTAACACACACTTATACACAACATAGTAACAAAAGACTGCTTCGGCGTACATACGAGGCAAGGCAGTCTAAATAGTGACTGTCTATTCTCTTTTCTAAAAACGTTAGACTCGCAAAACATTTATTTTCTGGGAAAACCATGACAGTACAGAAAATAACATGTGACTTTTTTCTTCAGTTTATTTATGCTCTACCGCCAGTATGTGTATGTTCCTTGATATTACTCGTTGCCCGACTGATTGCCGGCGGCCAGTACGCGAACTAAAGCATAAACACTGGATCATATCATATAACGCAGCGCCAATGCCTCTCTCGAAATCGGCAATCATTCGTGCAACGAGTTATATAAACCAGATTAGTCTAAATGAACAAGGAAGGCAATGCCATAATTTGTATAGAAATAAAACTATTTCTACAAGAATTTTCTTTAGAGAGTCGTTGAATACATCTCACAGTTTTTTTTTTTTTTTTTTTTTTTTTTTGCCAAATAAAGACTTTCACTGTTGAAGGCGAATTCCTCCAAAGTCTAATACCATACTATAAAGTTAAGTGGAAAAGGGCATAGGCATAGGAAATCATATTCTGAAAATGAGTAATTACTATGGCAACAGATTTAGATTCCGCATTGAAAATGAAACTAAACAACACAAAAAGCTTCATTAACTTACATTTTACAGTGGGCGAGTTGCAATGTGAGCGATGAGTGACTTTTCCGATTCGATAGCGTAGGAATAGACCAGGACCTTTATTTAACCCCAGAGGAAGAAGTTCATAGGGGTGAGGTCTGGCGACCTTGGGGGTCAAGCAACTGGTCCTCCTCTACCAATTCATTGGTCAACAAATTATGTATTGAGGTTATGTCGCATATGAACATAGTGAGCTGGAGCACTATTTTGTTGGAACCACATGCTCTGTCGAACGTGCAATGAGACATATCGCAGCAGCTCCGGTAACACGTACTCCAGGAAGAAGCAAGAACGAGGGTCATTCAACCTTGATGGAAGCAAATATGAATCCATTAGTAAGGGTGTGATTTTATGGTGATTATTTTATCCTGACTTCGGTGATGAAAATTGTTTAATTTCGGTGATGAAAATGGTTTAATTTTGGCGATCATTTCGTAAACAGACAAGTAATTTCGCGCATATTTCGCACCCTAAAGAAAGTTAAAAAATAATAAAATATATATTTTTTAAATTATTATTGGAGCAATCCCTTTGAAACTAACAGAATATTGTTTGCATCATTATTGAATTCATAATTCAATTTCATTCGACTGTGAGGGGGTGATGGCACTGCCTACTTGACATCACGAAGGCAGTTGTTGTGGGAAAGAGAAATAGCCGTTGTCTGCTTACGCTGCTCCCTGGAAGTAGTCCCTGAAACTATGCGTACACTGTTGCCAGATGTCACACGCATGTAATGCTGAACGATAAAATATGTAGTCATGTTCAAGTATATTTTACAACAACAAAAAATGTACACGTTTTATTTGGAAGACTAATTTTTCATGACAATTCTCCATAAACTTTTATTTTATTTTTTTTAATATCGTGATTATGAAGTAATTTCGTGGGTTTCTATCAATTTGAAGAAGATTCGCGGACATAATTCACTTACTTTTGGATTTTCATTAAAGTATTTGCATTTTTCATGCATAAAATTAATTTTTAACACATTTTGCGTATATACCAAAAAATCACACCCCTACCAATTACATTATCACATATGATGGCAAAGCTTATTGCGTTATGTTTCTAAGATAAGTTCGTTTCATTTTCAGTGTGGCATCTAAATGTACTCGTAATAGAACAGTCATTATCCATTTCCGGACTAAGTTTTGTATTTCAAACTCTTTGTTTAGATGTACTCTTGCACATCATAGAGTTTTGCAACATAATTTTTCTGCACTCTGTGTAACAGGAATATGATGTACACCGTGATTAAAAGAGAATGATTGAAAAGTAAAGACCTCTAGTGAGAGTAAGAACAATGATAAACATCATTATTCGAAACAGTGAAAGCAACAGATCTCAAGTTGTTTTATATTTATTTGATAGTTCATGTCATCACCACTAGAGACGTAGTGTAGTGCTACATAAGATAGCGACATCGAAGCAAGCAAGAGGAGTTTTGCATGATGGATACGAACGGTTGGCTGTTGTAATAGTACAGGGAAACTTTAGAATTGAATTTGGTAAGAATGCACCACATAGAAACTGCACTGCGTACTGGGTGACGTCATTCGAAACTAGTGGCTGTTTATGTCCTAGGAAGTGTCCGTTCCGTCCAAAGACTTAGGAAGATACAGTACACAAAATGCGAGCCTAGCAAGTCAACAAGGCGGGCTAGTAGGGAACTACAGGTTTCATAATCCACGGTATAGCGTATCTTATGGAAGCATAAAAATATCTTTCCAGAACGTTGGATCGGCCATGCAGGATACGAGTCACCAATGTCACTATAGCCTCCGCGATCACCAGACTTAACCCGCGATTTCTTTCTGTGGGAGGTATACCAAGGACTTCGTGTCTGTCACCCCCATGCCACAGAACCTGAACGACCTGCAATAAATATCAGAGGACATGCTGGTATCTGAACAGAACTGGAGTACCGTCTCGACATTTATCGTGTCACCAAAGGGGCTCGAATCGAGGCACATGTAACACTTGGAAGTCAGCGCTTCTTTTCATGTTAATACATTTGTGTCAAGTTCGTTCAGTTATGAATAAATCAACTTTGCTTCTGGACCATTCTTTTTAAATCACCTTGATCTTAATTCGATATTTCCATTTTTGGGGTAAGTAAAATAGGAAAATTTGATAATCCATGTTGAATCTTTCGTACACTACTTTTAACACTTGAATATAAATAATTGATTATATACAAAATAGCATACAGAACAGAAAACACACTACAAAGACATCTCAACACACAAACAACACAAACAAACCACACAGGCGTATACAAACTCACATGCAATAGTTGCGACAGTTTCTACATTGGACAGACAGGCAGATCATTTCAAACTCGATACAAAGAACACATTAAAGCAATAACCAGAGGACACAATACATCTACATATGCCGAACACATAATTAATGCTAACCACACATACAATAACATAAATACAGACATGGAAATCCTACACATACAACCCAAAAACCAAAAACTCAACACACTAGAACAATATGAAATATACAGACACACCAAAACACACCCTGATCAAAGTCTCAACAAATATATCAATTTCAGAACACACACATTATTTGACACCACATTTCAACACTTTTCAACAATCGAAAGCACCCAGACAACAGGCAGCGAAGTTCGAGATGACGCCGAGATCTAGTAGGCTCTGAGGATGGTGTGAAGAAGCACCGAAACAACTGTAAGCCGCACATGCTTACACAATTAATACGAGTAAGATCGCCATTTAATCAATTATTTAGGAAAATTTGTTTCACCGATTCAATATTACCATTTCTGTACCAACGGAGTATGTTGGGAAGTGAGTGTACAAAATGAGGACCATATTAATGTGTCGAAGTGTTTGCGCTCGTAGAGTGACGAGAGCGTTTCCAAGCTAGCGTGGATTGGGGCTGAGGAGCGCCATACATTTCCGGCGGACTGAATATTTAACGCCTGTCTGAGAAGCTAAGGAAGTTATTTATTACCTCGACGCAAACAGTGCAACGCCTCGTATCTTTACTGAAATGGCGGTATAAATTTAAACCGATCGCCACTCGATTAAAGATATACAGTAAGAGGGCCGATAACGCGGGGCAAATGGGACCGCTGCCAACGCTCACAACGCGAGAATAACAAATTACAAACAACTGTTAAAATAAACAATTCGATAAAATTCTGTTTGTGATCCGGTCCATTAATCAGCCGCAGATAGTAAGAAACCAGATCCCACAGCAGGTTTGCATTATTTGGTTTCTGTGGGGTAAATAGGGTAATTGTGTCCATGTTAACAGATACCATGTTTTACGTTGAAACTGTAGACTATTATATTTACACCAGATCCCACAGCAGGTTTGCATTATTTGGTTTCTGTGGGGTAAATAGGGTAATTGTGTCCATGTTAACAGATACCATGTTTTACGTTGAAACTGTAAACTATTATATTTACACCAGATTCCACAGCAGGTTTGCATTATTTGGTTCCTGTGGGGTAAATAGGGTAATTGTGTCCATGTTAACAGATACCATGTTTTACGTTGAAACTGTAGACTATTATATTTACACCAGATCCCACAGCAGGTTTGCATTATTTGGTTTCTGTGGGGTAAATAGGGTAATTGTGTCCATGTTAACAGATACCATGTTTTACGTTGAAACTGTAGACTATTATACTTACAAATATTTTGATCTTATTGGCTATCACACGTTAGTTATTTATGGAAATCTAAACTAATAAAATCATTTTATTTCATTGCAAAAAAGTTACGCCATCAGTTAAGTTATAAATTAATAAATAATAATAATAATAATAATAATAATAATAATAATAATAATAATAACAACAATAATAATAATAATAATAATAATAATAATAATAATAATAATAATAATAATAAAGATGATTTATTCAAATAAAAATATACACATTACAGTACAGTGGATCCCGAAAGAGCATTGCTCGTGTTCGAAAGTCAGTGCAAACATTTACAACAGATATAAAAATCAATAATAATGTAAATGGTATATAGAAAATGTAGAACCATTTATAAGTTTATTATTTATTATAATTAGTAAATAAGAGAATGCAGTAAAAACAAACAAAAGAATAAAACACAGAAATAAAATGCAGTTAAAATAAAGTAAAACCATGTAGTAATTATAAATATATTACAATTAGTGAAGAGTAAAAATAAAAATGAAAACAAATTAGAAAACTATTCGATAAAAATGTATTATTTATTTCTACGGTATGCGCCAAAACAAACAGTACTGAAATTATCGCTCATCTGCTGTCCACGTTTCCCTAACAACCAAGTATTTATTGATTGTATACAATAGTCTGACATTAATTTTATTCACCACATCAATAGAAAATTATGTGTTAATATTCTTGAATGATGCTGAACCTGATCAGGAAGAGGAAAAGGAATCTTTGGGTCCTGCCTGAGAAGAAACTGCCTACTGAAGGATGCACTGGAAGGAATGGTGAACGGGAGAAGAGTCGGGCAGAAGAAGATATCAGATAATAGACGACATTAAGATATAGATCATATGAGGAGACTAAGAGGAAAGCAGAAAATAGGAACGATTAGAGAAAGCTGGTTTGCAGTGAAAGACCTCTCCTTGGGCAGAACACTGAATGAATGAATGAATGAATGAATGAATGAATGAATGAATGAATGAATGAATGAATGAATGAATCGTTTTGAAAGGAAGTTAGATTTATATTAATTTAATAAAAATAAATATATACAATATTTCTCTATTATTTACATTGAATCGACATTTTTCTTGCAGTTTTTGAAATGGGATCCGAATCGAGTTCCAGCAACATACAGAATACAGTGAATTTAACTAACTCAATAATTACACATTATCTTGTGTATCTGTGCTCAGGGTCTCCGATCATGCGCGGTGCTTATATCTGGGACTCCGAATATTCCAGTGTCCCAATCTTTCTTTGGGTAACAACATTCCCAGTGTAAAATTTCGGATTTTTCTTTTAATACGCCTGAGTTGTAGATAATCGAGAGCAGTTTGTTTAGCTGCATAAGCGGAGATCTGCCTTCTCGGTCCAGACCCGGTCTGGGCGAAGCGTGTTGAATCCGCTATCGCATCAAGCATCTCCCTGCTAGTCCCTCGATCTCAAGACAGCATCTCACGAACCAGGGACCAGCGTACACTATAAATTCAAGGAGCAGTGAGCATTAGGGATTTCCATGATGTGGGGCAATATCTCTGTTCGTTTCCTCGTTCTCCAGCTGTAAACTGCTTGATATATTCTCAGAAAAGTACGAGGCTCTAATTTCACACTCCAAAAATTATATGTTACATCAAATGGCATTCTAAAATACTAACATTTTCACTGCGATAAACTGACATTAGTAGGTAGAAAATGTTTACTTTTCTTTCCTGGCTTGAATCTCGAGTGAAAGCAACAAAAAACCACACATATACGGATCTGAGATTTGACCTTTAATTGAAAAACGAAAGAAAATTATAAAATAAACTGTATTACCTCGTAAACGCTTAATTTGTGGACCCATGTTTACTAAAACTTTTTTTGCTCAAGTTCGTTCTTACTTCTTATCCCTAAAAGTTTTGCCATTACTTTTTAAACACTCTGTGTATAGGCCCTAGATAAACACATTAAAATACAATGATACGTGTTGAATTAAAAAAACTCATTAACCTAATATTATAAAATTGATTAAAAATAGATCGTCGTCTTCCTAACAAGTATTAGGTCGAGTGGCCTGTTACGGTCTCAAACTAGAATTTTCAGTCCATCTCTTCTTCGGACGACCTAGAGATCTTTTGTAAAACAAATTAGAATCTGTTTAAGCTAGGGGAATGATCATCATTTGGCAATCTATTAACTATTACAATAATGTTGAACCATCGTTGAAGAAAAATAAAGAAGGTAAACGTGCGAATTCCAAATGAGACAGTGAAACAAGTGGATAGATTCAAATACTTGGTGTGTACTATGAGGCCTTTGCCAAACATGAAACATCAAGGCTATAACATTAATTCATTCTTAAGCAGTAACATGAGCCTCTGCCAGGAAGTAAAAAGTAGGACAGCAATGCAAAGGAAGAGTTCAATAGAAAAAGGAACATCTCCTGCGACCTCTGGAAGAAGAACCAAGGAAGAGACTAATGAAGTGTTTTGTGTGGAGTGTGGAATTGTATGGGGAAGAAACACAGCCATTACTACTAAGTAAAGAGAAACTACTAGAAGCATTTAAAATGAAGCTGTGTTGGAAAGAGTGGGTGAAGAAAGAATGATGCTCAAACTGCTCAGGAAGAGAAAAAGGAATTGGCTGGGTCACTGGCTGAGAAGAAACTGCCAACTCAAGGATGCACTGGAAGGAATGGTGAACGAAAGAAAAGTTCGAGACACAAGAAGATATCACTGATAAACTGTTTAACTGTTAAAAATGGGATTTAAAGTGATGATAAATATTTTCAATTCTATCATTCCCTTGTTTGGAATGTTTATTTCGAATTGTAATTCAAAGCCTCATATAAAGTTCAGTACAGAGTCTTTCCATTATGTACAGTAAAAGATGGCCAAAATGTGGTAGGCCTATTATGGTATGACTTCGTTATACAAGAATCACAAAAAGCATGGAAGTTTTATTTGCCAGAACTGTATACGCTTCAATATTGCTTGTAGACATCTTTTTTACACACGCAGATATTATAACTTATATATATATATATATATATATTCATCTACGTGATGACTAGATAAAGTCATTGATTACATAATATTCAGTAGAGAACGATGAGATCTCAAAATATGTAGGCATATATATATATATATATATATATATATATATATATATATATATAAAATACACACACACACACACACACATAGGTCGAGTCACGAGGATTTATCGTCACTTACGGTGATTATTTCCGAAGACATTCCGAGCAAAAAATTTAATGTAAACATGTGTCCTAATCTCAATATTTTCAGAGTTACACTAATTTGAAATTATTAGTAAAATACCTTTTTTTTTCTTTAATTTTAAGGGTAAAAGTATATTACAGATAGGGAATGAACTATTCAGGAGTATCATTTCATCAATTGGCTAGTGTTACGAAGTTAAAAATGTGTTGTTAATTGCTTTGTACAGATTTTGTTTTTCAATTTTTAAGTTACATCATTCTTCCGCACTTATGACAAAAATTCTTAGAAATCATACGATTTTACGAACTTGATTCTTAGCAGTTTAATTATGCACCCTAATGTACAATCTTAAAGAATTTACGAGAGTGGCGTGATTTGTAGCAATTGTGGTAAACTCGTAAGAAAAATATAATTTTGTAGTTAAAAATCGAAAAACAAAATCTGTACGAAGCAACTATGGAATTCACAACACATTTTTTTGCTTCAGAATACTAGCTAATTAAAGAAATGATACTCCTGAATAGCTCATTCTTTATCTGCAATATTCTTTTAATCTTAAAACTAAAGAATAATTATATTTTACAAATAACTTCAAATTACTGTAACTCTGAAAACATTGAGATTAGGACAAATGTTTATAATATGACATGTTTTGCTCAGAATGTCTTCGGAAATAAGTTCCGTAAGTGACAGTAAATCCTCGTGAATCACCCTGTATATGTTAACACTGATCTAAAACTGTTGTTGAAATGGTCATGAAGTCATTAAAATATGCGCTCCTGCATATAACGACTTATAGACTAAAATGAAGGTAGTAGGCCATTGACGATACAAAGGAGGATATTTCGACCGGCACTATGGATCGGGTCTCGGCATAGCTCAGATGTGATTTCAATTCATTTTTCTATATCAATATGCCTGGTAAATTATTAATAAGTATTTAATGAATTTCAATCTTAAGGCATATAAACTTGCAAATGTTTATTTGCTATTTAATAACAATATATGAACGTTTTCGCCGTTTAGGGCATCTTCAGATATAACAAAACATATTATCTGGACCTATGATAACATATTATGCAAATAACAAAGAAAATAGAGAACAATATATATGGTACATGAAATTCATGAGCTTTATGTAGATATAACATGAAACAGGATGAATATTGAGATAATCTTTGAATTTGAAATTCGACTGGACGAATGTTTTATTTTATACATATAGCTCATGTTACATAAAACATTCGTCCAGTCGAAGTTCAAATTCAAAGATTATCTCAATATTCATCCTGTTTCATGTTATATCTACATAAAGCTCATGAATTTCATGTACCATATATATTGTTCTCTATTTTCCTTGTTATTTGCATAATATGTTATCATAGGTCCAGATAATATGTTTTGTTATATCTGAAGATGCCCTAAACGGCGAAAACGTTCATATATTGTTATTAAATAGCAAATAAACATTTGCAAGTTTATATGCCTTAAGATTGAAATTCATTAAATACTTATTAATAATAGCTCAGATGGTAAGAGCACTCAGCGCGCCAAGCTGAGGATCCTGTGTTCGAATCCCGGTGCAGGAACGTATGTTTCTCCATTACTAAGAAATAATACAGCTTTACCTCTACTTTTAAACTGGAAGTTGAAGAGACCTGAGTGATAAATGCAATGGTTAGGGTTCAGTTCTCGGCAGAAATTTGCAGGTATACATGATAAGCTGGTACTTTAATAGACACTGGTGATTCCTTTATCTCCAGTGACATCCTTACAATATGATGCTGCTGACATAAACAGAATGTGCCACTACTTCCGATCGTTTTTCATTTCCTCAAAATATCAATAACGGTTAACGGTCATGTTTTTGAGGATTTTATGATTTTAACAATTATTTACCTCGCATTTCATTTGATGTTGGAAACTCCTGGAACAGTTACAATTTGTCTACAGATCCACTGTAATCTGTGGATGTCTGAGGGTGGGGAATAAGTTTAATGGTGCACAAGTAATATATTTAATGCCCTCTAGGGTGATCAGAATTTGTGTTGTTCTGGGAACCCCTGGCGTGGGCCCAGGTCTCCCATAATACGATTCTCCTCTTTGTTATACGACAAAAGAGCTCGGAAGCTAACCTAAGACTCAAAATGATATATCAATGCTCACAGTTCATGGCAATCACCATGCCCATCTCATGTACTTTTGCAAATTTATATTCACACAATTCTTACATTTCTCTTGCCACGTATTATATTCGTAGACTCTTTGAAATATCCTATATATTATATTCAAGATGAAAATTCAAGTAATCACCAATTGGCAAGTGAGGAAAATAAAAAATAAGCCTACTTTTTCGCATCATTCTCAATTCTCCTTTATTTCTCATTCACTCTTCATTCATCTCTCATTCTCCATTTCTTTTTTTTTATTCTCTCTTTTTTTTCCTTCCCTGTACTTTCACTTATCTTCTTCCTTATTTTCTCTTTCTCATTCGTTCGTTCGTCCGTCCGTCCGTCCATCCATCCATCCATCCATCCATCTATCCGTTTATCGAGCCTTTTCTCTTTTCTTTTATTATTTCTTCTGATTTCTCCCTTAACAAAAAAACATTATGCTCGAAAATCAATTGGAAAAATGTTACGAAAGTTTCAACATCTGACGTCAGTTGCTCCGATAAGCCTATTCTGATTTATTTCTTCTTCTTTCTTTGTCTTTCTCTCTCTCAAAGTTTACATTTAGTATCTTAGGTATTATTTACTTCGTTAAACACCTTCATTTATCTTTCGTTTACCCTTAATTTATTTTGTTTGTTTCTTTCTTCTTTGTTTGTTTCTTTTCTTTCTTTCATTCATCATTTATTTCTTCTTTGTTACTTCTTTTCTTTCTTTCTTCCTTGTTTGTTTCTTTTTTCTTTCTTCCCATCTTCCTTTCATCCTTTCTTTCCTCTTTATTTGTTTGATTCCCCTTTGCTTGTTTTTTTCTTTTCTCTTTCTTTCTTTCTCTCTTTCTTTCTTTCATCCTTTCTTCCTTTTTTGTTTGTTTGTTTCTTTTTTGTTTGTTTCTTTTTTCTTTCTTTCTTTGTTTCTTATTTTTTCTTTCTGTCATCCTTTCTTTCTTTCTTCTTTGTTCGTTTCTTTCTTTCTTTCTTCTTTGTTTGTTTGTTTCTTTTTCTTTGTTCCTTTCTTTATTTTTTGTTTGTTTATTTGTTTCTTTCTTTCCTCTTTGTTTGTTTGTTTCTTTTCTTCTTCTTTGTTCCTTTATTTCTTTCTTTCTTTCCTTCTTCTTTGTTTGTTTGTTTGTTTCTGTCTTCTTTCTTTGATTGTTTGTTTCTTTCTTCTTCGTTTGTTTCTTTTTTCTTTCTTTCATCCCTTCTTTCTTTCTTTCTTTGTTTCTTTTTTCTTTCTTTCTTTTTTATTCTTTGTTTCTTTGTTTCTTCTTTGTTTCTTTTTTCTTTCTTTCTTTCGTTCATCTTTTCCTTCTCCTTTGTTTGTGTGTTTCTTTCTTTCTTCGTTTCTTTCTTTCTTCGTTTCTTCTTTGTTTGTTTGTTTCGTTTTCCTTCCTTTCTTCTTTGTTTCTTTTTTCTTTCTTTCATCCTTCCTTTCTTCCTTCTTTGTTTGTTTGTTTCTTTTTGTTTGTTTGTTTCTTTCTTTCTTCTGTGTTTCTTTCTTCTTTCTTTCTTTATTTCATCTTTTATTTATTTCTTCTTTGTTTGTTTCTTTCTTTTTTGTTTGTTTGTTTGTTTCTTTCTTCTGTGTTTCTTTTTTCTTTCTTTCTTTATTTCATCTTTTATTTATTTCTTCTTTGTTTCTTTCTTTTTTCATCCTTTCCTCATTCTTTGTTTGTTTGTTTCTTTCTTTCTTTCTGTCTTTCTTTCTTTCTTCTTTGTTTGTTTCTTTTTTATTTCTTTCTTATTTGTTTGTTTGTTTCTTTCTTCTTTGTTTGTGTTTTTTTGTTTTTTCTTTCTTCTTTGTTTGTGTTTTTTTGTTTTTTCTTTCTTCTTTGTTTTTCTTTTTTTTCTTTCTTCCTTCCTTTCTTTCTTTCTTTCTTTCTTTCTTTCTTTCTTTCTTTCTTTCTTTCTTTCTTCCATATGAACCGTCATACTTTCTTCCCTTATTTTTCTTTTCCTGTATGCCTTAGACGCAAGTCGTTCTACTGTAATAAACACAATGATAACATTATTAAAATAACACGCGAATTCATGAATTCGCACAGCTGAAAAGTCATGGAAATTTAAAAAAATATATATAATATGGTTTAGAAATATCCAATAATAGCATGTCTGCGCCGAGTATCATAAAACCCGTTAAATTGGTTCCAAATGCATGTGGTGAGTACACAGTGACACGCGTCTGCAAAGCCATTTCGTACAAAAAAAGTAAAAATAATAATAACACAACAAATGCTAACTACAAAGAAAATGAACATCAGTCCGTGCTCGCTGATAAACAAAGGATAGGATCCAAATGAAGGGGATATTGTGGCTGACAGAACCAGCTCGCTGTCAGCACGTTGTTCACAGTCTGTTATTAGCCTCATTTACGCATAGGCTGCAGCGATGCAGGCTGCATAACGGCATTTGCGTTTCGTGGATGGGCACACACAATAATAAAAGTTTTCAGGAATGATTAGCCTTTGTTATAGACCGATTATTCAAACCAATCTTTGCACATAATTTCGGTAATACAGTGTGGCCATTCATCCTTTGTAACGCACATTTAAATCGCGCTGTTATGCATCGTTGTTTTAATGACGAGACGTAAGAAAAATTTAGCAAACAGCTAACTCACAAATAAGCAATATAAAAAGGAGAGTTCTTAGCAATTATTGCGTCAGAAAGCAAAAGGAAGTAAGCTCCAAAATATAGATTCTTAAGTTATGGCCTATATAAATTTCAATACATGTGTGACACTATAAGTACAACATTGAAGAATAAGACAAGAGTTGATACACAGCTCAAATTTTATAAGACTATGGCAGTCCAGTGTTTATGTATGGATCTGAGAGCTGGATTCTAAATAGATCTGATGTTAGGAAAGTTGAAACAAGTGAAATGAAATTTCTAAGAAGAGTAGCAGGCCTTAGTCTATCTTACGTGACCAAGTGAGCAACAATGAAATTTATTTTGTTTATTTGTTTATTTTTATCACTACCCTAGCATTTTCAATTTATTTATTTCAATTTCAATTTTATTTATTTCAAATATACAGAATAAAGAAATATAATTACAAAACAAACAAAGAGCAATATAAAAAGAAGATACAGTAGTATTAACAAAATTTGAGACCGAATGAGCAGCGCTCGTGCTCGGTCGCAGTTCAGATATAATATTAAAATAAAAAATAATAATATAAATAAATAAGTAAAATAAAATAGGAACTAAAATATAATTACAGCGGCAATGGAATTATATAATATAATATAATATTAACACTATAGAAGAATAATATCGCACGTGAAAAGTAGGACTAATATATATTTCAAAATTATAGAATACAAATATAATATAGGTTGATTAATTCATACACATAGGCTATAAATGTATTTAATCAAATTGAAGATATTAACACGTTTCTAATTTTCTTGTTATATGTTAGTGGGTTACATGTTAGAAGTTCTGGGTGTAATTTAGTTAAAGCATTGTACAACCGAGGGCCAAAATTAATGCTATGCTTTAGACCAGCGGATGTGAGACATTTAGGTTCTACTAATGTTGAATTAATATTTCCTCTTGTGTCATAATTGTGTGTCTGTAATACAAACTTATTACGATTTTTATGATAAAATTTTAACAGCGTATACTTATAAATTTGTTCAATATTGAATACATTAAATTCAGAATAAATTAATTTAGTTGGATAATCGAAACGTTTCTTCAAACAAATTTTAATTATTCGTTTTTGTAGTAAATTTAACGGACTAAGATTAATTTTTGTACTTCCACCCCAAACAATTATACCATATTGAATGATAGACTGAATAATGGCCAAATAAACATTTCGTAGAACTCTAATAGGTAAGTAGCATCGAAGATTAACGAATTTATAAATTGTTTTACGAAGCCTCTTACAAAGATAAGTAATGTGATGAGGCCATTTTAAATTCTGATCAATAATGATACCCAGATATTTGACATACGTGGCTTCTTTCAAAGGTGGACAAACATTAGGAATATATGATTTAAAAGAGAAAATATATAGAAATAAAATTAATTGGTATAATCATATACAAAGAATGGACCATAATTCTATAACAAAACAGGTTTTAAATTATAATCCAAAAGGTTATCGTAACGTAGGACGTCCGGTAACCAGATGGAGAGATTCTCTGAGTCGGATCAGGCCATGAGACAGCCTACCATGAAGTTGTTGATGATGATGATGATGATGATGATGATGATGATGATAATGATGAAGTTATGGCTGATTCATATGTAGGATTTTATGGTGTTGTTACTCTCGAATTGCAGGGATGGTAATTGCGTATGCTTTTCGATATTCCAAAGGAAGTAAGAGAAAAAATTATGTGAAGATATGCATGTTGATTGCAAGCAGATGGTAGAAAAGCACATGCATTTCAGCTCAGTTGCTATAATTTTTAAATTTAATAATTAATTCCACATTTCATATTATTTTGGTATATTGTTTAGAAAGGGAAACATTTAGAAATAGTGGAACATTCGTATCACCATTTCGAAGGAAGGAAGTAACAAAGCTGTATGAAAATTTGTCTGCTGATTGCTGGCAGAAGAAAGAAAAGCAGATGTATTTAAACTCAGTATCTATAATTTAAATTAAATATTTAATACCGCGTTTCATATCACTTTTGTATGTTGTTCAGAAAGGGGAACATTTTCAACCAAGAAAGGCCTTTCCACCGCTCAATGGACTAACGCTATAAAAATGAATTGCAATGTCATCGCAGTACGTAGTGTCCCTGGTAGGAGCCAAGAATCCCGTTGCCGCCATTGCAACGAGTACGAAACCCTTCCTCATGTTCTTGGTTTCTGCAGAAGGGGAACTGTTGCGGAACAATCGTCATCACTGGGTTAGAAGCCGAATTGCTGAATGTCTCAAGAAGTCTGGAAAGTTTGACATTTATGAAGAAGTACATTGTATTTCATCCACTGGCTCCACCAAACGTACCGACATCATAGCAATTGATAACAAGCAAAAGATTGCCTTCATAATCGATCCCACTATAAGATTTGAGGGTGCCGAATTACAACCACAAGAAGTAGATCTGGGAAAGAAAAGACATTATGAACCCTGCTTTCCTTATCTGGAAGAGAAATACTGCATACCCGTTTGTCGCTGGGAAGTAATTGGCTTGCTCTTTGGTGCAAGGGGCACTATATTAAGATTTTGTATCAATTTCTTTCATCGTTTCCATATCGATCTTTTGGAACTTCAAGATATAGCCATTAATGTTTTAAGACATTCCTTGTTAATTATAAATAACCATCTGTACAGTTCTATATATGAAAAATAAATTATTCATGTCGAGGATAGCTGCCCCCCCCCAACAAAAAATTACAATAAAACAAAATAAAAATAAAATTTAAATTTAAAATAGAATATTGTTGATCTACAATGAATTTAGGTGCTGTTACCGCTCGGTACCCCTTTTTCAAGAGCAGCTATCCTTTTTGGATTCATCTCTCTCTGAAAGGTTCATCTCACTACAGTTTCTACCAAAAGTTTAAGGACACCTCTTCGAAAGAGGTTTTTCACTCCTTACTTTATACTTGTGTGAAACACCCTGATCTTTATATAGGGAATAAATGCCTGTGAAAAATGAAGTTTTTACTTTAAACCCGATCTTTTTATCTTTAGAACTGTGGTTATATAACAATGTTTCTCTTTTAGAACCTTATTGTAAAATTACATTTTTTGTAGGAAAAAATTAATTATTTCACAATGAGTGTACTTAAATCAATAAATTTTGGGATAGAGTTAGATAGCATCACATAGGTTAAGGGTGTTTGAGAATAAGGTTCTTAGGAAAATATTTGGGGCTAAGAGGGATGAAGTTACAGGAGAATGGAGAAAGTTACACAACACAGAACTGCACGCATTGTATTCATCACCTGACATAATTAGGAACATTAAATCCAGACGTTTGAGATGGGCAGGACATGTAGCTCGTATGGGCGAATCCAGAAATGCATATAGAGTGTTAGTTGGGAGGCCGGAGGGAAAAAGACCTTTAGGGAGGCCGAGACGTAGATGGGAAGATAATATTAAAATGGATTTGAGGGAGGTGGGATATGATGATAGAGAATGGATTAATCTTGCTCATGATAGGGACCAATGGCGGGCTTATGTGAGGGCGGCAATGAACCTCCGGGTTCCTTAGAAGCCCGGTAAGTAAGTAAGTTAGATAGCATCTCAAAACTCTTTCCACATTACAATAATCTGTTACTTCATGTCCATACTCACTAAATTTCTAACCATTTTCATTTTTTTTTCAAGGAATAAAACTAACCTTTCTACAATTATAACAAACTCCACAACGGTTTACTAAAAATGGAGGGAATAAGCTGATTGACAACTTTTTTACCAACTTCCAATGTTATGATATAAATGACAGTGGCGATCCCTGGCCAATTTGTCGCGAATTTCAAACTCAAGAGAAGTTTAGAAACTGTAAATTTTCCCTAATTAAAAGAAAGACACATCTGGCTCACAATGCGTGAACAAGCTGTCACGAATTTTTTTAAATAAGAAGTGATAATTGCACAATAAACATTCCAGATATGTCTAGCTGTATCCTGGGTGAGACACTTCAAGAACGGAGAAAGACAAGCCTGGAAGCGACCGGCCAGCAACGGCAATGACAGAATGCAAGAATGGTCGCATCAATGTACCTGCAGTATCACAAAACGTGAAGTGTGTGATGCAGTAACCATTGGAAACATTAAGGAGCTTGGTTACAGAAAGGTTTGCTCACGATGGGTACTGAAAATGCTGACAGACGAGAAAAACTGGTCCGAAAATACATTTGTTCGAAGATTCTGAAGCATTACATAAAGGAGGGAGATATTTTTCTGTCATGCATCGTTATAGGAGACGAGATTTCGGTCCATCATTATGAGCTGAAACAAAGTATTCGTGCTGCTCGCCGAAATCGCTATAAGAATTTTTACCGAGTGCGTAGAAAATTATTACGACTTGTAGAAAAATAATAGCATGTTTATGGAATATCTAGGAATACTTCACTTAAATATCGTAAGATAGCTGTTAATAGCTATCATAATATTAATACTCGATCACAACGCGGTAACACGCTAGAAATTCCACTTCACACATCATCTCTGTATTCCTCATCTTTCACTGTTGCTATCTCTCGTCACTGGAACTCTCTGCCGCCTGAAGTCAAGGGCTGCGGAACATTGAAATCTTTCAAATCCAAGTTAGAAAATTATCTTATGACGAGTTGCCAAACTAACTTACTATTATGACAAGTGTTGTATTGCATGTTTCCACGTATTCACATTTTTTTTTATGTTCTAGTGATATTTAACTTATTTTATATTTTTGTTTTCATATTTTCCGATAACGGTATATCTATAATGTGATAAGTTGAGCTATGTATAATCATAATTTTCCTTACTGTGTGTACTTAAAAATATTGTATTCATTGTATGCTTTGTACTGCACTATTTTATTACTACTATTAGTATTATTATTACTATTAGGCCTGTTATTACTATTGTTATTATTATTGTAATTATCATTATTATTATTACTATTATTATTATTATTATTATTATTATTATTATTATTATTATTATTATCAATAATTGTCTTATTTTTTATACTTTGTATGCCTCATTTATTTTTGACCTGCTGTTCACATTTTATTATGCTTTTTTCTTTCTTTCTCTATGTTATATATTATGTCTGATTTTTTCTTACTTGTTGTTTACATTTTATTATTATTATTATCATCTTGTTCAGTTTTGTATGTAAAATTGTAGTGTACCTTGCAAATTTGTAGTGTTTTTGTAACGCAGTTTTTACTCCTGGTTGAGTGTTAGAGAAGGCCGTACGGCCTTAACTCTGCCAGGTTAAATAAATCATTATTATTATTATTATTATTATTATTATTATTATTATTATTATTATTATTATTATTATTATTATTATTATTATTATTATTATCATTATTATTATTATGTTTCTGAGATACCAATTAGGAGGCAAAACTTTCGTACCGATGTAATTATATACAAAACTAGTGGCTTGTGCGAACTAAGTTCATTAGAAGTTCAAATTGAAATTTTTCAAATTTTTCCAATGAAGAATACCAGACATTTTGGAAGTTATTTTCTTCCATAATAGTGAAACATACTCCCTCTGAATGCTTTTTATGCCAAATACTTTTCCTTGAATCTATGCATCTTCAGTTCTTGAGTTTCAATGCGAAAACGTAAGTAACAATGTCAGGACGATCAGAGAATTTTTCATGTCGGAGTAATGCAGTAGCTATTTCAGGTCATTGCGGATTGTAGGTGAGAGTTAAGAAAATTTCAGGTTCGATTAAACCAAAGAAATACGAAATTAATTTTGATTTAGTTTCAAGACGCAGCTAAAATAGGAAACATGACTCATTACTACCTAGGAAAATTAGAGAATCACATATATAAATATGTACATCACACTGCCATTAAATATATGAGAAAGACCCACATCACTTGACTAATAACTATAAAAATATTTCATTTTTAATAACAATATTGTTACCTTACGTAAATTTTATAGTTTTCAATAACATTATATATATAGCTGTTACTCGATAAATTATAGAAATGAAGATCTAATTTAAAATATCCTTTCTCTGCGTCTACTTAGGCCTACATAAAACCCCAAAATATTTCATTTTCACATTATCATTATAGCATTAATGTGTGTAATTAGTGACACTCACATAATTGCATTCACTATAATAATATTTCATTTTTAATGATAATAATCTCACCAAACATTCTTAAGTTTTGTAGTTCTTAATATCCAATACACAGCTGTACTCGGAAAACTACAGACCAGAGAATCAGACCTGTAAATTATTTTTATACGCCATCTGGACTCTAGATATGTCAGCAATCCTGCAGGTCATGGCCTTCGTGTAATATTGTTTATTGTAGTGTGTGTTTTGTTTTATTCTAAAAGCCATTATTTCTCAAAACTTACGAAAGATGGGTTTTGGAAAATAGGGAAATGATGTAGGAAAATTGACATTTCACTGAAAACTACTATTTTTCTGAAAAAATTTGGGTTCCAAGCTACAAAATGAGGAGTCATTTATTAAAATCCGTTCAGCCGTTTTCTCGTAATTTTCATTACCAGTTCAAATGATATATATATATATATATATATATATATATATATATATATATATATATTATTTTGCTAATAACTGTAACATTAAATATAATATACCGTATACAGAAACACTTTAGCTCGCCCCTGAAAGAGTAGAACTCGTGCTCAGTGGCGGATTCCTGAGTTGAAATTAATAATTATACAATACAATTTGTCTTATGTCTAGTGTGCAATTATAGTATATAAATTTAAATTTACAATTTTTCAATTTTTATAAAATCCACACATAAGTTTTTTAATTCAATACTAGAACTATTAGAATTGACGAGATTAGGATATTTAAATATAAATTTGTTATATATTCTTGGGCCTAAATTACTACTATGATTAAATACTGTAACAGTGTTGCATTTTGGTGCAAACAATCTTAAAGAATTCATACCTTTTGTTTCATAACTGTGAGAATATAATTCAAAATTATTTCGATTTTTATGTATGAATTTTATTAATACAATGTAATAAATTTGTCTTACGTTAAGTACATTAAAGTCTAGAAACAAATTTTGAGGTGGAAAATCAATAGGTTTATGAAGACATATTTCAATTATTTTCTTCTGTAATAAATAAAGTGGATTAAAATTGGATTTAAATGAGCTACCCCATCCTATAACTCCATACATAATTACCGATTGAAATAAAGTTAAATATATTGTACGTAATAAACTTATTGACAAGTAATTCCTCAATGAAACAAAATAATATACTATTTTACGTAATTTATTACAAAGGTAATTAATGTGTTAGTTCCATTTTAAAAGATTATCGAAAATTATGCCTAAATACTTAACTTCAGAGGACTCTTTAATAATCGGACATTTACACTGTATAAGACAACAATCAGAATTATGTAATTTAATACTTAATATAGATGTAGGAGGTTTGTTACATTTTTCAGATAATGAGAATGGAATAGTATTATGGTTTTATTTTCGTTGATAGAAAGATAATTTATGTTAAATCATTTTTTTATTAATTTAAGTCCATTTTTTGAATGATTATATCCATCATACCAGGTTTTTCCACCAAAAAGTAAAACATAGATGCATTTTCAAGCAAAGGGTGAGATATTATAATAAGACTAGTCTTCTTGTTTCCAACGGCTAAAATGTTTACACTGAACTGTTTTACGTAATAATCCACGGTGTGAGTTACACCATCTCTAACATAAGCAAACAATCCCACAGGAATTCCACTCTGGCATTCTCGTATTATAATGTGGTGTTCAGGCACAACAGAAAACATATCGCTTTAACGGCAAATGCTTTTACCTTTGACCTACATAGATGAATGAGCTTACAGTGGGATACAATTACAGGTATCGTAAAGTGCACGAGTTCGAAACCCACATAAAATACCATCATATAATATTGCATTTTTTTCTGTTGCGGAATATGACGTAAACCATCAATAATGCGTTATGCATTTGAAGTGAATCGAGCCACAAGATAGGCCTAGTCGGAGCGGTATTGTGTCTGTTGTAATATACACTACGATGAAGCTATAATTATGAATTGTGAAAGAGGTTCACATGATGACAGTGTTTATACGTTGACAGCTGCAAGCAGAGCAACATATTATTAAAAATATCTTCCGTAAAAAATAACCACTTTTTAATACTTGTCTCATATTTAAAATCAGGTTCAACAACAGGTTGAAGTGCGTTAAAGGATGTCAGTAAAGGGTGGAAGGTGTTCAATGATGGTCCTTTCAGGGGATAAATCCTTAGCATAGTAAGAAATCAAAACAACTATGAAATGTGCATCGACATGGGGAACTATTAATAATGGAATTCCTCAAGGATCAATATTAGGTCCCCTACTTTTTCTAGTGTTTATAAATGATCTTGCCTCACTAATAAAAGATGTAGGTCATCCCATTTTATTTGCGGATGATACAAGTATAGTAATTACAGCCAATAACTCCAACACATTCCAATCTTCAACAGAGGAAATTCTCTTCAACATATGTGACTGGTTCTCAGCGAAAAATTGGTATTAAATTGTAACAAAACTAACATAATTCAATTTAAATCCTGTCGAAATTCAACCTCTCAAATTTCTAGCGCAATAATTAATAATAGATCCCTATTAGAAACAACAACAACCAAATTTCTTGGCTTAAAAATCGATAATGTGTTAAATTGGAAAAATAATATTAAAGAAATTAACCCCAAATTAAATTCAGCTTGCTTTGCTATTAGATCTATGCAAAAGATAGTAAATATCAATACCTTAAAAACAATATACTTTGCATATTTCCACGCGGTAATGAGTTTTGGAATAATATTCTGGGGAAATTCCACAGATAGTAACAGTATATTTCTATTACAAAAAAGAGTAATAATTATAATAATACTAGGTGCCAAATCTAGGGAATCGTGTAGGACTATTTTCAAAAAACTACAATAATGCCCATGGCTTGTCAGTATATATTTTCATTAATAATCTTCCTCTTATGATATCGTGAAAACTTTTTAACTAATTCAACAGTTCACAGCATAAATACACGTCAAAAAATTACTTTCATACTCCATCGGCAAGTCTATCGTGCTATCAAAAAGGAGTGCGTTATATGGCAGTAAAAAATTTTAATAGCCTCCCTATCGATATAAAAAATGAAACTCAAATATAAAATTATTTAGGGCCAAATTAAAGAAGTACCTAATTTCTCACGCCTTCTATAATGTAGGTGAATTCATGACATTCAATAACACTTCATGAAATTGATACTAAAACTACGTGTTGTACTAGTAGACTATATTGTAAATCTCGTCTATATATATTTCATCTAGACTGTGACTATAAATTAAGATTTTATAATAGTATTAAGTTTTTTGACTTGTTCCATATTCTAGCTGTAAGCATGTATGAATACAATGGAATGTTAATAAATACAATACAATACAATACAATACAATACAATGAAGGGCTCTACGACTGTGATTCTTTGCACTTTGATTTCCCAGAAATAATTATTAATTTACATGGTAAGTTTTGATCCTATTACCTTCTAAACATATTTATGGCCAGTTCTAGAAACAATTATTATTAATCTCAGATTAAGGGTCGATTTCACCAAGCTTATTTAACTTTAAATGTTACTTAATGTCTATTTAATTGGCACTTAAAACAACAATGCATTTCACCAACACAAATTGGGCTTTAATAATAATAATAATAATAATAATAATAATAATAATTTATTTAACCTGGCAGAGTTAAGGCCATACGGCCTTCTCTAACACTCAACCAGGAGTAAAAACTGCGTTACAGAAACACTACAAATTTGCAAAGTACACACAAAACTGAGTACACACAAAACTTTAAGCTCTGATTAAACTGCATTTAAGTTGTTTGGTCAATATTTGGTCATTTAAATTATTAATCCTGCATTAACAACGTTAATTTTAATCATGGCGAGGACAATGATGGACTTGATATTTTAAAATAATGATTTCTTAACAAGACGAGCGAGGAAAATTTCCCAAAGAGAAGATTATTTTAATACAATGGACGAAAAAGATTTGCAAATGCAATTTAGGTTAAGCAAAACATCAGCATAATACCTATCTTGAATATTAGGTGCAGAAGATGATTCAGAATTTTCAACTTCATAATTATTTCAATGATACATTTATTGAAGAAACGTTTAATCAAATTTTGGTTCCCTGAAATAGCCTGTAGCAACTAAATTATATGAATAACAAATTTATCATGTAGGACTAATCTTACATTTGAAGGCATTGGAATAGCGCAAATCCATGTTCCATTGTTGCATGATATTTCGTTGCATCTACTTTCATATTATCCCGTTCAATCTTCAATATTGCTGAAGACATTGGGATGAGGTTCCCTTGCACTTAAATCTCTTTCTACTTATTTCCAACCTTCCGTCCGTCTTTTTTCTTTTTGTTTTCGATGAGTTTAATCTATTTTGAGGTCATCTCTGTTTATGATATTTTGTTGTTGCAATATAACAAACGAACTCACTATAAAGGTCACTGCTTACATTAACAAGGCACATGGCCTTCGGAATTACTATTTTACTATGATTCCGAAGGCCGTGATGACTTAATTAGGAATTAAATTAATTCACAGCATTTTAAATAGGAATTGGTTAGGAGAAATGCAAACGAATTAAACACGCTTTAACTTCAGTATTTAAGTTATATTACAATTAGTTAATTGTGGATTAGGAACATGTTATGAAATCGGCCCTAAAACAACAAATTCATCTTCAGTTATACTTAGAGTTATCATGCGTCCCGGAAAATCGCGATTGTCATATTGAAATGTGACGCCACAATACCTGGACAATAATGTATTAGGCCCGGTTGCAGAAACACCGATCAAATATGATTGGCGTTCAAGGAGGGTTTGATTGACCATCAGTTCTATTTCTGTTGCGGAAAGAACAATCAGTATTTGAGCGGAGATCAATCTTCCATCAGATTAGAACAGATTTTTTCTGGTTAAATGACTGATCATTGATCAAGTATCTACTACTAGGTTCCAAAAGTTCCCGGAATTTTACTACCATTTTTCGTATTAATATATAACAATGGATATTATACATTTGTTTTGTTGGTAACATTCATGATGTCATTTCCTTAAAGTTTGTTGATAATGACGATTGTTGGTTTTGAGTTGTAGGCAATTGTTTATCATAGTATTTTGTTTGTTCGTCGCTTTTTGTAATTATGTCCACAGAGCAACGTACAAACATAAAGTTCTGTGTTTTGTTACACAAAACTCCTGCAGAGACATTAAGATTGTTGGAAGAAGCATATGGCGAAGCAGCAAAGAAAAAAACTCAAGTGTATGCCTGGCATAAACGCTTTTCTGGTGGTCGCGATACGAACGCAGCGGCCGACCAACAACTACAACAAATGAAGCAATCGCTCAGCATGTGCGTAATGTTGTGAGGGACGACCGACGTAAAACCATAAAAGAGATAGCAGCAGAGGTCGGAATATCAGTCGGAAGTGTACACAATGTTCTTCACAAGCATCTCAACATGCATTACGTGTCTCAGAAGTTAGTTCGAAAATGTCGGCAGAACAGAAAGAAACAAGAATGACTCTTGCTGGGGACATGATCAGTATGGCTGATGAAGATGGTGATTTCTTAAACAAATTATTGCTGGTAATGAAACTTGGTGCTACTTGTACGACCCAGTCCCTAAACGACAGTCATCTGAGTGGAAATCGAAAACATCTCCTCGGAAGCAAAAATTTCCTAGGGACACTTCCAAAGGCAAAGTTATGTTGGAAGTTTTCTTCGACTCTCAGGGTCTCATCTACCATGAGTTCATTCCAGAAGGTCGTACTGTAACGAAAGAATTGTACGTAGAAATCCTCCGTCGCCTCTGGGACGCAGTGAGAAGGAAACGTCCAGAAAAGTGGGTAGAAATCAATTGGTTCCTTATGCGTGACAATGCACCTGCTCATCGCGCAATTATTGTAAAGAATTTTCTTGCCAGGCACAACATAACTGCTTTGGATCATCCACCATACTCTCCTGATCTCTCACCACCTGATTACTTTCTGTTTCCCCGTCTGAAAAGTCATCTGAAAGGACGGAGATTCAATGCTGAAGAGGTTATCGCAAACGCGACGAGAGCACTAAGACGGGTTTCACAAAATGGCTTCCTGGCCTGCTTCCAGGAACTCTACACGCGTTGGCAAAAGTGTGTTGTTGCGGAAGGCAACTATTTTGAAGGGAATGCTGTAGAATAGTGTTTAAGGTACGTTGTTTCTATGATACTAGCAAATTCCGGGAACTTTTTGAACCTAGTAGTATGTTGTTTTCTTTATAGTGCAGTTATTGCAATTTATATAGTAAATAGTTAAAGCGTAATAATATTGTTTTCGACATAATGGATTCTTCCGATAAATAAATTTTAGAATGAAGGAAATATTATTAAAAACAAGGCATTTCCGTGATAGACACGAATTGTTTTTATGTATAATGGCAGAGAATTTGAGCAGAGATTTAGGTTAAGTAAGGATTCGTGTGTTTTGTTACTTTCAAAAATTGAAACAAATATATGCAGACAAACAAATCGAAACCTTCCACTTTCTCCTATGAATAAAGTTTTAATAAAGCTGAGATTTTATGCTGTTGGAATTTTTCAGGCGGTCTTGGGTTATCTTTTTAGGGTACACAAATCAATTATTTGCCGAGTAGTTAGAAATGTTACGTATGAAATTGCTTTGTTATGGCGGGGTCTAATGAATCCCCAAACTTCAAACAGGGAACGATTTGAAATCCAGAGAGAATTTTCGGTCATGTCAGAATTTCCAAGAAGTAATTGGTTGTATAGACTGCTCACATCCCCATCCAATCACCTGGTGGAAATGATGCCGAACTTTATCGAAATATAAAAGGTTTCTTTTCTGTGAATGTACAGGCAATATGTACACCATCATTGAAATTATGGAATGTTGTAGCCAGTTGGCAGGGTTCTACACATGACAGCACAATATTTTTAATGATTATGTTAAGAGCTCAATTTGTAAATAGAGAGATGGCAATGGAATCCTTTTGGGCTATGGAGGTTATGCTTGTTCCAATTTCTTGTCAACTCCTCTACCAAATCCCACAACAGAAACCCCCTCACGTTTTTTGTTTGCTTCGTTTCTTTCACTATATTGTAGTCTATATAGAAATACAGGGACATCACTTTATTTTTACTAACATATTTAATATTAACTTGCCTATACCTCTGGATCACGCCGTTTGCTACCTCCTTCCACGACTGGAGTTCGATGATACTGGCGTAATATACAAACAAGTCACTTTACTAGGTATAGGAGGGAAGAAAAGTAGTTCACCCATTTACGTACACTAGGAAATATTGCGCTTTTGAGTTTGATCATTTTCATCAGTTTTTGTTTAATCAAAATACAGTACACTATTAACAATGAGTGTTTTTACTCACGAACTGAGCTGTCCATTCGGACGTATTCATTATGCAGTGTATATTATACTGTCTACAGCACATTAGCGTACAATATAGAAATGAAGTTAAATTGAAAAATAATCACAATATTGATATTTAAACACATTTTTGAAAATGGTGGCCGTTCATTTCGATACAGGCTTCAGTTCTAATGTGCATATTATCGCACTATAGACAATTGTACCTAATCCCAATTACCAATTTCGTTGTTCGTAGGCCTACTAGTAACTCATGTTGAAATAATTCTCTACCTAGTCTAGAAAAGAGTACCTTACATACTGTAAATTCAATCTTCACTTCTGCCCGATCCGAAAAGATAAAATTATTCAGACATACTATCTACTGTCCGTCCAAGTGGTTATGTCGTAGGGTTGTAGAAAGGGAGGAAATCACGTGACAGTTAATTACTTAACGAGGCCCTTTTATTTAAGTTATTTCAAACAGTTGTATAATATTACGTAGACGTCCAATTCCTAACAGAAATTAATGTTCTCAGAAACGAGCTAAGACAGCCCAGCCACTAGCTGGCGAATAAAAGCTGGTGGGGGAAACCAGGATACGACGTAGGCAAATGGAACGACAGTACCTGTGCGAAAATGATTCAATATTGAAAGCTCTTTCATCACTGGAAAACGCGAACATATTTTTGGAACATACTGTTTACTATGACTGTAAGGCTACTATGACTGTATATGCGGTCTTGGATCTGTGTGGAGGACGGTTTAACTTCATTAGTAGAAGGGGTGGGAGTGAAGTACATTCAAAAACTCAGGTACAATAAAAATTGAAGTAAAAATAAAATGATATCTGTGTAGAATCCGCCTGTATCCTTTCTACAAAAAAGCAACAAAACAGCAGAGCATTCACTTGTTTTCCTAGTCACCGCCCAATTGATGCATTCGTTTCGCGACTTTTAAAGAGCATCAAATTGGCTGGTGGTTGCGAAATAGCGCTGTTGTCAAATGCACTTCTTTCTCAAATCAGCAATTAAAGTATATGAAAATAAACGATAACGGAAAGGATGACCAACTTTTTATTATCTCATTTTTTTCCCCGAATAAATCAAGCTTCCCGTATTTCTGCATCAGTAGAGACTCTAATAACATCGCGTCTAAATTGATTTCTAAATTGCCAATTAAATACCTAAGTAATCATGTGGTTTATACTACCTCGTATTCCGAGTTCGCAATTAACCTGAAGCCACACTGCATTTAACCTGACGTACGTTCAGAGCAAGCACGGTAAATCATATGGCGAACTAATGTAATATCCTGCATATTGCACTTTAAGATATTAATTTCTTCGTAACGGTCTTCAGGTACTGATGTTCCACTTTACGGTCACTCTTTCACTAACTTTTAACACGTCCAGACTGAGGTAATTCACCCTGTCTGCGTAAACAACAATGAAGTCAATTACAAATTATTTTGTGCGACATCGTGCGTATTTGCTTGTTTTCCGCACAGAACCAATATGCGGTAAGTGTGAAATACCACATTCAGTATTCCCAACGCAACACACATAACAATTTCCCTCTTCTTACCGCTTAAGCGCGACATTCATTTTACTGCTTCAGGCTTTTAACATATTATTTTTAGAGACGTTTAACATAGTAATAATTATAAATTGGAAACTTACCACTGCAATTTCACCTAAAGTGCAATGTTAATTATTGTTTTTAAATATTTGCAAAAATTAAGTAAAGTCTACTACTCCAGTAAGAAGCCGTGAAAAAATCAACAAGATTCCAGATTGCGGATGTTATTACTGCAATATGTTATATAAATAATATTGTTAAAATACTAAAATGAAAAATAAATCATTACATAACCTTACCGTTTGTTTTAAGTTCGCATTTATAGACTGGGGGGGGGGGGGAAAGACAGACGTATACCACGGCCTGCTGGAGTATAGTAAACACAGAAAACATTTTATAGCAACTAATTATAAATTCGTCTTTCAGGTATGTAATAAACGATCTTCGGACAAAATAATGTACGATACACGAGCGGTATGTTTGTTTTCATGTTCTCGGAAATTAAAAAAGCTCAACTACGTTTCGCTTTTTCAATCTTTTCCTCGACCATGAAAACGTCAACATACGGCTCTTGTAACGTATATTACTATTACTTCGGAATATGTATGATAAGACTTCCTGTGTTAAATTTCAACGTACCTTGTTTACATGTTTCGACCTATTTATGGGTCATCTTCAGAACTGGTCGTTGTTGGTGTTGGCGCCTCTTGTTTCCTGTGAGGGTGCTTTCGTAGTGTAGAGTCAAAGAGTGTATGTGTTTTGAAATTGAGTTGTGTGTTGAGAATATCGTTGGGGTGTGTTTTCGTGTGTCTGTATATTTCATATTGTTCTAGTGTGTTGAGTTTCTGGCTTTTTGGTTGGATGTGCAGTATTTCCATGTATGTGTTGATGTCTCTGTAGGTGTGGTTGGCATTTGTGATGTGTTCTGCATATGTGGAGGTGTTTTGTAATTTTGTTATGGCTGTGATGTGTTCTTTGTAAAGTATTTGAAATGATCTGCCTGTCTGTCCTATGTAGACGTTGTTGCAGGTGTTACATTGGAGTTTGCATACGCCTGTGTGGTTGTATTTGTTTGTTTGTGTTGTTTGTGTATTGAGATGTTTTTGTAGAGTGTTATTTGTTCTGTATGCGATGTTGTAATTTAATTTCTTGAATGAGGTTGCAATTTTATACAGACACACGAAAACACACCCCACCGATATTCTCAACACACAACTCAATTTCAAAACACATACACTCTTTGACTCTACACTACGAACGCACCCTCACAGGAAACAACAAGAGGCGTCAAGACCAACAACGACCAGTTCTGAAGATGACCCATAAATAGGTCGAAACATGTAAACAAGGTACGTTAAAATTTAACACAAGAAAGTCTTATCATACATGTTCCGAAGTGATATAGTGTTAAAAGTTCTGTAGTCAAGATGTATATATATAAAATTATTTTCCATTAATACAGTTTTTATTGTAGAGAGTTGAAATTTTGCAGGCATATTATAAATGCTGTGGCATTAATTCATTCATAATTTTCAGCCCAAGGACTGGTCTTTCACTGCAGACCCAGCATTCTCCAATCTTTCCTATTTTCTGCCTTCCTCTTCGTCTTCGCATATGATCCATGTATCTTAATGTTATCTATTATCTGATACCTTCTTCTGCCCTGAACTCTTCTCCCATTCACCATTCCTTCAAGTGTATCCTTCAGTTGGCAGCCAGTGATCCAATCAATTCCTTTTCCTCTTCCTGATCAGTTTCAGCATCATTATTTCTTCACACACACTTTTCAACACAGGTTCATTTCTTATTCTGCCTGTTCATTTCACACGCTTCATTCTTCTCCATATCCACATTTCAAATGCTTCTAGTCGCTTTTCTTCACTTCGTCGTAATGTCCATGTTTCTGTCACATACAATGCCACACTCTACACAAAGCATACACTACTGGGTGTTCATTTCAAAGTGTGTCATGACGTCACTGTTGATGAGTCAGCGATTTGAAGTGAGTTTCAGCTTTTGTGTCAGAGAAGTTGCCTTCTAATCAAGGCGTTCAATCTGAACTTGAGAACGTGTACGGTATAACTTGAACGTCGTAGCAACAGATGGCGGTCTGTAAACTCTGTGTACTACCATAACCTCTTTCGAACTGTGTTTTGCGCAGCCAAGTCGTACGCAGGGTATTTGTTATCATCGGTTCCACAATACAAATCAAATGCTCCGTGTCCATGTTGACCGTCCAAGTTAATGTCAACAAATACGTAAGTAATCGTCTTAACCCTCTCCACATATCCCGACAGTAAGAAAAAACTCATCTCAGTACATGTTTCGAAACAGTTCACATTCCTGCCACTACCGACGTTACCGTACGTATCGGTAAGTACTCTTCTGAATGAACGCCGTACTTGCTAGGCTACTTCTCTGGCACATAAGTAATACACCTCTGCGGAAGTGTAGGAAGATTGAATTCTCTAGGCTCATCGACTAGCCACATGACGGCATACAGCGAGCCATGACACACTTTGAACTGAACACCCAGTAGTCTCTTCCTTAATAAATAGGTGACAGGGCGTTATATCCGGGCCACTAATTATTAGTCTCCTACTGAAAATACGTCTCAATACCCTCATTGACACGGCAGCTGTATGAGCAGTGGCGGAATATTGTTGGAAATAAACTGACAATCGTTCCGCGTAAGAACACTAAGTTTTCTGCTTTATTTTAGATTCTTCACTAAGCCCCTTTCTTTAAATCTTTTAGCGAGTCGTCTAATTGTTTTGGCAGAAGGCACAGGTCTGTTTAGAAACTTTATTCGAAATTTTCGTCTTGTTTTCGCACACGACCTACTGCCTTTTATGTACGTATTGTAGCCTACATATACACAAGTTCACACGGCGAGAATTTGTTCCTAAGCATTACCTAAATACACAATATTTATTTATTTATTTATTTATTTATTTATTTATTTATTTATTTATTTATTTAATAATAACATATACATAAAAACGTTACATTGAAATACCCCGAAAGAGCAAAGCTCGTGTTCGGGGACAGTTCCGTTACATAGATACACATACTTTGTAGACAAAATACTTCAGAAAAAAGCTCACATAAAGATTGTAATAAAATTAGTAAATAATAATACTAATAATAACTGAGTGAAAAAAGAGACGATGTTTAGACTGATGGATTAATATTAAATTATTATTAGTAGTATAATTAGTGCAGGTCATGTTGATATAGTAACCAAGATAAAATAGAAAAATACACTTAGGATAGAAATAAACTTGTTTTACAATACATGGTACATAATATAATACAGGGAAGTCTGTCATATAAATTTTTTAATTCTGGATCTGAAAATTTCATTGCTTAAAGTAGTCAATTCTGGATGAAATTTTATTATCGAATTATATAGACGTGGACCATAATTTGTACTGTGTAGTAAAGCAGCAGATGTGAAATATTTAGGTTCAACTAATTTAAGAATTTCATTTCGTCTCGTATTATGAGCATGTGGCTGAGCTGCAAATTTCGTTCTATTTTTATGATAGTATTTCATTAAAGAGTATTTATAAATTTGGTCAATTCTAAAAACATTCAATTCAGAATGGATCAAATTTGTTGGATAATCCAGTCGCCTTTTCAAACAAATTTTGATTATACGTTTTTGCAACATAATTAGAGGAAGAAGAGCAGTTTTTGTAATGCCTCCCCATCCAGTTATACCATATTGGATAACAGATTCAACTATAGCCAAATAAACCAAACGTAATACATGAGTAGGCAAGTAATGGCGAAGGTTTACAAATTTGTAAATTGTTTTACATATCCTGTTACATAAAAAGGTGATTTGTCTATCCCATTTCAAGTGCTGATCAACAATTATTCCCAGGTATTTCACATCTACAGATTCTTTCAGGCAAGGGCATTTACACATTTATACTCTAACGTATACTTGAAGAATTGAGAGTTTCATTACACGGCTTCTAAACACACTGAATGCCATATGGCTACTGGAGGTAGATTGCGCGGGAGAAACTGTTAGCGCGCGGCGGAAACCACCCAAAAGTCATGGTGGGGTTTCAGAGGATTACATTGTTTGAATGAATAGAGGTAGAAGTTTAATATTGTACCAGATGAAAATAAAACTGAAATATTTTCGTCTGTAAGATTGAGGCAATGAAGGAGGCAACAGACGGTGATTACTTCCATATTTTCATAGTATTAAGATGGCGTTACTTGATTCAGAACATTTTAATAGCAGAATTATAGGTAAGTGCTCGGAGAGAACAATATTCCTTTTGGCAAGAAACGTTACTGCACATAGATCACGTGAACTACCATAGAAGTATATTATATATATTTCGATGTACCGAAGTACATATGATATTTCCATGCAGATATTCTGCGTCAACATATGATGAAAGAGTGATGGAACGAAGAAAAATTCTCTCCGGCGCCGGGATTTGAACCCGGGTTTTCAGCTCTACGTGCTGATGCTTTATCCACTAAGCCACACCGCATACAACCCCGACGCCGTTTAGAATCGTCTCAGATTAAGCTCCATCTCTTGGGTTCCCTCTAGTGGCCGCCCTCTGCACTACGTCATAGATGTCTATGAACGCAGGACCGAAGTCCTTACATGTGTTGATTCTAAACGGCGTCGGGGTTGAATCCGGTGTGGCTTAGTGGATAAAGCATCAGCACGTAGAGCTGAAAACCCGGGTTCAAATCCCGGCGCCGGAGAGAATTTTTCTCCGTTCCATCACTCTTTCATCATATGATGACGCAGAATATCTGCATGGAAATATCATATGTACTTCGGTACATCAAAATATATATGATATGCGTAATAAATCAATTTAGTGATTTAAGACGGCGCCTATACCGTCGGATCCCGGCCAAACAGTCACTCATTCGAATGCACCTCAACACATGTAAGGACTTCGGTCCTGCGTTCATAGATATCTATGACGTAGTGCAGAGGGCGGCCACTAGAGGGAACCCAAGAGATGGAGCTTAATCTGAGACGATTCTAAACGGCGTCGGGGTTGTATCCGGTGTGGCTTAGTGGATAAAGCATCAGCACGTAGAGCTGAAAAACCGGGTTCAAATCCCGGCGCCGGAGAGAATTTTTCTCCGTTCCATCACTCTTTCATCATACCATAGAAGTGTTTTGCAGATTTCTGAACCTTGATTAGATGCAGAGTAAATATAGATATCAACGTTAATAAGTTAAAGTGAAACAACTGAAATCTGGCAAACTAAGTACAGTGAGGTATTGAACAAATGCAAAGTGGACCTCTCCATTTAGCTTCGCAATGAATTCTCCCAACATCTTTATGGTCTTCTGACGTGAAACAACACTGACCTTTGCTTTGTAATTAATTATGAAAAGTGTCAATCTGTCTAGTGGCTTTCGTAATGTACGGCTGACCCTGATGCGTCTATTTGTACACTGAAATCTATGTTGATCGACGCCGCCTATTCTGTCCTAGCCTGGGCATCTGAAATAATTATGTGATCAGTTTATAAAACAACGTCTATGCTGAACCTCGCATTGTACAGAACACAGATAAAATCTATTGTGTTGCATTAGAAAAGAAACGTTTTTTGCAAATTTTCAGAAAATATCTATTACTCTGTCATAATGAAATGGTTTTCGGCGATTTCTCATAGGCTGTAGGACAGGCATTGCCAACTGCTCGCTCTGTGACGTCACATGTCTGTGCTCTGTACTTCCTTGAGAGAGAAAGCAGAGGCAGAATTGGGCAAGTAAATTACATGTACGTATTTTACGTGTAATTTACATGTAAAATACATAATGCAGAAAACTGTTTTATACACGGAGTAATAAACTAACATTTATTGATTTTGACAATATAAACATCAATATTACTTCATTCCTTTTAAGTCCTGATAAGAAAAATGTCTGTTGCAGCAGAAAGAAAAAAATATTTCTTTTTTTTGTGATTTTATATTTTAGTTTTCAATATATATTATAAAATTGTTCATACTTACTTTCATTCATTCTAATACTTAGAAAAATAGCGCTTACTTTTGTCCCCATCTAAATTTATCTGTATTCCCACCTTCTGCGCACCGCTACCCTAATCTATTTGGCTTCTCGTTTCCAAAATTTATCCGCATATCATCAGCTAAGTACAAGATCTCATCATAACAATTTACTCATTATACCCTACCACAAGACATCTTTATATTCTTCATCCTATACAGTTTCAGTTGCTAGAAATTGGAACTCGCTTCCGAGTGATATAAGGGGTTGTTGGACAATAACTTCAATTAGGTCAAAATTACATAAATTCTTACTTAACAGATGAATTGCTGATTAATATTTGTTACTTATAATGAAACTAACATCTGTCCATTTTTATTATTATTGTCATTAATTTCTCTAAATAGATTTACAAAACCTCTAATGGCAATTACATTAATATTCTCATTATCGAAATATATATATTCTCCCTGTAAAATAGTCCTAGTAAGCTTATATTAAATTAATTTTCATCATTTTACTAGCTATCTCAAATATTAAATTAATTATAATTCATTGAATTAAATTAGCTCATAAATTAAGTTACTACTTTACCTTATAGATTTATCTAAATTTAAATAAATGTGTAGTGAAGAATATTGCTGGAGAACCATTTAAGTGTAGTGTAAGACATAAATATTTGTAATTTAAATTTATGTATTGTATTGATTAAGGCTGGTTGAGTGGAAGAGAAGGCCTTATGGCCTTAACTCTGCCAGCGAAAATAAAACATTATTATTATTATTATTATTATTATTATTATTATTATTATTATTATTAAAATCTAGTTAGTTAATTTAGTTCATTCAAAATTGACAGTTTTACAACTTCTTCTTTGATTTCTCGTTCACTTATATTGAACACACCCTGTTTCTAATAATACTTGTTGCTAATCCTTACTATGCCATTATCCAATCGGATCGTTATTATGTATGTTTCTTACGTGCATTACATTTTCTTATTTCACTTATTTTCTTCATTTTCGAGGCTAGTCTCCTCCACCATACTCCTCTCCTATTTTCATTATCTCTATCATTCAACTTTCTACTACACTCTCTTAATTTTTTATCTATTATACTTATAAAATCATCTATATCCTTAACCTTCGTTTGGCCAAAATCATCAACTTCACCCGTAACTGTTATAGTTTTGGAATAATATTCTGGGGAAATTCCACAGATAGTAACAGTATATTTCTATTACAAAAAAGAGTAATTAGAATAATAGTAGGTGCCAAATCTAGGGAATCGTGTAGGACTATTTTCATAAAAATACAAATAATGTCCATGGCTTGTCAGTATATCTTTTCATTAATAATCTTCCTCGTATGTAATCGTGAAAACTTTGTAACTAATTCAACAGTTCATAGCATAAATACACGTCAAAAAATTACTTTCATACTCCATCGGCAAGTCTATCAAAAAGGAGTGCGTTATATGGCAATAAAAATGTTTAATAGCCTCCCTATCGAAATAAAAAATGAAACTCAAAACATAAAATTATTTAGAGCCAAATTAAATAAGTACCTAATTTCTCACGCCTTCTATTCTGTAGGTGAATTCATGACATTCAATAACACTTCATGAAATTGATACTAAAACTTTGTGTTGCACTAGTAGACTTTATTGTAAATCTCGTCTGTATATATTTCATCTAGATTGTGACTATAAATTAAGATTTTATAATAGTATTAAGTTTTTTGACTTGTTCCATATTCTAGCTGTAAGCAAAGTATGAATACCATGGAATGTTAATAAATACAATACAATACAATACAATAAACTCACCTATAAATCAAATAAGTAAATAATAATAATAATAATAATAATAATAATAATAATAATAATAATAATATTTTATTACTTTACTACTACTACTACTAATATTATTATTATTATTATTATTATTATTATTATTATTATTATTACTATTATTATTACTATTATTATTATTACTATTATTATTACTATTATTATTACTATTATTATTACTATTATTATTATTACTATTATTATTATTACTACTACTATTATTATTATTATTATTATTATTATTATTATTACTATTATTATTATCATTATTATTATTATATTACTATTATTATTATTATATTACTATTATTATTATTATTATTATATTACTATTATTATTATTATTATTATTATTATTATTACTATTACTATTATTATTATTATTATCACGGAAAACTATCTCCCTAAAATTTAACTATTCTCTCAGTAATGTCGTAATTACTAGGAAAGATTGTATTAGAGATCTTGGTGTCCTACTTGATTCAAAATTATATTTCCATGATCATGTGCAATATATTTATACCCATTCGTTAAGACTACTTGGTCTAATTAGGTCTATAACTTATTCTTTTTCCACTCCTATGTGTTTATTAATTTTATACTATACGTTGGTTAGATCCAAGCTTGAATATGCATCTGTTGTATGGAACTCCATTACTTCCACTGACTCGGCTAAATTGGAGAATATTCAAAGAAAATTTATTTCCTTGTGTTCTTATAGATTTTTACCAAATTCCGATTATAACTATGAGATTAAATGCAAATATTTCAATTGCGGTAGTTTGTTCACCAGACGTCAGGATCTTGATTATTTATTTTTTTTGTAAAGTCATTAAGGGTGATATTGATTGTGAATCTTTCATAAGCAATATCAGTCTTCGTATTCCAGCTAATGGTTTAAGATTTCATAAATTGTTTTATAATAAGAATCCTAAATCTCTCTCTCCGGTCTGCAGATGCATTAAATATGCTAATTTGCATGGATTCAACTTGGATCCATTTAATGTGTAGTATATCTGAGTTTTTTTCTCACTGATCTAATTTTAATAATTATTTGTCCATTTTTTTTTCTCTTGCATTTGGTCAATTGATTAAGGTAGACTATTCCATTATTTCAATTAACTTATGGTACTAATTTATGATTTTATAATTTTTATTTGATCTATGATTGATGTAGACTATTATATTGTTTGTATTTCATCTCATTGCCATTTTCTAACATTCATTCTCATCATCATTTGTTGTTTTGTTCTGTTTTGTATCGTGCTAAACTTTAATTGGCCTTGTGCTGTTGTGTTGCACGTTAATATTGTAAATAAATAAATAAATAAATAAAAATAAATTATTACTATTATTATTATTATTATTATTATTATTACTATTATTATTATTATTATTACTATTATTATTATTATTATTATTATTATTATTATTATTATTATTATTATTATTATTATTATTATCAACATCACAGCTTGCAAACAGGTGCTTGAAGACGATTCATTCTAAACGTTCCTTTCAGCTTCAGAATTTGAGGTCTTAGCTGTGAGAAGGATTTCGTTTGAAATTTAATTTGCTAATGACAAAGCGTTGTTGTGTTTGAAGGCTTATCCCAGCTCCTCAAAACATGAAACCTCAACGCTGCAGAGTCAAAATCCCTCCTCCCAATGTGCACGAAGAACTTTGTGTTCAGTTGATGACATTACGTTGATTTTCGGGATTACCAAACTGCTGAAGCAAGCATTTTCTTAGGAGTACTGTACCTAACCTGCCTACTTCACATTACAATGTGCAGCAATAAATTCCAGAGTTAACGAGTAATAATGAAATACACGTCAAACGATCCAGGTAAGTTGTAAAGTTGCGCTGAGTGTTCTAAGAATCAGAATCTCCACTTTGACAATTTTATACATCATGGAAATTCTTGTGGTTTCTCATGGACCCATTTCCTGAATAAGACAAGATGGAACATCTAAAACCGTTATCTTAGCTGTAGTTTTATAGGCCTATTAATTACTTAATTTTTTGTAATGTCAGGTTTTTAAAAAGTAAGACGTTAATTTCATTTCATCATTTTTTTTTCTACACAATCTTAAAAATTCTGCCAATGGATTACTACTAGGGATGGTAAATTTTACTTACTTACATACTTACTTACTGGCTTTTAAGGAACCCGGAGGTTCATTGCCGCCCTTACATAAGCCCGCCATTGGTCCCTATCCTGAGCAAGATTAATCCATTCTCCATCATCATATCCCACTTCCCTCAAATCCATTTTAATATTATCTTCCTATCTACGTCTAGGCATTCCTAAAGGTCTTTTTCCCTCCGGCCTCCCAACTAATACTCTATATGCGTTTCTGGATTCGCCCATACGTACTACATGCCCTGCCCATCTCAAACGTCTAGATTTAATGTTCCTAATTATGTCAGGTGAAGAATACAATGCGTGCAGTTCTGTGTTGTGTAACTTTCTCCATTCTCCTATAACTTCATCACTCTTAGCCCCAAATATTTTCCTAAGCACCTTATTCTCAAACACCCTTAATCTCTGTTCCTCTCTCAAAGTGAGAGTCCAAGTTTTACAACCATACAGAACAACCGGTAATAATAACTGTTTTATAAATTCTAACTTTCAGATTTTTTGACAGCAGACTAGATGACATAAGCTTCTCAACCGAATAATAAGAGGCATTTCCCATATTTATTCTGCGTTTAATTTCCTCCCGAGTGTCATTTATATTTGTTACTGTTGCTCCAAGATATTTGAATTTTTCCACCACTTCGAAGGATAGATCTCGAATTTTTATGTTTCCATTTCGTACAATGTTCTGGTCACGAGACATAATCATATACTTTGTCTTTTCGGAATTTACTTCCAAACCTATCGCTTTACGTGCTTCAAGTAAAATATTTGTGTTTTCCCTAACCGTTTGTAGATTTTCTCCTAACATATTCACGTCATTCGCATAGACAAGCAGCTGATGTAACCCGTTCAATTCCAAACCCTGTCTGTTATCCTGAACTTTTCTAATGGCATAATCTACAGCAAAGTTAAAGAGCTGTAATTTTATAGGCCTATTAATTACTTTTATTTGTAATGTCAGTTTTTTAAAAAGTAAGATGTTAACTTCATTTCATCATATTTTCTAGATTTTTTACGCAATCTTAAAAATTCTGGCACTTGATTAGTACTAGAGAAGGTAGATTTTAGCAATCAAAAATTAAAAATTTTGTACTTTTTAAATGAAATTTAACATTATGTAGCGTTTTGGGATGGAACATAGTTTATGGAAAAATTTGGTGGTAGAAATTCATTGCTATCAATCTATTTTATTTTTTTATTTTATTTGGTTATTTTACGACGCTGTATCAACATCTCAGGTTGCTATCAATCTACTAACAAATGTATTTTCTAGATTTTTCAGCTCAAATTCTTCAAAATAATAAATAAGTACAGAGACGAACAGTACAAAATTACAATGATATTTTGAATAAATCAAAAGATGTGGTGTGATTTTATCCCGACCCATCTTATTACTCAACCACAATAAACCGCTACCACATACTACTTGTTTGTGAATGAATACTGGATCTAAAGAGATTGCATAGGCAGCCAATATTCTACCACCAGCATCAGAGAGATTCGTTGAAATTTAGAAATAATGGTATAGACAACAACAAAAAGGGTATCAGGTAGGTCAATTCCTGTGATCTTCATACTGTAAAAGCTAACATGGAGGAGTGACCAACTATTTGAAAGAAAAAAATGTAAGAACTTTTATATGGCGGGACCTAGATTGATATTTTATTAAAAAAAAAACACAAAAATGTCATAAAATGTAATTTCGCTCTTATGTCGCATAATGGCATACATTTCTCATTTTATACTGAATTTCGCACCTTATCGCTGATTAAAAACTGCAGTATTATACTTAAGAGGCTTTTAAACATAAAATTAATTTTTTACAACATTTTTAAGAATGTTTGGGATTGTGTAAAAATACAGAAAATATGAGAAATTAAAGGAATATTTTACTTTTAAAAAACCTTATAACAAATGCAAAATTACAGTAACTGATAATAAATAAGTTTTTTTTTCTGTCACAAGAGCCTAAAAACATACAAGACTCAATTTATACAACATTTCAGTAAGATCAATCCTTCAGCTATGGCAGTGAAATTTGGACTGTAAGACGCCAAGAATAACATCGTTTAACAGTTCTATAAATCAGATTTTTAAGGAGAAATGCTAACTATAGTAAATAGATAGATTCGTTCCATAATATTTTTACATTTGCTTTTTAGGATAGAATAAAGAACATGTCCAATTCTTACGTTAAACATATAAAATTCAAATATGACATATTTACAGAATTAATACCTTAATGACAATAATATTTTATACAATGTTTACCATTTAATAGTATTAAAATATTTACACAGTACTGTGAAATGCCAAGAATTCATCTACAGAAGAGAAAGTGTGAGATATTAAGTAATTTTTTTAGTTTTATCTTAAATAATGCAGGGTTTTGGCTATGATTCTTAATGTCTTCAGGAAGACTATTGAACATTTTTATCGCCATGTAACGTACTCCCCTTTGATAGCATGATAAATTTAATGATGGCGTATGAAAATCATTTATTCTGCGGGTATTTATACTATGTTTGGCTGAATTAGTTGGAAAATTTTCTTTATTACATAAAAGGAAATTTATTAAAGACTATATGTACTGATTTGTTAAGATCATAATCTCTAATTTTTTTTTAATAAATGATTCTTTAGCCTTTGCCCCAACTATTATTCTAATGGTTCTTTTTTGTAATAATAATATAGTCTCTTTGATTAAAAGAGAAATTATGAAATAGCAGACGAATTAAAATTATACTTATTGTTAAACATTTAAAACACTACACAGAACATTGCCTTCAACATGTAAAAGAAAAAACAGCCTTCACTTCCCTCTTTCCTGGAAGAAGCTATATCAAGGGTTTTATTACACTTTAAAAATCCATTGTCCACAGCCGAGTTTAAACTCGGAAACTTCGGATCAACGACTGACATAACAGGCAAACCTTCAATGACGAATTGCCTAAGGCCGGGTGCACACAGAATCAGACGCGACGCGACACGGCGCGGCGCGACGCTACGTTTTGCTTTACAACGCCTCGCGACAGCTTAAAACTGTCTGCTCGCGACAACTGATTTGCTGGCTGTGTGGGTTTGGAAAACTGGCCTAGGCTAGAAAATGGCGTCAATAATAGAGGGCTGTCTATATGAAAAATTCTATTGTATTTGCTTATTATTTCCTAAGAACGCAAGCTCCTAAAAATCTATGCGATTGAAAGAGTCTTAAAATTAAAATGTACTGCACAAACGTCTTTTTTTATGTTTATGACTACTTCACGACTCACAATAAAGAAAAATAATATATTAAATCAATAATGATGATAGTATAGAGCAGAGAATTAGACTTACTACAAATTACACTGGTCAACAGTCATTTTGCGCCAGACATAAAACTAACAAATTCTTACTAATTTCGACCTCCTGAATTAATAAATAACAAGCAAAATGTTCCATCACTTCGGGTTTTCGAGATGCACAATATAATTAATTTTCTATGCATTTTATTTTAAAAATCACCGTATTTCGTGCGTAACTATTTTGTTTTACAAATGTGAAGACCCATTATGTGAAAACAATATTAGTATAAGTAGGGCACCATGTTAGAAGCACTTGTAGAAAGGGAAATTATTTTATTGTCCTTCTACGAGTCTATTTCGAGGGAGTGAAACAGGTTCGCGGTATAAATTCACTTGAGTTTACCTGATTTTACTTGAGATGTGCATTTCTTTCACGGTGAGCTTTAATTACATTACTGTAGTTTATATTTTGCAATATATCACCATGTCAAAACCACCGAACAACAAGTTACGAAGCGCCATAACAAGGCTAGCAGTTCACCACAAACTGTGCAGAAGATCAGAGTACCACGAACCTTCCCCCGAATGCGTGTGCAAACTGTGCTACGAAGTGTGTCCAAAATATCATTTTAGTAAATGTGTGAATAGAACGAAGTCACTAATGGAATATAGTAAAGAAAAGTAACTCATACCAAACTAAATTGCACGTTTGTGCGCACTTCTTTCTTATTAAAACCACTTCTAGAAGCGGAAATTGTTTTATTGCCCTTTTCGGTTCCATTTGGAGGGGAAGAAACAGGTTCGCCGTATGAAAACGTTTCAGTTTACCAGGATATTTTTGTGGTGTTACTATTCTGTGTAAGACGTGTATTTCTTTAAAGTGTGCTTTAATGATAATATTCAAAGTACGAATGGTTTATATGTGCGGATTTGAAGGTTGTAGCATTGCTTTTTGGAATGCAATTAGGGTACACAAAATTTTGCTGCTTTCTGTACGAATTGGACAGTCGCGCTCGAGATATTTTATTTTTATTTTACTGGGTTATTTTACGACGCTTTTTCAACATCTAGGTTATTTAGCGTGTGAATGAAATGAAGGCGATAATGCCGATGAAATGAATCCGGGGTCCAGCACCGAAAGTTACTCAGCATTTGCTCGTATTGAGTTGAGGGAAACCCCCGGAAAAAGCCTCAACCAGGTAACTTGCCCCGACCGGGATTCGAACCCGGGCCACCTGGTTTCGCGGCCAGACGCGCTGACCGTTACTCCACAGGTGTGGACTCGCGCTCGAGATAAGCATTATAAAATAAAACGACAATCACTAGAGCCAAGGAAGAAAAATATTATACATCAACCCCTTATACCTCAAAGCGAAGTAATTTTACCCCTTTTGCACAATAAGTTAGAGTTAATGAAGAATTTTGTTAAAGGGATAAATTATAAAACTGAAACATTTAAAAATATCCAGGAAAAATTTCCTGCTAATAATAATCCGTGGCGCTACACCCCGTGAAGAGCAGCCCAGACCGACCAGCCGGCTGCTGGGCCTCACGTCCACATGCCAAAACAGAGGTGGACGATCATCCAACTAGAATGGAGGTATCGTGTGGTTAGCACGATGAATCCCCCAGTCGTTATATCTGGCTTTCGCAACCGATTTTCGCTACCTATCGTAGCTTCCCAAGTGCATCACGATGCTAGGTGGGCACCGGTCCCATACACTGGCCGAAATTTCATGAGAAAATTTCTTCCCCCATGAGGACTCGGAGCATTCCTTAACATTTCCTGCTATTAGTGATTCAAAAATAAAGGAGGGAGTTCTCAATGGACCACAAATTAGAGAAATAATGAAGGACAATCACTTCGAATCTTTGCAGGAAGGAAAAGAGACAGCCGTCTGGATAGCATTCAAGGAGGTTGAATTAATTTTCTGGATAACTGTAGAAGTGATAACTATGAAGAACTAGTGAAAAATTTACTGTTGGCGTATTAAACTAGGGGTTGTAAAATTTCCCTGAAAATTCACTTCCTTCACTCACATCTTGACTTTTTTTTCCCCCGAGAATTGTGCGATTTCAGTGATGAGCATGATGAGCGCTTCCATCAAGAAATTTCAACTATGGAAAAAAGATACCAAGGACAATGGAGTACCAATATGCTAGCAGACTATTGTTGGACTTTAGCTCGTGATGTACCTGATGCCCAGTGTAAAAGAAAATGCAGAAAAAGAAAGCTGTAATCTTCTGAACAGTGAATATTTAGCCTTATTGTCATTATATAAAACAATATTTTGAATAAATATAAATTCCAACATTTCTCAAAAACCGTAATCAACAACTGTTTTTATTGTCTTATTCGTATTCAGGAGGCTCAAATTATATAGAAAACATATATCACATGCCTAGCGCAAAAAAAAAAAAAAAAATGTTAACATTTGTTACGCAGTGTTATTATTATAAATTATTATTCACCTGGTGCTTTCATCTCATTTGCAATGTTTCACATATTTTTAGAAACCACATTATTGTCGTGATATTGTTTCAAAAATTGTACAGAACGTATCTTTCCTGTACTAAATCAACTAATTTATCCGCATCGAGCTCCATTATGAATAATGTGCACTACACAACAATAGTATTTTTTATAGATAAGGAAAGCGTGCAATCATAGCCACTACTAACGCATGCGCAGTACACTGCAGCTATCAGACTGTCTCCTCGCGACGAACTTCTAGCAGTCATTCGAAGTTGTCTCTTCGTGTCTCCTTGTGTCTCCTCGCGACCGTCGCGCCGCGTCTGATTCTGTGTGCACCCGGCCTAACATGTCCCAGTTAAAAATATGAGAAATATATTTTGAACGTTAAATTTTGAAGCCACCAACTTTCACTATGACAATAATAATTCTTTTTACTGTCTTTTACCGCTACGATGGACGCAAAAGAACATCAAGACAGTCACTCACCATTACCGGTATTTGTTACAACAATAAAAACGAAAATAAAATGCACAGCTTCATTCTAAAAGAAGTGTTATATCGTTAGAACGTCATGGGTCAATACATGTCTCGTCTACTTATGTCTTTTTGTCTCCTACACTTCCATTCTCTCACAATTTTCTAACTAGATTATGCGCTGTTGGACGACAAAGAACTTTGACACCTGGAAAATTGTCTCGCAAACAATCTTCGCCCTTGTCAGGCAGAATTAGTGAATGCATGAAGAACAAACACTCGATGTTGTGTTTGAAATCGAGAAACATCCATCCCAATCACACGGTTATCACAACAGGAATTCTCTCGCTTACTGATTTGTAAGACCCAACACGAAACTAACTCTCTCCCACAAGGATTAGCTGCCTCCAATTGTATTTTTTTTTGTCCTTTCACCTAATTGCTATGTCAGGCTTTGATTTTAGCCAGTCTACACAAAGTGGTGGCAATAAGTTTTTCTTGTGGTAACCTGTTATTACTGTATTTGCATGATGCTAGTTTTCACGAAAATATGTAAACACATAAAACAAATATACAGTTATGTGAAAATCATAGGAGCCTGCAAAAGACACGTCTTGTTCAATAAGACCGATCTAGACAAGATTCCAGAAGTTGTTCGCCTGTTCCAGGCTTTGAATTATTATGGTTTATTCAGAACAAGTAGAAGCTTATAAATAACATGGGGTGTACTGTAAATAGGCTACTAACATGAGCTGCTGCTGGGAAGTCAAAAGGAGGATAGCAGTGGCAAAGGAAGCTTTTACAGGATTGTTTCCGATCTCTGATAACGAATTTGAATGACGTCATGTGCGTCAAGAGTCACACTATGGCGCGAGGTGACAGACCAGTAGTGAGTGATCTCATAGTCAGAGTGCACGGCAACTCACAGCAGAAATTGGGAGGAGTACATAACAACCCATACCGATGCCAAGTACAGTTAAGTGAAAATAAAAGAAGCCTGCAATAAGCGAGGTTTCGTTATTTCCAAGAAAGACATCTTCTGTGTACTTAATAAGATTGGTAAAGCTCGAATGGAATTAATTTGTATCACCTCGTGGGGTGAGACGACTTGTGACGGCGGGTGGATTTTCTTGCTTTTTCCACTCTGGAATTAATCCCATCCGAGCTTTGCCAGTCTTATTAGGTACACACAAGATGCCTTTCTTGGAAATAACGAAACCACGTGTTTTGTTAGGCTCCTATGATTTTCACGATACTGTACTTGGCATCGGAAAGAGTTGTTATGTAACCCTCCCAAAAAGGCTCGATTTTCTTGGGCATTGCTGCTGTGATACACCGTGCACTCTGATAATGAAATCACTCACTACTGGTCTGTCGCCTCTCGCCGCAATTCAGCTGTCGGTGTGATTCCTGACGCACATCACGTCATTCAAATTCGTTATCAGAGATCGGAAACAACCCTGTAATAGAAAAAGGAGCATCTTCTGTACATCTTCGAAAAAATAACTAAGGAAGAAACTAGTGAAGTACTTTGTGTGGAGTGTGGCATTGTATGGAGCAGAAACGTAGACATTGTGACGAAGTGAAGAGAAACGACTTGATGCATTTGAAAAGTGGATATGATGAAGAACGAAGAGTGTGAAATGGACAGACAGAATAAGAAATAAAGCTGTACTAGAAACAGTGAATGGAGAAATAAAAATGATGAAACTCTTTTAGTAGGTTATTTTACAACGCTTTATCAACATCTTAGGTTATTTAGCGTCTGAATTAGATGTCAGTGAAATGAGTCCGGGGTCCAGCAGCGATAGTTACCCAGCATCTGTTCATATTGGGTTGAAGGAAAACCCCGGAAAAACCTCAACCAGGTAACTTGCCCCAACCGGCAATCGAACCCGGGCCACCTGGTTTCGCGGTCAGACGTGCTCCATACGTGTGGACTGCTGAAACTGATCAGTAAGAGAAAAAGAAATTGGTTGGATCGCTGGCCGAGAAGAAACTGCCTACTGAAGGATGCACTGGAAGAAAAGTTCGAGGCAGAAGAAGATATCAGATTATAGACAACATTAAGATATTTCATGCTCGACCATGCCGAAATGTAGTAATTATACACCTGGTAGCAGTCCTTTAATGCATGTCATTAAAGTACACCTATTCATTAAAGTTCAGGTTTTCGATTATTCTCGGATATGCAATCGAAAGACAACTAGCGAAACGTCACGGAGGCTGGAAATCCAATACTGTCGCAGAAGATTATGTTCTGTTACTATAATAATTAGCGTTAATTGTAAATAATATTCAAATAAATTCAATTTATCATCTCGTTTTTCAATGTCGAATTCAATTTCAAGGTTATATCAAGATTAATGTTTATCTTACTGTCTAGATTATATCAAGGTCGTCAACATTCGTTTCCCGGAAAAAATCAATACTTTCGCGTCTGCGCACATCTCACAATTTAGGTCACTTCCGCTCCTCAGTTACATAACCATAACATGAATACTTCTGAATAATTTCAAGTTAGAAATATGGTCGAGCATAAAAAGTCGTATAAAACTTGCCTATAATGGTAATTAAGACGCTCGTATGAAAATTATGAAACTCGCTTGCCCTCGTTTCACAAACAAACATACTCGCGTCTTAATTACTACCAGGCTATTAGGCTCGTTGCATAATATACTAATATGGATCATATATGGAGACAAAGAGGAAGGAGTAAGAGAGAGATGGGGTAATGCTGGTTTGGCAGTGAAAGACTTGGCCTTGTGTAGAAAACAACGAAAGAATGGATCAACAAATTTACTAAAACAATAAACACTACTAAAGTAAGTTTTATTTCCGATTTGTTGAAACTGGAGAAAGGGGTTTGCAATTAAAACCCCACGTACAGTGCCACCAGAAAAAAAAAAGAACTTTCTGTTCCCGATTTATTACATTTCCCGCACCCCCTGAAGGCAATTGCTTATAGACCACTTTGGAGAAGACAACAGAGTTTGTGCAAACTTGGTAAATCTCATTCCATTATTACCTTAAAACATTTAACCCCTCGCCTTCAACACCCGTCGAAAGAAAAATAAAGAGAAATGAAATTACGAAAAAAAGGAGGGGAAGAGGGGATAGGGGTAATTCCTCATCGTGATCACTTCACTCGGCACCTGGCGCACGGACCGTCTGGCAACGCTCTCATAATAGAGAATAAACAGTGGAGAGATTCGCTGTGCAGAATTATAATTAGAGACATGGACGAATGGACGAAGTTGTGAATCTTATCGTGAGAGCAGGATAGATGCTGATGATGATGATGCTGCTGATGATGATGATTATGATGATATAATAATAATAATAATAATAATAATAATAATAATAATAATAATAATAATAAATCAAACGGCTCGTAAGTAACAACACTTACTTACTTATTTACTTACTTATTTACTTACTTACTTACCTACTTACTTACTTACTTACTTACTGGCTTTTAAGGAACCCTGAGGTTCATTGCCGCCCTCACATAAGCCCGCCATTGGTCCCTATCCTGAGCAAGATCAATCCAGTCTTTATCATCATATCCCACCTCCCTCAAATCCATTTTAATACTATCTTCCCATCTACGTCTCGGCCTCCCCAAAGGCCTTTTCCCTCCGGCCACCCAACTAACATTCAACATGCATTTCTAGATTCGCCCATACGTGCTACATGCCCTGCCCATCTCAAACGTCTGGATTTAGTGTTCCTAATTATGTCAGGTGAAGAATACAATGCGGGCAGTTCTGTGTTGTGTAACTTTCTCCATTCTCCTGTAACTTCATCCCTCTTAGCCACAAATATTTTCCTAAGCACCTTATTCTCAAACGCCCTTAACCTATGTTCCTCCTTCAAAGTGAGAGTTAAAGTTCACAACCATATAGAACAACCGGTAATATTACTGTTTTATAAATTCTAACTTTTAAGATTTTTTGACAGTAGAATGGACAATAAAAGCTTCTCAACCGAATAATAACAGGCATTTCCCATATTTATTCTGTGTTTAATTTCCTCCCGAGTATCATTTATATTTATTACTGTTGCTCGCAGGTATTTGAATTTCTCCACCTCTTCGAAAGATAATTTTTTTAATAATAATGATAATAATAATAATAATAATAATAATAATAATAATAATAATAAAATCAAACGGCTCGTAAGTAACAACACTTACTTACTTACTAACTTACTTACTTAATGGCTTTTAAGGAACCCAGAGGTTCATTGTCGCCCTCACATAAGCCCGCCATTGGTCCCTATCCTGAGCAAGATCAATCCAGTCTCTATCATCATATCCCACCTCCCTCAAATTCATTTTAATATTATCTTCCCATCTACGTCTCGGCCACCCCAAAGGCCTTTTTCCCTCCGGCCTCCCAACTAACACTCTATATGCATTTCTGGATTCGCCCATACGTGCTACATGCACTGCCAACCTCAAACTTCTGGATTTAATGTTCCTAATTATGCCAGGTGAATTATACAATGCGTACAGTTCTGTGTTGTGTAACTTTCTTCATTCTTCTTTAACTTCAGCCCTCTTAGCCATAAATATTTTCCTAAGCACCTTATTCTCAAACACCCTTAACCTATGTTCCTCCCTCAAAGTGAGAGTCCAAGTTTCACAACCATATAGAACAACAGGTAATATAACTGTTTTATAAATTCTAACTTTAAGATTTTTTGACAGCAGACTGGATGATAAAAGCTTCTCAACCGAATAATAACACGCATTTCCCATATTTATTCTGCGTTTACTTTCTTCCCGAGTGTTATTTATATTTTGTTACTGTTGCTCCAAGATATTTGAATTTCTCCACCTCTTCGAAGGATAAATCTGCAATTTTTGTTTTCATTTCGTACAATATTCTGGTCACGAGACATAATCATGTACTTTGTCTTTTCTGGATTTACTTCCAAATCTACCGCTTTACTTGCTTCAAGTAAAATTGCCGTGTTTTCGCTAATCGTTTGTGGATTTTCTCCTAACATATTCACGTCATCCGCATAGATAAGAAACCCTGTCTGTTATCCTGGAGTTTCCTAATGGCATACTCTAGAGCAAAGTTAAAACGTAAAGGTGATAGTGCATCTCCTTGCTTTAGCCCGAAGTGAATTGAAAAAGCATTAGATAGAAACTGGCCTATGTGGACTGTGCTGTAAGTTTCACTGATACATATTTAAATTAATCGAACTAGCACTACTACAAATTGTATATCCAATACATTTTAATTTAAAAAACGATTAACCTTAAACAAAGCGAATAGGATTTCAAGATATTTATCTTTTAAAAAGCCCTATATTAATAGAACTTAAATGTTTTCTGCAATATAATGTGAGCTTTTTGAGGAGAAAAACCAAGAAAAAATCGTAATAACTCAATTTGGGTAAATTTTTTTATGCTTATAATGTTAATCGAGTGAAAAGTACAGAATGAGGTGATAAATAGCAATTGAAGTATTGATTATGAACGAAAACCTTCACAAGTTCAGAAAAAAAATACACAAACAAATAGGGAGATAAATAACAATTTGCCTACACCAATCACGTTATTTGTGTTGGAATATTGAACTCGACTGTACTTTTCACTGTGGGACCTAAAACAACAGCCTGATTTCTCTTGCGATTGATGTCTATAATGCCAACTCTTCTGATGGATTGATGGATCCAGTTGGACAGGTGCATTGTATCTCTTTGTGTACTTGCCATTTCAGATCTCGCAAAGCAGATGCCAAAGTTCTCGTTTACGGTAATAACCTAACACATGACCAAGAGTTTCAATCTCGCAACAGTCAGAATGACGGCAGCTGTTTATGTTACGTCATCTGAATGCTCGAATCGCCGTGATGTTACAAGACATTTTCAGTGTGTTTATCCATTCAGAAATTGATAACATAAAAGTTGGATAAAAACAAGGGATGGTATCTCTGTATCCGAGTGGAAGGAGGCAATTAAAATGATAGAACAAGTATCAAACGTGCGTGCCATGGCAGGTCGGTCTCAGGATGGCTCCCAGTGCAGACATTGTACTGAGATAGAAACCTTACCCCACATCCTGGGATTCTGCCAACATGAAACTCTCATCCGGAATACTAGACACCTTGCAATACGAGAACTTATTGATAAAAGTCTTCCTTCTACGAGGTTCACCAAGAAGTCCACTGCCTTGCAAAAGATGGAAGTTCTCGGCGAGTTGACATCATTGCCATTGATAGAAGAAATGACAGAGAAATTATCATCGATCCCACCATGGGCTTTGAAACTGCAGTTCAACAACCTGTAGCAGTACATGAAGAAAAGAAGACCATCTATGTCCCTACAATTCCATACTTTAGAGATTATTATCATATACGAGGACAGATTGAAGTATTTGGCCTATTGTTCGGAGCAAGGGGAACAATTCCAAAATTCTCAGTTGAGTGTTTTAAGTCTTTTGGAATTCCTTTAAAATTGTTGAAAATTATTGCTATAGACGTAATGAAATATTCTGTTCAGATTTTATGTAATAACATGTACACCTAAATTTCCTTATATTCTATTTGATTACTAATAATTATTAATGAAAAATACTTTCCCAAGGGTAGCTTCCATTTGAAAATAAAAATCGTAAATAGTGATACCGCAAATGTTTATTTTTATTTTATTTGTTTAGTATGCTGTCTCTTTTGGCAAACCTTACTGAAGGGCAGCTACACTTGTGGGATTTATATAAGTAATTTTGAATTAATCTTATATGTTCTATATTTATGTTAAATGACTTTTTGAGCATATTTTTCACGTAACGACAAATCAGGACCTTGCAGGAAAGCCTTTGTCCAAAACTCACGTTACGCTACTTGAAATGCCAGACGCCAAGACATTGTGTTTGCAGTGTAGTCAATATTGCCTGAGGAATTGTGTAAAGAAATACGGACGCAGCTGAAGGTGAGAGCTGTTGGTTAGGTTGTTAATCTCGTTATAAGCAGAAGGGTTGAGCGGTCATTGCGATGGTTATTCCATCCTCGCCACTATTAGCTCCGGTCCCTGCAGGCTGGTTTTATTCGCAACTATAAATCACGTTAATTGAAGGAACAGCAGTGCAGTGGTGAGAAAGATGTTAATGTTAATAAACACACAAACGTTAACTATGTACCAAACAGTGCACGGAGATAGTAAATTATTACCATCAATATTTCATTCATCATCACTTCTTTATAATTTGTTTGATATAAAGTTCTCAACAATCACCATTTTCGTATAAATTTACTTGCCGGACAAACCTTTGCTTTATTACGGATCGGTACTCAGTTTTATTAAAATATTGAATAAGCTAAATTTTTAACACCAAACATGGACCACAACACTTTATCAACATACTCGTCTCTATAGTAACTGCTTTCGTTATTATACAGGATGATTCAGAACATCTGCAACAAACTCTGGGGATCGATAGATCTCGCAAAGAGGATCATTTTTCTTAAAACAACCGTAGGAGCTACGCGACATCGAAAAAAATGCAGGTTTTAGTGACATTTACAGTTAATTATGAAATTAATTATTTATTTCTTCAAGATTACTTTACTGAATTGTTGTTTAAACACTTCAAAGTTTTCGACATTAAACAAATTTATTATTTTATTTAAATATTTTCACAAAAATTTGAATAATTTTGAAATGTATATACATAAATATAGAACTAAAAATATTAATTCTCTGCGTTTTTCTGGACCAAAATGTAAAACCAATGCAGCTTTTTATCATAGCTTGAGTCAAGGACCCAGATTATTAAACAAATTTTATTCTGATATTATTTTAACCACGAATCCTCTCCAAATTAATAAACAAAATATACAACATTTGTATTGTATTTATAGTTTGGTTTTAAATATATTAAACACTTTTTAATCTGTGTTCACTCTCAATTTTAATTTTATTTTTGTTTGTATTGCAATCCCCTCCAGAGCACGAGTCTTACTCATTCAGGAGTGGGCTAGTTTATCTTACATTGTATTAACATGTATTCATTTCAAACTTACTAGAAATGAATAAATAAATAAATAAATAAATAAATAAATAAATTAATTAATTAAGTACTCTTGCGGACAGGTTACAAGTGTCCTGTCATTTTACTGACCAGTTTGAATAGAGCGCTTTTCGGAACACGGTTCCGCTGCTTATGGAGATGTAGGTACCCTTCACGATGTGAAGGAACATGTGATTCAACTTAACGTCCTAATGCACTTCAATCTGGTCGTATGAGTACATCTGAACAACATCTATGGGGAGCAATGGATAGGGAGAGTCGGACCTGTTGCGTGGCCAGCGTGATCACCCGACTTCACGCCCTTAATCTTTTCTTTTAGGACATGTGAAGTAATACACCATTCGAATTGACACCAGAGAGGAACCGACTATGCGAGTATTACCTGCTTTTGATCAAATTCGACACACGCCGATAACCACTGCTTTGACGGTGTAATGAATGTAATCAGGTTTGGGGTAGACAATTTTGACATCTGTAGCTTGTCAGCAAACTAGAAGACTTGAAAAATAATTCATTTCTTATTGTTAATGTCACTAAAACCTGTCATTTTCTCGACGTCGCTTAACTCCTAAACAAGGCATCGGAAACATGGGTTGTTTAACGAAATTGATCCTCATTGCGAGATCTATCGATCTCCAGAGTTGCAGAGGTCCTGAATCACCCTGTATATAACGAAGGTCCAAATGCTAAGTATACTACACAAGGGTGCACTCAATAGTCTACATTTCCGAACTGTACTTCTCATTTTAATGTACCGTTAAACATACACGCGCGTATCGTTGAAGATGATTGCTTCCATGCCTGTTAAGTCAGTATATCAAACAGTGTCAGATTGTCTTTAAGAACTGAGCTTCTACACGTGATTTCGTGCAAATATGTCAAGGACCTATTGCGATTTTTCCTGGAATCTCTCCATATACGACTTATGGCTAGACTTCTTCTCTGCCATTCGAGTGATGCATTTAGTATAGATTCCAGGTGTTTTCCCGGTTCTAGATAACTACTCCGTTTCCTATGTTAGGTGTGTTGACAACATTCAGGGCAGTCCGGGAACTTATTGATTGCCGCTTTTGTATCAATACCCCTTAGGAAGTATTGTAATGGAAGTAGTAATGGTAACTATAGTAAAATCAGCAGATCACTAGTGACAACTGTACTGTGAGTTAGAATGTGATATTACAATGTTAATAGTTGTATTTTGGTAGATATTTTTGCAATGGTGATATTTATAAATACGAGTAGTAGTATCAGCAATACGCGTGATAGATATAAAGGCAGTAGTAGTATTTGATGGCGATTGCCATGTTATTAGTGGCAGTGATTGTATTTGCATAGTAGCACTATCAGTAAGACTGATGGCTAGGGCTAGGATTTTGATGAAATTGCATCTTTCTTCTAGTAATCTCGAAACATTGCAGCTTTAGTATTTATATTTTATGTGGTAAACTGAGTGTTTTAAAACATATTTGTTAGGACATTTTTTTTTCAATTTTTTTCCTTTTACAATTCATAACAGCATTTTTTGTTTTATTCGGTCATTTTTTGGGGTATTTTAATTTAATCTTGGCCATAAATCCCCATTATTAATGTGAAATATTATTTATTTTCTCTGATATTTTCTCTACATATTTTGTCCATTAATACCCATTATTTTGTATATTTTAATCGTTTTTCTACACAAATATTGTCATTTTAACGTAGTACACCCCCATGTAATAGATTAGACCAACCACCCCTTCAATATAGACTCTTCTATACCTGCTAGTTCCGGATAAGAGTGGCCTTGTGGTGGACTACGTGGAACTACATCAAGTAAAATAATTAATTAAAGTGTACTACTTAGAAAAGTTATGAAAATTAAATAAACTTGAATGTTGGTAGTAGAATTTAATTTAATTACTAGTCTAAATATTAATATTCCTACTGAGCCAATTAAGTAAGATCAATTTTTAGGGCATGTTTAAGGGAATTTTTGAAAGATTTTTAGTTCATAAATGCATTGTTTTAGGACATTTTTTCATGATCTATACTTACTTACTTACAAATGCATTTAAGGAACCCGAAAGTTCATTGCCGCCCTCACACAAGCCCGCCATCGGTCCCTATCCTGTGCAAGATTAATCCAGTCTCTATCATCATATCCCACCTCCCTCAAATCCATTTTAATATTATCCTCCCTTCTACGTCTCAGCCTCCCCAAAGGTCTTTTTCCCTCCGGTCTCCCAACTAACACTCTATATGCATTTCTGGATTCGCCCATACGTGCTATATGCCCTGCTCATCTCAAACGTCTGGATTTAATGTTTCTAATTATGTCAGGTGAAGAATACAATGCGTGCAGTTCTGCGTTGTGTAACTTTCTCCATTCTCCTGTAACTTCATCCCGCTTAGCCCCAAATATTTTCCTAAGCACCTTATTCTCAAACACCCTTAACCTATGTTCCTCTCTCAGAGTGAGAGTCCAAGTTTCACAACCATAAAGAACAACCGATAATATAACTGTTTTATAAATTCTAACTTTCAGATTTTTTGACAGCAGACTAGGTGATAAAAGCTTCTGAACCGAATAATAACAGACATTTCCCATATTTATTCTGTGTTTAATTTCCTCCCGAGTGTCATTTATATTTGTTACTGTTGCTCCAAGATATTTGAATTTTTCCACCCCTTGGAAGGATAAATCCCCAATTTTTATATTTAATTTCGTACAATATTTTGGTCACGAGACATAATCATATACTTAGTCTTTTCGGGATTTACTTCCAACCCTACCATTTTACTTGCTTCAAGTAGAATTTCCGTGTTTTCCCTAATCGTTTGTGGATTTTCTCCTAACATATTCACGTCATGTGCATAGACAAGAAGCTGATGTAACCCGTTCAATTCCAAACCCTCTGCGTTATCCTGAACTTTCCTAATGGCATATTCTAGAGCGAAGTTAAAAAGTAGAGGTGACAATGCATCTCCCTGACATGGAACTATATAAAGTAAAACAATTAATTAAAGTGTACCACTTAGAAAAATTACGAAAATTAAATATACTTGAACGTTGGTACTAGAATTAAATTAATTACTAATCTGAATATTAATATTCCTACTGAGCCAATTAAGTAAGATCAATTTTTAGGGCATGTTTAAGGGAATTTTTGAAGGATTTTTGGTTCATAAATGCATTGCTTTTAGGTCATTTTTTCATGATTTATAGGTCATCAAAATCCTAGTGGCATTCGTAAAGAGATATCATTCGAAGGAAAGGGTGGAAACTACGAATCCCTATATAATTGTAAACGAAAACATTATTAGAAACGCAAGCCTGGGATAACAGGGGAAGTAAAACTGTTGTGGCTCTTCTTTCTTGGTGTTGGAATCGTTCCAACTACTTTATATCTGTTTTAGAGTAATAATCTAGCAAAGTAGAAAGTTCGGTGCAAGAATTATATTTGTGCATGTTATGCTAACGCCGGTATTCATGACGCCGTGTTTAACGACCTCGCCTGGCGCTAGGCCAGGTGACACGGCGAAGTGTATGCAGATAGCGGGGCACAAAAGAAGCCTCCCTGCTATCAAGTATATATTAACATGGCGGATCTCTCTTACCTCGTCTTTCCCTTTTACGATGCACATCTTGACGTCATCCTCGGGCGAGAACCACGTCAGCCTCTGTGGAGGAATCAGAACACGGGTAATTAGCGAGAGATAGGGGCACGTGATACACTAGCCTAGCACCTCGCTCAACTGCGATACAAGCAAGCAGTGCGCTTTGAATGCAATCAGCTTGAAACACAAGAAAATACGGTTTACTTAAAAGTAAGAATTCTGAAACAAATCAATACATACATACATACATACATACATACATACATACATACATACATACATACATACATACATACATACATACATACATACATACATACATACATACATACATACATACATACATACATTAGTAGATTCTCCAATGTGCCCTTGCAACGGAGGGAACCAGACTGTGGACCACATCCTCTACGAATGCCAAGTGATAGCGAGTGAAAGAGAGAAACTAGTGAATAGTGTTCTAAAACGGGAAAACTGGCCAGTTTCGAAAAATAGATTAATAAATAACTATAGAAACAGTTTTATACAATTTGTAAATTCAATAGACTTTGAGAAACTAAATCAGGTATAGATAACGAAAGGACGTGTTAGGCTAGACTAAGTATTTAATAATGATTTTTAGTTAAATGTTTAGATAGGTATGTAGTGTTACCCACGAGTAACGGAGCATGCTGATTATGTGTACTAAATTTAAAAAAAAATACATACATACATAAATACATACATACATAATACATACATACATAATACATTAATACATACATACATACATAAATACATACATACATAAATACATACATAATACATACATACATAATACATACATACATAATACATACATACAAAAATACATACATACATACATACATACATAAATACATACATACATAATACATACATAAATACATACATACATAATACATACATAATACATACATAAATACATACATACATACATAAATACATACATACATAATACATACACACATACAAAAATACATACATACATACATAATACATGCATAAATACATACATACATACATAATACATACATAAATACATACATACATAATACATAAATAAATACATACATACATAATACATACATACATAATACATACATACATAATACATACATACATAATACATACATACATAAATACATACATACATACATAAATACATACATACATAATACATACGTAATACATACATACATAATACATACGTAATACATACATACATACATACATACATACATACATACATACATACATACATACATACATACATACATACATACATACAGGGACATCATTTTATTTTTACTAACATTTTTAATATTAACTTGCCTATACCTCTGGATGAACGCCGTTTGCTAGCCACTTCCACGACTGGAGTTCGATGATACTGGGGTAATATACAAACAAATCACTTTACTAGATATAGGATGGAAGAAAAGTAGTTCATCCATTTACGTAAACTAGGAAATATTACGCTTTTGAGTTTAATCATTTTCATTAGGTTTTTTTGTTTAATCAAAATACAGTACAGTATTAACAATGAGTATTTTTACTCACGAACTGAGCTGTCCATGTGGACGTATTCATTATGCAGTGTGTATTATACTGTCTACAGCACATTAGCGTACAATATAGAGAATGAAGTTAAATTGAAAAATAATCATAATATGGATATTTAAACACAATTTTTTTTAATGGTGGCCGTTCATTTCGATACAGGCTTCAGTTCTAATGTGCATATTATCACACTATAGACTATTGTACCTAATCCCTATTACCAGTTTCGTTCTTCGTACTAGTAACTCATGTTCAAATAATTCTGTATCTACTCTTTAAAAGAGTACCTTACGTACTGTAAATTCAATCTTCACGTCTGCCCGATCCGAAAACATAAAATTACTCAGACATACTATCTACTGTCCGTCCAAGTGGTTACGTCGTAGGGTCGTAGAAAGGAGGGGAAATCACGTGACAGTTAATTACTTAACGAAGCCCTTTTATTTAAGTTATTTTAAATAGTTGTATAAAATTACGTAGACGTCCAATTCCTAACAGAAATTAATGTTCTCAGAAAAGAGCAAAGACAGCCCAGCCACTAGCTGGCGAATAAAGCCTGGTGGGGGAAACCGAGATACGACGTAGGCAAATGGACGCCAGTACCTGTGCGAAAATGATTCTATATTGAAAGCTCTTTCGTCACTGGAAAACGCGAACATATTTTTGGAACGTACTGTTTACTATGAGCGTAAGGCTACTATGACTGTATATTCGGTCTTGGATCTGTGTGGAGGACGGTTGAACTTCGTTAGTAGAAGGGGTGGGAGTGAAGTACATTAAAAAACTCAGGTACAATAAAAATTGAAGTAAAAATAAAATGATGTCCCTATACATACATACATACATACATAGATAGGCTACGTACGTACATACATACATACATACATACATACATACATACATACATACATACATACATACATACATATCATTTATGACTGTACGAAATTAGGAAAGGAAAGAGGAATACTAATCCAGTCTATACATAAATTTGGTGGGAAGTGGCCTGTGGACAAGACAAAATTAGTGAAAAGTTATGTAAAATATTTTATAAAGTTTGCAAATAGTATAGACTTTGAACAATTACAGTAGGCTGGCAAGTATATAAGGATAAGTTATTTGGAAAGATAAAGAGGTTAAAAGTCAGAATTAAGTGATGAGGGGGAAAATAGGTTACTTATATTCTGTAAATAAGCTAGATGTTAGAGGATATAATTTAATTGAAAATAGGCTCATCAACAAGATAGTAAATATGTAAATACTGTAAATATTTAAATGCTAGAATATGTAAATAGATTCCTGTACTTCATAGGTTAGGAATAGGAAAATAAGTTAGACTAAGAAGTAACAATATTATCTTGAAAGTTCCACACGTAGATGAACTACACTAATCCATACTTAACCTAGAATAGCAACATAACAATATATAATATAAATCGATAAAGTACTTGAAGGTAAACCTAGGCATGTAGTATTATTTCTCACTTGTAATGAATGGAACATGGTGCTGAAAAAAGGTACACACATACATGGCCCACATACATACACACATGCGTACGTTCATACATAAACAGAATACATATATAATAATCCGTGACACTACAGCCCTTTAGGGTCCAGACCAACAAGTCGGCTCTTAGCTTCACGTCCACATTCCGAAGCAGAGGTGGACGATCATCCAACAAGAATGTAGGTATAATGTGTTTAGCACAATGACCCCCCCCACCAATCCGTTATAGCTGGCTTTCGCAACCGGATTTCCATACCTATCGTAGCTCCCCAAGTGCATCATGATGCTGGGTGGGCACTGGTCCCATACACTGGCCGAAATTTCGTGAGAAAATGGCTTCCCTCATGAGGACTCGAACCAATGCGCATTCGGTAACGCGAGCCCTAGACAGGATGTCTTAGACCACGACGCCACGACGTGGGAAAGAATACATACATACATACATACATACATACATACATACATACATACATACATACATACATACATACATACATACATACATACATACATACATACATACGTAATCGCATCATATATAGGTGCGCAGTACATACATAGCACTACATTACGTACATATGTACAGATGTAAGTATACATCTATCCACACATATAAGACAATTTCATTGCAGTAACACATAGGTATGTGTGTATATATATACCGGTACATACGCGTATGGGCTATTCCATATGAATCGATCAGTAAAAAACCTCGCATTTTTTTAATACTCTAATTTTCTCCCTATTTATACAAGATGCTGAGGACAGTGCATTTGCAAAAATATACTATCGAAAGTCAAACGGTTTTCATACTATTGAGCGACAAATTTAGCGTAATTTATAAAAACAAGCCTCTTTCAGCGTTCAGAACTCTGGAACCATTTACTGCAAAACATTGAACGGGAGCTCATTTTGAAGCTGACATTTGGTAGGTTATGTTAAGAATAATCCTTATTTTTATTGTATACAGAGAGACAGATAATCTGACTTACTTTTAGGCTTTTTGCCAATTTGTAAAAATGTAAAAAATATTGAGAAAAAACCTTGCATTATTAAGAGGGATTCGGCATTGTTTGCTTAGTGGTATGGCAATAAGTTTCGAGGGTATTAAATAGATTATTTTCACACGCCTGGACTTGAACGGCGCACTGGCCGAGAGATGAAGATAAGCGAGCGTTGGGCGTCATTTTACTCCTGTGTTTATGAAAACTTGTGATAAAGCTAGCACGGCTATGCGCTACTAGACGAAACATCACGTGTTTATGTCTACTGCCCATGCTTCCCTCGGCTATCTCCCGCCTCACAGTCAGCTGGTTACTTCACGCGCGTACTATTTATTTTCTTTATTTTATATTTTAAATATTTTCTTATCAACGGTGCACCAGTAAAAATATGTGTTTATTTGTACTTTCAATGCGGAATCTAACCATATATTTTCAAAATATTTTTTTGGTGGCAAAGCCGTCTTAATAAGGAAAAATCTAAATTTCTCCATTTCCATAAAAAGTAAGAAAATCTGTTTATATGTCAATATAAACTTTAATTTCTCAGCATCAAAATAAAATATGATTTTGATCATTGGGTGAAAGGATTTCGGAGCCACAACAGTTTAAAGTTGCTAATTTTATGAAAATACGATAAATTTAAATATTTTTAATTTAAACACTATGAAGTTCTGATGCCTCAAACTTTGCACAAAGCATTGTATCACAGTTGTCTACGGACAGAAAAAGTTTCATTGTACTTAAAAATTGCAAGGTCAATTTTCTCTATATTTCGGTCGATTTCAGATGGAATAGCCCTATATAGGTGATTATGCACAAACAAATACATACATATATAAACACATAAATTAATTTACATACGTATAAGCTACATATTCGCACATATAGAGGATTTCACATTAAGAAAAAAGCATTGAGTATATGGGGCTATTCCATCAAATGACCAGTTGCCATAGGAACGCCAACCTACCACATAGCTTGTACAATGTATTAGGCAAGCCCACGAAACCAATGCTTTTTTCTTGACGTGAAATCGTCTTAGAAATATGTACTTACGAATATATACATACATAAATGCATTAGTACCGTTACATAGTGTGTTTTTCTTGGTTCAGGACATAGGATTTATCAATACCATAAGAAATTTATGTGCAAAAACAGTTAAAAAACAACTTACTAAGTGAGCCAGTTGCGAAATTATTAGCCTTTGACAATTTGTAAAACAAGATATCAGTATTTGACTTAGAAACCATCAATAGTGTATTTCGTTTTGTAAAACGTCAAAGCCTTCTAATTTCTCGTACGTTTATTTAAGATGTACCGAATGACCAACAGGTAACGAAGCATAACTTACTTGTTCCTATTGTGCAAAAGCACTGATCACTGCATTCAGACTTATTTTGGAGGAATCGATAAAAGTCTCCATTCATCCACTTCGTACTGGACATTACACTTTTGTATCAAACCAGGAATATCACTGCAGTATACTAAGGCACTCTCTTATAAACAATTGGGCGTAAATTCCTCTTTTTTACTCGTACACCAATGAAGAAGTGTCTCTGGTTTCAGCAAAGTCATTTAATTTTAATCTGGAGAGTAAAAGCTCAGCTTTTTTTATTTATTTTATTTTAGTAGGCCATTTTACGACGCTTTATTAACATCTTAGATTATTTAGCATCTAAATGTGATGAAGATGATAATGCCGGTGAAAATGAGACCGGGGTCAAGCATCGAAAGTTACCCAGCATTAGTTCATATTGGGTTGAGGGAAAACCCCGGAAAAAACCTCAACCAGGTAACTTGCCCCGACCGAAATCGAATCCTGGCCACCTGGTTTCGCGGCCAGACTCGCTAACCGTTACTCCACAGGTGTGGACTAAATCTCTTATTAAATCATTGAGTAGAAACTGGTAAACCCTTCAGGACTTCCACTGTCTACATCACACAGCCTTCTAGATTATGTCTCTGATCCTCATTAACTGATTAGTACAAAATTTTACATTAAAGTACGGGGTTTAGGATGCAGCAAAATCATTAAAATATTAATAACTAGTGGCTTGTGCAGCAAATGCTGCAAACTAAGTCCATTAGACGTTCAAATAAACATTTTTCAGATTTATTTTCAATGAAGAATACCAGGCATTCTGAAAGTTATTTGCTTCCGTAATAATGAAAGATTCTCTCGAGCCAATACTGAACAGAACCACGCATATAAATATCTACACCACACCGCCGTTAAATATATGAAACAGACCCAACCCCACTTGATTAATAATTATAAAAATATTTTATTTTTAATAATATTATTATCTTACGTAAGTTTTATAGCTTTCAGTAACATATACTATATATACTAGTCCTATATAGCCGCCACTCAGTAAAATATAGAAATCAAAATCTAATTTAAGTTATTCTCTACATCTACTTATATAACCCCAAAACGTTTCACTTTCATATCATCAATATGTATAATTAATGAAAAATAGTCACATCACGGCATTAACTACCATAATATTTCATTTCTAATAGTAATAATGTCATAAAACCACCTCAAGTTTTGTAGTTTTTAATATCCAATACACAGCTGTACCCAGAAAATTACACACCACAGAATCGAAACTGTAAATTATTTTTAGTGAGTTAAGTTTTAATAACCAATTTAATTTGAGCTCTAAATATGTCAGCATTCTTGCAGATCATGGCCTTCGTGTAATATTGTTTACTGTAGTGTGTGTTTTGTTTTATTGTGAAACGCAACACGGCCGACTTGATGCTCGCTTCGCTTCTCCTGAATGCAATTAGCTAGTTCTCAAAACTGACGACAGATGGATTTTGGAAAATAGGAAAATTATGTAGGAAAATTGATATTTCACTGAAAACTACTATTTTTCTGAAAAACTTTGGGTTCCAAGCTTCAAAATGAGGGGTCATTTATTAAAATCCGTTCAGCCGTTTTCCCGTAATTTCCATTACCAGTTCAAATTATATATATATATATATATATATATATATATATATATATATATATATATATATATATATATATAAACTAGCGTGATGTGCCTTTTTATGTCATTTCTTGGTTCAGCACACAAAAATACATAAAGGAGAGCCAAAGTTGTTTAAAAAGTTTTTTCATCGCAGGCCTGTGTTATCACAGGCTCTTCTCGAAGTCAAATATCGAGTCCCATTTAACGAGAATATATCAGCTGACGGACTGATACACGACTTGGTAATGGAAGTAACGGGAGAGTTTTAGAGTTGGCGATTGATCATTTCTGCTCAATTCGTCTGGTAAATTCCTGTTTACTATATAGTAATCGTGTTTCCGCAAGGTTTGACCTAATCGTATAATTTCGCGTGACCCCGTTCATGCTTCACAGGCCACTGACACGATTCCTATGCCCCACATTACAGTAATTGCTTATCCACGGTTTCCGAACTTCGGGATTCGATGCTGAAGACTGCGACGGACGCCAATTGGCGATGACATATGTCCAACACGACGATTCCCGATCATTGGTTCTAGATATGATGGGAATTTCACATGTCAAAGCCACAAACCGTCAGGTTTTCCAAGCTTCTGAGTAATGCTGTTAGACAAATGTCAGAGGAAATGTCTGCCTGAGATAACATGGGAACTGTGGATTCCTGGTTTCGCAGGGAATCCTTATCACCAGTCGAAATTCGAATAAGTTCAACCTAACTGCAATATATGTTTACACTTGGAATTCAAGCCCATATCTTTGTCACAGTCACAGCACAGTCTAGTATGTACAGTCACGAAGCTTGAGGTGATTTTTTGCATTTCTTGACAATGCAGAGCTCCAAGTGGCTAGCTACTAGCAGTAGTAGGGACAATAGGGAAAGTTTTCTTTTCCTAATCGTACTATCAGGTATTGTGGGTCCCTATCACCACGGCATGGCGCGTCCTCAGGTTGCGGATAGAGGAGACGGCCTCCAGATATGGAGGGTAGCTGTGAATATATTGAATAAGCAGTCGTGGACAGCCGATAAGGGGTGGTCCTCCAGCTTGGGGGTTGGGCGAAGGGCTAACAACTCATCACAGTAAAAAAAAACAGCTTGTTACGAATCCCTACAATAAGCCTCGGAATAGGACTGATTCTCTAGCACGACCACAGCAAAGCATAATTAGGAACATTAAATCCAGACGTTTGAGATGGGCAGGGCATGTAGCACGTATGGGCGAATCCAGAAATGCATATAGAGTGTTAGTTGGGAGACCGGAGGGAAAAAGACCTTTGGGGATGCCGAGACGTAGATGGGAGGATAATATTAAAATGGATTTGAGGGAGGTGGGATATGATGATAGAGACTGGATTAATCTTGCTCAGGATAGGGACCAATGGCGGGCTTATGTGAGGGCGGCAATGAACCTTAAAAGCCATTTGTAAGTAAGTACTATCAGGGACTGGAATGCTTTACCTGCACACTTCCTAAAAACTTTACCAATAACCAAAAAATGTATTTAAAAATAGGCTTACGGACTTTACTAATAGACGGTAGTATATTATACACACTATTTAGAGGGTTATTTGAAGAGTTGTATCAGTGAAGAAGTGTGTTGTATCAGTGAAGTGTGTTGTGTAGCCTAAGTGAAGTGTGTTTCTGTCAGTGAAGTTTTATAAAGAGTGCGTCAGAAAGAACGGATGGATTTCAAACTATCGATACGCAACGAGGAGAGAGATATAGTGAGGGGGACCACGACTGTTGGGTCAGCCAGAGAATGCAGTTTCAGTTGAGAACATGGTGTTGGTCTGGTGTACAACGTGCTTTCATCGTAGAGACATTTTTGAAAAATGAAGAGTCTGTGATCGCCACTCAGGACTCATTTCGACATCGGATGTCACGCTAGGATTCCAACTCGGAATACAATTTTGCGGTGGGAGGCTTCATTTCGTATCACAGGTTTAACATTAAAGAAGAAATCACCTGGACGAAATTCTATTGCACTGAGATTGTCCGAGGCTACGGTAAGATCTCGCGCCCTGCGACTTCTTTCTTTGGGACCATTTGAAGGCGTAAGTTTGTAAACATCGATCACATACACTGGACGAACTGAAGACAGCGATTCGTGAAGAAATCGTGGCAATTGCACCAGCTATGACTGTGAAAGTGATGGCGAACATCAGAAAACGCCTCGATGCCTGTATTGAAAGCCAAGGACATCATATGGATAATGTTGTTTTACATAAATAAACTGCATGTATTGGTGAATATGTTGATAACAATAAATTTTTGATTTGATGAATCTTTACAATTTTCTTGCCATGTGAAATCCATCCGTTCTTTCTGACGCACCCTGTAGTTTATAGTGGCAGTGCAAAGTATTTGAACTGTGAAATGTTTTTGAAGTGTTAGTGAAATCAGGATAGTATCAGTGAAATGTGTCGTAGTCCCAGTGCAGTGAGTGAGTTGACAGCGAAATGAGTGTAGTGTTGAAAGGTACTTGTGCAGATATGAACATATCATACTCGTGGGGTTTAGTTTGAACTGAGGGTTAAGATACAAATTAGATTTACTTTAAATGTTATTTTAAGTGATCGTGCTTCATTTAATTTGGATGCTCCCTGTATTATCATTATCATTATTATTATTATTATTAGTAATATTATTATTAATTGTATTTTTTATCAATTGTGTTTATTAGTAATTGTCATTATTGAGTGTAATTAGTTACCCCTGCCATTAGGTATATAGGCCTACCCATTGCAATGTGAATAAATACATACATACAAACAATAGAATGTGCCGGTACTATTTCGCATTGTTGCTTGTAAAGACAGATTGTGTAAACTGTGAAATGTTCGTTATCGGTTGTGATAAATTTTAGTAACTATAGTCCCGACGCTGTTATTTCCGGCGTGACTCCGCCTCTTTGCTTACTTCTTAGAAAGTGAAGGCTCTATAAAGTCTAGGTAGGTAGTATCGTTAGCCATTTTTGTTCTTACGTTGCCGAGCTACCATGCGAGGAATCTATTTGCCACACCGTTAAACATTATCATGTCGTAGCTCCTATGATAATAAATCAAACGCAATGTAATTCAGCAAATAATTGAGCGGCAAATAACGTCTTCGTGTGCTTTCTGCGAACGCCAACGAAAGAGCTAAAATGGCGGACGATTATATTAAGTGTTTATCGAGCCTTAAGAAATGAATCAGCGAATCACAAGATGCACACGTTTAAATGTAGCCGACCTGCAACGCGATTGGCTGCCGGATATTAGAGCGACGGGACTTTAAAATAGAATAACTGAAATAATAATAATATGGTACAAGGAAGAGACGTTTGTAAAGCTGTTTCAAATAAAGAAAAGTTGAAGTGTATAGGTTCAAAAGAGGCCTATTTAACACCAGAAACACTCATGCATTGCTTAACTGAATTAAGATTGCCCTTAAGAGAGAAATGTGGTTTTAGGCTTAATTAAAAATTTAAAATTAAACTATGGTTTATTTAACGACGCTCGCAACTGCAGATCTTATATCAGCGTCGCCTGTGCGCCGTAATTTTTGTCCCGCAGGAGTTCTTTTACATGCCAGTAAATCTACTGACATGAGCCTGTCGCATTTAAACACATTTAAATGCCATCGACCTCGGCCGGGATCGAACCCGCAACCTCGAGCATAGAAGGCCAGCGCTATACCAACTGCGCTACCGAGGGCGACTTTAGGCTTGATAATAAACAGGGCAAGAGATTTGGAGCTCTATACGGTAATGGTGAAACGTAGTATATACGAGTATAGCCCAAGGTTTAATGATTAATAAAACAGAAGTACACTTCAGTCATGGAAAATTACACGCAACTTGTTATGAAGTTATTTGAGAACAAATGAAAGTATTACATACTTTAAATATATTGGCCTACATATATAAAATATATATTTACTTTCGAAGTAAATAATTTAATACTTTTTTGTTTGTTAGTTTGTTTGTTTTTGTTTTTGTTTTTTTTGTTTTTTTTTTTGAAATGACATGTTATTGATTATCATCGTGTAAAAATTAAGGAAATTCACAAAATTGAATACAACTGTACTGTTTAGTTGTTTATATTCTGACGGAGTAAGTTTTGCATTTAGTGTGTAGTATGACCTTGAGATTTGAGACGGCCTAGGTTTACTTTCTACTGTCATATGTTTGTTACGCCACATAAAAAACTTCATACATCCCAAAATTTGTGCTGCTTTATCAGTTTGTATACTAAATCCAAAATACAGAATTACCATGGCAACCAACAAATGAAATGACTGTAAAGACTAATAGTACATAGGCTAATACAAGATAAACGATTTGTAACAAAACAAGCGAATAATGTAGCTTGTCACAGGGTCTGTTGTTTACTAGATCAATTCCTGGAAAGAGAAGACTTCTACTTTAATATGTTGGCTGCAATAAACTCAGCAAGTTTCTGAAAACGCCTTCGGAATGAATTAGTTATACGCTGTTTCATCTCGCATCCACCACGATAAGCGACTTAATGTCGGTTTTAGCAAGAACATCACCAGCAAATTACTTGTAATGCAACAACAAGTATTTCATGAAATTATATAGCGGATTAATATTGTACAAACAGAATGCTACACTCTTAGCATAAAGATCACAAATTATCAGAATATATTTAGATAGTCTATACGTCGGCCTAGCTAACAGAATGGCGGTGGTGGTGGTGGTGGAGGGGGGGGGCGAACAGCCACGCAACACCAACCACGTTCAAACGTGCGCGCGCTTAATTTGATTCTGTGCTTTGATGCAGTTTGCTAAATAGACAGAAACAAGGGACGAGGGGGGTAGGTACGTAAAAGTAAAGGGTGGGAAAGGACGTACATGTTGGTGGAAAGCAAAAGAGAGAGAGATGACGACAAAAACAAAGAGGCGGAAGCACGTGGTAAACAGAAGCATGAAAATGAAAGAGAAGCCTCACGAGTTTTCGCACATCCTCCTTTGCTACTCTTTGGTCTCTTAGATAAGGCCCCCGTCTGAATATTAACATACGTTTCCTGTAGTTCGATGGAGAAGGCGTGCTAGTTCGAAAGCAATGTCCGACAGATCGTAGTTTAATGGATACTCAGTGACATAGTGGAGAAAGGTCGAGGCCACAGTTATCGATAGTCGATAACGATACCTGTTTCATAGCTTCGATACTCGATATTATAGCACAATACATTATATGTCATTGACATAAAATTTATTCATATACATGGAACTGCTACTCTTTTTGCAGATGACACTAGAGTATTTTATATTACTGACTCCATTGAAGAATTGTTTGAAAAGTTTGAGGTAGAAATTATTACTCTTAGATTTAGATTTAGATTTATTTAATAATAACATATACATAAAAACGCTACATGAAAGTACCCCGAAAGAGCAAAGCTCGTGTTCGGGAACAGTTCCGTTTTGATAGAGAGACTTGAAAATGACATACAATTTTAGATTGTATGTATGTATTTATTCACACTGCAATGGGTATATACCCGGTGGCAGTGGTAACTAATTACACTCAATAATGACAATAATAAACTTATTAATTAAAAATACAATTAATGATAATACTAATAATTAATACTAATAATAATAATAATAATAATAACAACAACAACAACAGGGAATATACTAAATTAAATGAAACGATCACTTAAAATAACATTTGAAATATTCTAATTTGTATCTTAAAACTAAGATCAAACTAAAACCCACGAGTATATGTTCATATCTGCACAAGTACCTTTCAACATTACACTCATTTCGCTGTCAACTCACTCACTGCACTGGAACTACGACACATTTCACTGATTCTATCCTGATTTCACTAACACTTCAAAAACATTTCACTGTTCAAATACTTTGCACTGCCACTATAACCTATACAGCTTCACTGACAGGAACACGTTTCACTTACACAGCACACTTCACTGACACGACATACTTCTTCACTGATACAACACACTTCACTGACACAACATAATTCTTCACTGATACAACACTTCAATAACAACATATCATTTACACCCTTTAAGTACTGTGTATAATTACCGTCTATTAGTAAGGTCCTTAAGCCTATTTTTAAATACATTTTTGGTTGTTGGTAAAGCCTTTAGTAAGTCTGCAGGTAAAGCATTCCAGTCCCTGATAGTACGATTGAGAAAAGAAAACTTTCCAGTGTCCGTCCTCTGCCTTCTTTCCCTCAATTTATATGAGTGGTCGTTCCTTGAAGAGTAATTTGGCGGCTGCAACCTATTTTTTATTTATTGTTATTTATTGTTCACCAAACATACATATTTTTTTTCTGAATTAAAATTTAAGATTCTGATTACACACATTATACTTATACATACCGGTAATTCACAAAAATAGAAATCTCTACAGTTTCTAAAATAAAATTTAAAATTCCTGCACTAAGATCATATTCTTAAGAAGAGTAGATAGAAACATACATAAATATACATACTTTGTAGACAAAACACTTAAGAAAAAAGCTCACATAAAGATGATTATAATAATAAAATTAGTAAATAATAATACTAGTAATAAGAGAGTGAAAAAAGAGACGATCTTGAGATTGGTGGATTAATATTAACTTATTATTAGTAGTATAATTAGTACAGGTCATGTTGATATAGTAACCAAGATAAGATAGAAAAAATATACTGAGGATAGAAATAACCTCGTTTTACAATACATGGTACATAATATAAATACAGGGAAGTCTGTCATATAAATTTTTTAATTCTGGATCTGAAAATTTCATTGCTTAAAGTAGTCAATTCTGGATGAAATTTTATTATCGATTATATAGACGTGGACCATAATTTGTACTGTGTAGTAAAGCAGCAGATGTGAAACATTTAGGTTCAACTAAATTATGAATTTCATTTCGTCTTGTATTATGAACATGTGGGTGAGCTACAAATTTCATTATATTTTTATGAAAGCGTATTTATAAATTTGATCAATTCTAAAACCATTCAATTCGGAATGGATCAAATTTGTTGGATAATCCAGTCGACTTTTCAAACAATTTTGATTATACGTTTTCGCAACATAATTAGAGGTAGGAGAGCAATTTGAAAAATAGTTAAGTGCAAATAGGCTTTCTTTGAATTAAAAAAAAATGTGTATACTATTTTCACTAAACCTTCTTTTTATTACATTATTCCGAAAGCATTAAAGTTTAAAGATTCTGGAATATAAAAAGCTGCATCAGTTAAATTTTTATGAACATTTAACATGGGATAAAGATATTTTGGCTGTCTGTAAGAAAATTGTTCCAATATCTGGTATTTTGAATAGGCTTAAAATATCTTTGCCTATACCTTATCTCTTGAATGTATATTGTGCTTTTATCCATTCTCATTTAATGTGTATGTCATTTATTTGAGGACATAATAAGAAAACTGCTTTGAGATCTTTACGAATTATTCAAAATAGAGCCTTAAGAAATTTATTGGGTTTTCATTATTTGACTCCAGTTAAATATCTATATCAATTTTCTTTCGTTCTACCAGTTGAATTAATTATCAAATTAGGTGCTGCTATTTTCATGTACACAGGTATTAACAATTTAATACACAGTAATATTATATTTGAGTTTAATAAAGATACATATAAGTTATTTATTTAACAAGGGAATTTTTTTTCTCAGCATAGCTCAGTAACTTATGGAACGAAAGGAATTAAGCATTTTTTTAATAACGACTTTTAACCAACTTCCTTTAGAATATAGAATTTTACGAAATTGCCGGTTTTTAAAAATTGTTTAAAATTACGTTTTTGAGAAGATTATTTATTTTAATTCTCAGTTTATTTATTTATTTCATGGTTACAAACTTTTTCTTCGTTCTGCCCAAAACTTTATGTTCATCTTACTATTTGTTCTTATTTTTCTTTCTTTCTTTAATAAATTCTTGAGATATTGTTTGTTTTCCACATACTGTAGTTTCTTGACTTTTTAAATTACATTGTACAACATATGATAATGTTCTTGTATAGCCCCTACATACGAGTTCTGCAGTGCTCGGGAAAAGTGGCACAAGTCAAAAATGTTAATTTTACAGGAGAAGGAAAAAACTGTCTTCACACTGGTTTATGTCGATTTGATTTTCTTCTGTATGAATTATTGTAATGTGAGAAATACTTTTCCCAAGCGAGCAGATAGTCCATAATTGTCAGTAAACTAACAAAATATTTTTGTGGAAATTGACTTATGCCACTTTTCTCAAGCATTGCAGAGTCAAGGAATATTTTATTCTTGGGTGCTCTACCAATGCCAATGGTATTTCGGGCTCCGAAAAGCCCATTTGAACACTTAAGTGAAAACAATCATATGGACGAATACAAAGTATTTTTACATGTCTATCAATATGGCTGCCATAGCCACTACAGCTGACTACGGTTGCAGTTTTGTAGGGGAAGTTCATCTAACCCTCTCTCCACTAGTATTATTTACCTCGATGATCACGCCAAATAAAAAATTATTGATTTTTTAATCATATTCGTTTGAGATGGAAGTGTGCATAATGTACATTATCCTTTACCATACGATTATTATTATTATTATTATTATTATTATTATTATTATTATTATTATTATTACTACTACTATTATTAATGGTAAGCTCTCTGTTTGCCTATCAATCATATTACTACTGAAAACCTTTGCAAACAAAAGTAGCTATAAGTAACTAAAAAATCACTAATAAAATACTAGTGGAGACATCTATGGATGACAAGAGATACTGAACTTGAAGTTGCCAGAACTGTTAGTTACAAGCGCTGATAATAATCGAAGTCAAATCCAAGTTAGAAAATTATCTTATGACGAGTTTCCAAATTAACTTACTATTATGACAAGTGTTGTATTTCATGTTTCCACGTATTCACATTTTTTAAATATCCTAGTGATTTTTAACTTATTTTATATTTTTGTTTTCATATTTCCCGATAATGGTATATCTATAATGTGATAAGTTGAGCTATATATAATCATAATTTTCCTTACTGTGTACACCTAAAAATATTGTATTCATTGTATGCTTTGTACTTCACTATTTTATTATTACTACTACTACTATTATCATTATCATTATCATTATTATTATTATTATTATTATTATTATTATTATGGATGACTATCTTAATCTCATAATGCCTATTGTTGAAAATCAAGGTCAAATTGACTCAATTTATTTTGATTTTAGCAAAGCATTTGATGTTGTTCCTCACAAAATTTTATTAAATAAATTAAGTAATTTTGGTCTCTCCACTAACTATGTTAATTGGTTTGAAAATTATTTAACAGATAGACAGTCTTGTGTTCGACTAGGTAATTCTCTCTCGATTCCATTTAATAGTTTATGCGGTGTTCCTCAAGGGTCTACTTTGGGACCTCTCTTATTTTTATTATTTATAAATGATATAAGTAAAAGAATAAGTTCTAGCTGCCTTTTGTTTGCGGATGATCTCAAAATCTTTCGCAAAATTAATAGTTTGGTTGATTGTCAAATTCTTCAAAATGACATTAATTCAATTTCACAATGGTCTGTTGAAAATGGAATGAAAATTAATCAATCCAAAACTTTTGTTATTTCCTTTTCACGGAAAACTATCTCCCTAAAATTTAACTATTCTCTCAGTAATGTCGTAATTACTAGGAAAGATTGTATTAGAGATCTTGGTGTCCTACTTGATTCAAAATTATATTTCCATGATCATGTGCAATATATTTATACCCATTCGTTAAGAATGCTTGGTCTAATTAGGTCTATAACTTATTCTTTTTCCACTCCTATGTGTTTATTAATTTTATACTATACGTTGGTTAGATCCAAGCTTGAATATGCATCTGTTGTATGGAACTCCATTACTTCCACTGACTCGGCTAAATTGGAGAATATCCAAAGAAAATTTATTTCCTTGTGTTCTTATAGATTTTTACCAAATTCCGATTATATCTATGAGATTAAATGCAATTATTTCAATTGCGGTAGTTTGTTCACCAGACGTCAGGATCTTGATTATTTATTTTTTTGCAAAGTCATTAAGGGTGATATTGATTGTGAATCTTTCATAAGCAATATCAGTCTTCGTATTCCTGCTAATGGTTTAAGATTTCATAAATTGTTTTATAATAAGAATCCTAAATCTCTCTCTCCGGTCTGCAGATGCATTAAATATGCTAATTTGCATGGATTCAACTTGGACCCATTTAATGTGTAGTATATCTTTGAGTTTTAACTCACTGATCTAATTTTAATAATTATTTGTCCATATATTTCTTGCATTTGGTCTATTGATTCATGTAGACCATTCCATTATTTCAATTCTCATTGTACTAATTTTATAATTTTATAATTATTATTTGATCAATGATTGATGTAGACCATTATATTGTTTGTATTTCATCTCATTGCCATTTTCTATCATTCATTCTCATCATCATTTGTTGTTTTGTTCTGTTTTGTATCGTGCAAAACTGTAATTGGCCTTTTGCTGTTGTTTTTGCACGTTAATATTCTAAATAAATAAAAATAAATAAAATAAATTATTATTATTATTATTATTATTATTATTATTATTATCATCATCATCAATAATTGTCCTATTTTTTATACTTTCTTTGTCTAATTTATTTTCACCTGCTGTTCACATTTTATTATGCTTTTTTCTTTCTTTCTATATGTTATATATTATGTCGGATTTCTACTTACTTCTTATTTACATTATATTATTATTATCTTATTCAGTTTTGTGTGTAAATTTGTAGTGTTTTTTGTAAAGCAGTTTTACTCCTGGTTGAGTGTTAGGGAAGGCCGCATGGCCTTAACTATGCCAGGTTAAATAAACCATTATTATTATTATTATTATTATTATTATTATCATCATTATCATTATTATTATTATTATTATTATTATTATTATTATTATTATTATTATTATTATAAATCTACATTTAACTTTCCGGAAATTCATGAAAGTTATGAGTGCAATTTTCAATAGTGACAGTATTCATGTATGCTTTGTACTTCACTATTTTATTACTACTACTATTATTATTACTATTATTATTATTATTATTATTATTATTATTATTATTATCGATAATGATCTTTTTTATACTTTGTATGTCTCATTTATTTTGACCTGCTGTTCACATTTTATTATGCTTTTTCCTTTCTTTCTGTATGTTATATATTATGTTTTATTTCTACTTACTTGTTGTCTACATTATATTATTCAGTTTTGTGTGTAAAATTGCAATGTACTTTGTAAATATGTAGTGTTTTCTAACGCAGTTTTACTCTTGGTTGAGTGTTAGAGAAGGCCGTATGGCCTTAACTCTGCCAGGTTAAATAAACCATTATTATTATTATTATTATTATTATTATTATTATTATTATTATTACTTTTATAAGTCTACATTTAACTTTCCGGAAACTCATGAAAGTTATCAGTGCAATTTTCAATAGTGATATATCAGTCACAAAGTTTTTTTCATAAGAAACTGCACTCAAAAATTCGACAGAACCGAACACAGCATAACTTCTGTGCTTAATGTCATGATTTCGTGTCCCATTATTATTATTATTATTATTATTATTATTATTATTATTATTATTATTATTATTATTATACTATTCTTTTAAAAAGGATATCCCCTACTAAGTTCTCATCTCCCGCATTTCATCACTCCTAGGTTGGCAGATCTGATGTTACATGCGCTTTGCGATTGTCAAGAATGACGTCAGACTTTAGTTCAGTATTTAACTTATACGGCTTAACGCTTGGTCGAACTATAGTAATACAATGATGCCACAACCTTTTAACTCACAATGTACATAGTGTAGCGAAATTGTTTCGTCATATTTTTGGTTTTCATTTCGGCTTAGTTTTTTCTACTACTGCATTAGTACTCGTTGTTTCACAGTTCTGTTGATGTGAATAAATCTGTGGGTGTTGTAATTGCCAAACCACACTTATTGCGGTAACAGATCACCACCGATCAAAACTTCTCTACGGACGGATGAGTAATCTTTTGCCAGACATGCCAAAACAAGTAATTACTTTTAAACAGTCCTGTAGACATAATTGTGAATTCGTTGTTTTGATTTTACGTCCGTGGTTTTAAACATGTGTTTGCACTTTCAAATCTCTTGGTCCGTCTGATTGAAACAAGAGAATGACGAATGGATTACAAGTTTTAGATTTTTCAGTGAAAATCAGTTAATCTACAGCCCTACATTAAACTAAAAAGTGGGTCTTGCGTTATAGTAGGTACCCTACGAACTGTATAGATGATATCGTAAATATAAATTATAAATACTCGTAAATCGACATAGAAGCGAGCATCAGATCTGAGTACCACGTTCAAAAATGCGTCGTCACATGAAAAAGTACTTATTGGTGCTGCTATTTCGATCCGTTTCCGTAGATGGGAAGATAATATTAAAATGGATTTGAGGGAGGTGCGATATAATGATAGAGACTGGATTAATCTTGCTCAGGATAGGGACCAATGCGGGCTTATGTGAGGGCGGCAGTGAACCTCCGAGTTTCTTAAAAGCAAGTAAGTACTTAGTTATGGTTTGTAAGGAACCCGGAGGTTCATTGCCGTCCTTACATAAGTCCGCCATACTCTGAGCAAGATTAATCCAGTCTCCACAATCATCTCTAAGAAATGAAGCTGTTCTAGAAAGAGTGGGTGAAGAAATAATAATGCCGAAGCTTATCAGGAAGAAAAAAATTAATTGGCTGGGTCACTGGCTAAGAAGAAAGTGGCTACTAAAGGATGCATTGGAAGGAAAGGTGAACTGGAAAAAAAAAGTTCGGAGAAGAAGATGATATTAGATGATATAAAACATTAAGATGCATTGATCGTATATGGAAACGAAGAAGGCGAAATAGAGGAAAGAATGGACAATGTTGGGTTTGCGGTAAAGGACCTGGCCTTGGGCAGAAAAACTATGAATGAATGAAAAGACAAGACAAAATCATGGAATAAAATGTGATTTTCATATTCCTTAATTACAACCTTTAAATTTAAATTTAAATTGTTAACTGCCTCCCATTGGAGGTAGCCCAGAAGGACTCAGTATACTCTCCTAAATTTATTGACAGAAAATTAAAATAAACGTAGCCTATATGAATTATAAAGTGAAGAAAAATAAATTAAACAGAGTGAATATGATGACTCAGAATTTGGCAAGAGCGTTTCAAAACTGAAGTTATGATGTCAGCAGTAAGTGTCTGTGGTAGTTCAAAAGTCTTCCTGAAGCTTTCAAAGAACTTGGGAATCACACCACGAGCTCCAACAAGAAGACCAGTCACCTCAATGTTTTCAAGATGGTATTTTTATTTGAAATAATCAACTGTTGGCAGATAAATGTTTATCTTTTCTTGATTGACATCCTCCGGCTGGCTACTCCCCGTTTCAATCCTTATGGTAGGATCAATTATATATCCTTTCTTGGTAGTCTGGGAATACGCTATGATGTCAATACGTCTAGAGGAGCCATTAGTATCAAGGCAAAAGACTTCCTCTTCTACTGTCCAAGACTTTTTTTTTTCAAAGCAGTTGCAATCAAGGATCGAACATGATGGTGTCTGGCATTTCGGAGGAGTAAACCTCTGTCACACTGACCTTGGACGTGTGCAAGGGTTTCAGTCTCCGGGCAGCCATGTCTGCACCGGGATCCGTCCAAAGAGCGACCAGGTACTCCTCTAACTGCTGCTAAATTGGCGTTCATTTTTTACTAACACTATTAACATTATTTAGGCCTCTAGTACCATCAATCGAAAAATATGAAGTTATAGTAGCCTACCACTGCAATCTATCCAGAGATGAACAATGTACATATTATGCCTCACCACAGGATAACACTCATGACCTGATTCAGTACATAGAAGCGATAAATACATAGCACAGGCAAATATTCGATAAATATTCGTAATAACGCATACTTCCGTTTGTAATACTAATGAAAGGCTAGTTTAATTATATTGTTTTTATTAACTTGTTTATAAACGAATACGTATAAAATTAAATATTACTTCATAAAATGCACAACCACATCAACCGTGACACAAATAAATATAATCAACTTTTTGTGAGTAATTGCATTGTAGAGGGTGGAATAATTTCAGATGTGTACCAGATTACTCTTTAATTTCATTTCAATTATTCTAGAATTTGTGTTATCCATTATACCATTTATAACAGTTCGATTTATATTCAAAATAATATGTGACACACTATTCAAATTCCTTTAATGTACAAAAGGGTGGCTTATATGAAAAATGTTAATCAAAACCGACACGAAGATCTGAAGGTGAACACATTTGCTCTAGAGCTTGTCTTCGCGGATAAATTATGACAATATCTAATGCGGTTTCAAATAAAACTTCTTACCGAAATCGCCCCAGTCGTTAAGCGGAAAAAAATGAAAAAAAAAAAAAAAAAAAAACACACGGCCCTAATGAATTCAATACAGGGTGTTTCAGAAATACTTTGACAAACCTTGGGGGCCCATTAGGAAAGTTCAGGATAACAGAGAGGGTTTGGTATTGAATGGGTTACATCAGCTGTTTGTCTATGCGGGAGACGTGAATATGTTAGGAGAAAATCCGCGAACGATTAGGGAGAACACGGGAATTTTACTGGAAGCAAGTAAAGAGATAGGTTTGCAAGTAAATCCCGAAAAGACAAAGTATATGATTATGTCTCGTGACCAGAATATTGTACGAAATGGAAATATAAAAAATGGAAATTTATCTTTTGAAGAGGTGGAGAAGTTCAAATATCTTGGGGCAACAATAACAAATATAAATGATACTCGGGAGGAAATTAAACACAGAATAAATATGGGAAATGCCTGTTATTATTCGGATGAAAAGCTTTTATCATCCAGTCTGCTGTCAAAAAATCTGAAAGTTAGAATTTATAAAACAGTTATATTACCGGTTGTTCTGTATGGTTGTGAAACTTGGACTCTCACTTTGAGAGAGGAACATAGGTTAAGGGTATTTGAGAATAAGGTGCTTAGGAAAATATTTGGGGCTAAGAGGGATGAAGTTACAGGAGAATAGAGAAAGTTACACAACACAGAACTGCACGCATTGTATTCTTCACCTGACGTAATTAGGAACATTAAATCCAGACGTTTGAGATGGGCAGGGCATGTAGCACGTATGAGCGAATCCAGAAATACATATAGAGTGTTAGTTGGGAGGCCGGAGGGGAAAAAGACCTTTAGGGAGGCCGAGACGTAGGTGGGAAGATAATATTAAAATGGATTTGAGGGACGTGGGATATGATAGAGAATGGATTAATTTTGCTCAGGATAGGGACCAATGGCTTGCTTATGTGAGGGCGGCAATGAACCTCTGGGTTCCTTAAAAGCCAGTAAGTAAGTAACTAAGTAACCTAGGGGGCATGTTCCTAACACCAAAACAATAAAAAAAAAAGTTCATATAAACATATGTCCGGAAATCTTTAATTTTTTAGTTATTAATGAAAGAACATAATGAAACATCTGTTAGATCTTGTCAGCTTGGTAGCAAGTGTTGCAACTTTAATCAATTCAGAGACTCATAACAATCAAAGTTTACGTTCAGCGCTTTTCGAGGTACAATCCAACAACTCAACTTAAGTTTGTAACCGATAATAAATATTCATTTTGTTAGATAATCGAATGATGTTATCGATACAAGTCGATACCGTGTGGGAGTATTTGGAAGGGATCCGACGAGTGCATGTGTGTGTGGAAGCAAGAGGAGAACATTTTGAACATTTGTTATGAGTTTCTGAATTGATTAAAGTTGCAACACTTGCTTCAAGCTGACAATATCTAACAGATGTTTCATTATGTTCTTTCATTAATAACTAAAAAACTAAGGATTTTCGGACATATGTTTATATGAACTTTTTTTCCTTGTTTTGGTGTGATAAGCATGCCCCCAAGGTTTGCCAAAGTATTTCTGAAACACCCTGTATATTAACTATATGGCAGCTGCTCTTAAGAAGAGGTTTTTCCAAAGGGCACAGCATACTATGAATGGAAAAATAATTCCAATACACAGAATAATATAAAAGTTTACAATGTAGATGAGGCAAACAAAATTTACAGCTTTCAGGGGAGTATGTCCAAAATGTTTCGTCTAACCGAAATCTCGTCCATAACTCGACTCGTCCAGAGGGACAATTCGTCCCATATACAGGGTGTTTTCGGGCTAGTGTTACAACCTTTCAGGGATGATAGGGAAGAGCACATTTATCAATTTGAGATAAGGAACCCTGGTCCGGAAATGACTGAGTCGAAAGTACACCTTATTTATCTGTACATCTTACACATACTGTATTTTTTCTGACGTTGTATACGTTGTCTACTTACAGTATTCCATTCAGTGCGCTGTCTGAGGGGTGGGGACAGGAAACTACATCAGGTAAAATAATTAAAGTGTAATACTTAGAAAAAAAATATGTAAAATTTAATTTAATTACTAATCTAAATATTAAGTAGTACAAAACCTCTTTTCCTACTAAGCCAATTATGTAAGATCAGTTTTTAGGGTATTTTTGAAAGATTTTTAGGTCATGAATGCATTGGTTTAGGAAATTTTTTTCACGATTTATAGGTCATCAAAATTATAGCCCTAGTAATAACCAATTTGGCTGTTTGAAGATTCGAACGCATAGGAATTAATCACCTTAACGGTAATAGCCAATTGGCTCTTTTATGATTTCTCTCAGATCAGGAGACCAGCCAATACGCTCTTTGAAGACTCTATCGCTCTGTAAAAGAGGACGATTAGATTCTGTTAGTGCCCGAGTTAGATGTCAATAATTATTAATTTTGAGCCGTTACCAATGTCTGGGGAAGTGAATGCAGGTCCGTGGCCCATTTCTTTTAAGGCTCATCCCAACATTCCGCGACTTCTCCTGTTATACCTTCCTCCTTCTACCTACACCGTTATTGTGTTTGCGGTCTGTATTTCATATGACGTCATCTTTTCCGAGCATTATTCTATAACACAGTAACAAAGAAAAAAGACAGACTATACCGGTACTTACTTACTTACTTACTGGCTTTTAAGGAACCCGGAGGTTCATTGCCGCCCTCACATAAGCCCGCCATTGGTCCCTATCCTGAGCTAGATTAATCCAGTCTCTACCATCATATCCCACTTCCCTCAAATAAATTTTAATATTATCTTCCCATCTACGTCTCGGCCTCGCCAAAGTCTTTTTTCCTCCGGCCTCCCAACTAACATTCTATATGCATTTCTGGATTCGCCCGAACGTGTTACATGTCCTGCCCATCTCAAACGTCTGGATTTAATGTTCCTAATTATGTCAGGTGAAGAATACAATGTGTGTAGTTCTGTGTTGTGTAACTGTCTCCATTCTCCTGTAACTTAATCCCGCTTAGCCCCAAATATTTTCCTAAGCACCTTATTCTCAAACACTCTTCACCTATGTTCCTCTCTCAAAGTGAGAGTCCAAGTTTTACAACCATAAAGAGCAACTGGTAATATAACTGTTTTATAAATTCTAACTTTCAGATTTTTTTGCAACAGACTGGATGATAAAAGCTTCTCAACCGAATAATAACAGGCATTTCCCATATTTATTCTGTGTTTAATTTCCTCCCGAGTATCATTTATATTTGTTACTGTTGCTCCCAGCTATTTTAATTCTTCCACCTCTTAGATAAATTTCCAATTTTTATATTTCCGCTTTGTACAATATTCTCGTCACGAGACATAATCATATACTTTGTCTTTTCGGGATTTACTTCGAAACCTATCTCTTTACTTGCTTCCAGTAAAATTCCCGTGTTTTCCCTAATCGTTTGTGGATTTACTCCTAATATATCCAAGTCATCCGCATAGACAAGCAGCTGATGTAACCCGTTCAATTCCAAACCCTCTCTGTTATCCTGGACTTTCCTAATGGCATACTCTAGAGCAAAGTTAAAAAGTAAAGGTGATAGTGCATCTCCTTGCTTTAGCCCACAGTGAATTGAAAACGCATCTGACAGAAACTGACCTATACGGACTCTGCTGTACTGAGACACATTTTAATTAATTGAACTAGTTTCTTGGGAATACAAAATTCAGTAACAATATCATATAAAACTTCTCTCTTAACCTAGTCATATGCCTTTTTGAAATCTATGAATAACTGATGCACTGTACCCTTATACTCCCTTTTTTCTCCATTATCTGTCGAATACAAAATATCTGATCAATAATAAAAGACAGACTATGGAGTGCAGAAATAGGAACAGCTTTCTTTCTATAGCTTATGTGCGTTTATGTCTTTTGGAATAGTTTCAGACTCCACTCTGTAATGGTTCTATAGCCAATTATAACACAGATTCTATAGCCTACATCGTGAATTGTTGTTGTTCCATCTGGTAAAGCAAGAGACATTTATTACGGGCCGTTTGAAAACGGGATAACTAACAGAGAAGGGGCACACTCAATTAGAGAGGAGTGTTTTATGTCATTGTGTGAGTGAGTGAATTTGAATATCCAAATCACAACTTCAGTTAATATTAACTGACATTAATGGAGAGAGAAAATCATTGCCAGCGTGTTATTGCTACACCAGACCGGGCATAAAATTAGTCATCGAATGGGTCTCTGCTATTTCACCCAGCATGCAGTCCGAATGGAGGCTATCGTAGAAAACAAAATATCAACAAACGTAAATTGGTAACAAAATATAATAATAATAATAACAATAATAATAATAATAATTTGGTTTTGACCTTATTTTCACATTACGGCAATCACTAGTGAAATGCTAAGAAAAATCTAAAATGTATGTGTTACAACCGGGATTCGAACCCAGGACTTCATGAACTGTAGTCGGAAACTCTTACCACTAGTCCGTGGGGCGGTCAATATTAAGGGAACACTCCACTAAAACGGGCAACTTTGTACCTAATCATTTTTTCAACCAAATTTTAAGATCATGTTTACTATGTCAAGGATTAACAAAATTCAAATTTTGAACTCCCAAACTTCTTTGGCTTTTGATTTTTATTTATTTTCTATTTTTTTAGAAATATTTTCAAATTAAAGTTTTTGTAGAAGACCTAACATTTTAACCTTCCTTTTTTATTACATTCACAAGATATAGCGATATAATTTGTAACCATTCATTTTGTGTTTTGAAGTTTTGAAAATGTTATTCTTTTTATAATCCATGAAAAAAAAATATTAATAAAATATACTAGCAGCATTTCTTACAAAATAAATGCATAGAAACATGCAGCTACCTAATAAATACTTGAAGTAAAAATTTCATCCTGATTGACTAATGCCAGTATTTCGCATAAAAGAATTTTGGTGTAAATCAAGAAAAATAAATATTGATGTAAAACATACCTATTAAAATTTTCCTCCGCTACATTCATCTAGTAACTTCAGGGAGCCAAGTTTAGAACAAAAAGTTACTAGGAATTACAAATCAAACAAACAAAGACAAAAATAATCAGAAATTAAAAAAATATATATCATTTTAGGGAAAAAAATTAACAGCCCTTTAAATGCAACGCCCCATACAGCCTTAATTAAAAGAAATTTTAAACATATTTATAATCAGAATTGAACTTAATCCATTTGGTGTATGAAAATATATATTCTAAAGAAGAGAAATAGTCAATAAAAATGTTTTGAAAAATTTTCATGATTTTCAGTGGAATCTCCCCTTAAATTAATACAAGAAAAATGAAAAAAATAATTGTAACACCTTCAGTAAGAAACATTTAAAATCTTCAGTATCAATTTTGAATTCATTGTCGTTTTGTGACTTCGATTTCAAATGAAAAGATATTTTTAAATCAAAATTATTGTACATTTCATGCACATCGATCCCAGGTAAAATAATTCGCAAATACGGAATAATAAGATACACGGTATTAAATTCTTTAAGATAATTTCTGTAAACCTACAGATACCTTTGGGGAGGCCGAGACGTAGATGGGAAGATAATATTAAAATGGATTTGAGGGAGGTGGGATATGATGATAGAGACTGGATTAATCTTGCTCAGGAAAGGGACCAATGGCGGGCTTATGTGAGGGCGGCAATGAACCTCCGAGATCCTTAAAAGCGAGTAAGTAAGTAAACCTACAGATACACAGACATGCTATTTTTTCTGCATCAGATATTCCGAAAACGTGTAGGCTATTTCCTTCAACATATGGAAAACGATTTTTGATCCACCACAGTACAATCTCTCACGATATTGCCAATAGGACTTATATTATTAATCCAAACCATTATTGTATGTATAATAGAGGTTTATTATCATATGAATATTCCGACTTCGCAAAAGTAGAATTTGATTCATATATAATTCCTCAAGATGAAATAAATCATGAAATATTGACCAATATTTTTGTTAAATTATTAAAACTAATGAAAATTATCTTTTTTTCTATTATATTTTTTTTGTGGTATTTGGGTTTTTTCTTCTAATCGTAAACATTTACTTGTTACACTATTAAGTTTAGAATTTATTGTCTTAATTTTGTTTTTAATATTATACACTTATTTGAACGGTTAAAATAAATCTCTTAAAAAAAAAAATTGTAGAACTGTGCGTTAAATTACGAACACAAACTCTCAAACAAAGTTGGCTTGTTTCCACAGTCAATATACTCAGTGGACTAACTTAGGTGGCAAATCGACTAACGAACTTACAAACTTAATGACTTATCGAACTAATTGGAAAGATATCCATGTCCCGAACAAATTCACTAATTAAGTAACCAAAACACAGACTAATGAACTAATAGCTTAGCAGATAATCCCCCTTCGATAGTCAATGACTAGCCAACACCTACGTAATCAAAGGTTTTAACCACTCAAAAGGCACACCGCTGTTATCACATGCATCATTATTTGAAGCGAGATAAATCTAATTTACATGCTCACATCCCGGCTACATTTTGGCCTATGTTCGTGTAAAGCAGAGCTGTACGGGTGCTATTCATAGACATTTCGCTAGCCCCGCTACGAGCGTGCTAAACTAGCCCCGACTTTGCCAGAGGAGGGACGAATTATTCATATCGCTAACATTGGTTTATGAATATGAAAAACGTTAGTTTCGCTGATCATCCACCGGAAACCCGCGCTAAAAATGTCTATGAATACGGCCCTTAAAATTGCAGCAAGTAGCACACTATCATTTCTTTTATCTTAATTTGTGGCTCAAAGAGTTTAAAACATAAAGAAAACTGAGGGGGAAAAAAGTGTTGAAAAATGAACTTTGAATTACAGAATGTTCATATAATTATTGAAAGTTATTGTCGCTTTTAAATGTTTATTTTCATAATAGAAGAATAACGAAAGAAATGGTTACGATATACAAATAGCACTTTCTTTTTAATTCAGCGAAAAATTTAAGTTGTATTTAATTAAAGTGCACAATTAAAAAATATATTAGAGCTTCATTCTGGCGTGATCTGGATAATAGAATATGGGGGTGTGGTCAACATCACAATTCAACTGTCACCTCCAGGGAAATGCGCGATGCTCATTTGTTGGGAGACAATGAACCCCGCGGCCATGCTGGAGGTTTTATCAAGGGAAAACTCCCGCCAGTAAATAAGACTGAACCCAGGACCTTCAAGTCCCTAGTTTCTTGCTCTATTTCGAATAATGGTTGAAGAATCTGCGTAAAAATTAATTTTTGATCCTACAGAATATATCTGTTATGGTAACAATGATTGTTAGAGGAGAAAAATTCACTCCGGGATCGAACCCGGATCCTTGGTTCTACGTACCACTGAGCTACGCCGAAATTCAATCCACAGCACCGGATCGAATCCCTCTCTTCTAGTTTTTTTCCTTTTGTGGCCTGACTTCAAGTTCGACATATATGTTGACATTTATATCAAGTGCCATTATACAAGGAGCGCACTCAATTGAGTGACTTGTTGGCCGGGATTTCACAATAATATGCATTGTTGAAGGAAGAATGTATGTAAAGTGCCGGGGCGAATTTTTAGCAACAATTCTCTCCTGCTCGTCAACTGTTTGTTCAATTATGGGCCATGTAATGAGCGTATTGTCTGCCTACATTTGGTGCATCTCCAACATACAGTAATTGAGTTGTTCAAAGCAAAAGTGGTGTAAGTCAAAATTGGGTAATGAGGTGTCAAGTAAAAATTCTGTAAAATACAGCGCAAAGTTGCAATTAATATGGCCTTCTTGCTATCCACTGACTACTAATGGTTTAAATAAATTGAATATTAATTGCTACTTTGCACTGTATTTTACAGAATGTTTACTTTAACCTTCATTACCCATTTTTGACTTACACCACTTCTGCTCTGAACGGCTCAATTAACAAATATTAAATATTTTTATACAGTACGAAACAAAATATTGTACGTAACTCCTTAAGAAAGTGTTTTAATGGTACTCATCACGATATCCCCTACTCGCCTAATGGCTTGTCCGTAAACATGTATGTATTTATTCACACTGCAATGGGTATATACCCGGTGGCAGTGGTAACTAATTACACTCAATAATGACAATAATAAACTTATAAATTAAAAACATAATTAATAATAATACTAATAATTAATACTAACAATTTATAATAATAATAATGATAATAATAATAATAATAATAATAATAATAATAATAATAATAACAGGGAATATCCTAAATTCTTTAGGGAGGCCGAGACGTAGATGGGAGGATAATATTAAAATGGATTTTAGGTAGGTGGGGTGTGATGATAGAGACTGGATTAATCTTGCACAGGATAGGGACCGATGGCGGGCTTATGTGAGGGCGGCAATGAACCTTCGGGTTCCTTAAAAGCCATTTGTAAGTAATTAAGTAAGTAAATATCCTAAATTAAATGAAGCACGATCACTTAAAATAACATTTAAAATAAATCTAATTTGTATCTTAAACCTAAGTTCGAACTAAAGCCCACAAGTATGATATGTTCATATCTGCACAAGTACCTTTCAACATTACACTCATTTCGCTGTCAACTCACTCACTGCACTGGAACTACTACACATTTTACTGATTCTACCCTGATTTCACTAACACTTTAAAAACATTTCATTGTTCAAATACTTTACACTGCCACTATAAACTATAAAGCTTCACTGACAGGAACACGTTTCACTTACACAACACACTTCACTGACACAACATAATTCTTCACTGATACGACACTTCAATAACAAAATATCATTTACACCCTTTAAATACTGTGTATAATTACCGTCTATTAGTAAAGTCCTTAAGCCTATTTTTAAATACATTTTTGGTTATTGGTAAAGCCTTTAGTAAGGCTGCAGGTAAAGCATTCCAGTCCCTGATAGTATGATTGAGAAAAGAAACCGTGAAGACTCATTGGTACCGTAAAGACTCGCTTTCTTAAGGAGTTACGTAAATAACTAATAATGGATGGATAGAAACACTAGTCGTTCAGCCTTGTGCAACAAATTTTGAATTGAAAAAAGGACCTCAGGAGCATTTGTGCTCGCGAGCACACTTTTACTCGCATGATGAGAGCACCAAATGTCATTAAAAGAGCACCAATTCGAGAGCTCCTGCTTTAGAAATATGGATAAAAAATCCAGTAACATTATTACTAAGGACCGGATTTTTATGTAATCACATATTATATTCCTTTCAACCTAACCGTATATAAATAACAAATCTTTGCGAATCTTGTAATTACCATTAATATATTAAAATTTGATACTACATATTTTTACATATTTACCCCACATTACATATTATGGCTTGGTTTGACATAAATATACATATTTAGGGGTTTTATTCATTTTTACTTATCTAAAAGGAAAAAAAAAAAAAAAAAAAAAAAAAACCTTATGCACACACCCCATACCGCCGATTGTAAATATGAGTGAACAAAAGACAACTTTTCTCATGCAACTATCTTGTACTGTAAAAATCACTCGGATAGCGTTGCCTTTATGCGGTGGAGTGGGACGAAGACGACATGATTTGTCTCGAACTATAATTGTTCTGCATACGTCTTAATTAGCCGTTTCCATGCAATTTGCAACCTTACCCACCCTCTTCCTAATCCTTTCAGGGAAAACCCGTGTCAAGTCTGACATGAGCCGCAATAAAGTAGCCGACTCTTGAAAAGAAGCTGGAGTAAAGGAACAAACTGGAAAGATGTTGAAAGATTAAAATAAATACTTTTCAGGTTATTGTTTGACCTCTTTACTTTAAATTTAGTAGACCTACTTGGAAATGGGATTTTCAGAGCAATTAGAAAGTATGGTTCTAGGCTGAAATAATCCTACTCTTCTGAATGAGACAGGAATGTCACTTTTCGATCAATAGTTTGTAAATGCCTATAGTTTAAGGTTTAGTAGGTAATTTGTTTCTTACAGGGAGAAGCTAAAATGCATGTGTCCCACATCTCCTCTTATTTTCTCCTAATCCAGTAAAGCGAAACAGTGCTTGCAGTACTGTTGTGTCATTCATTTCACTCAGTTCTCTAGTATAAAGTACAAGTGAGTTTATCTACTGCTTTTAACTAACTAAAATGCCCTCTGTATCTTCAACCCTAACAACAAAAATAAAATCATGGATTGCGATGGACGAATCTTTCACTGCAGATGGAAAAATAGTAATGTGTCAAGTGTGCGGTAAAAAAGTCGAGTGTTCTATGAAATCACAACTGGAGAGTCTTACCTATTCTCTATCTACCAGATACTGATATTAAATGTTTTCATGATTTTACATATTTTGGTACATACTGTTCTCCAACCAGGAGATAAACCGTGAAAGGAATGTGCTTACTATTGCGTCATCTATTGGAGCAAAGTAGAAAGATAATATTAGAGTTATAACGTCAGTTTAAAAGTCATGCGCTCTCCTGCATATGTTATTTCCTGTATGGAGGGATTAAAAGACCAGGAGATTAACAGTGATCTAATTTTGTAACTAGGGTAGTATACAAATGTGTAATCAGTGTTATTGTTTGTGCTGAGAGACTTAGCCAACAGAGGTACGAGTACCCACGTGTGTGACCTTATGACATCTTATGAAATCAACATTCATTCACAGCATCACCCCGCTCCCTCTCATTCCCTGGAGACTTTCTCGTGGTTGGAGTACAGTATTCAGCTTATTTTTCTTACATAAATATGTACAAATTTCACACCTTGATATTACATAAAAATCCGGTCCCTAATTATTACCCAGCCTTCATGCAATTCCTTATAAACAAGATTAATAAACACAAAAAAAACGCAGTTTCGTTCAATAGTAACCGCCTAATTTTACTTCTCTCAGATATCTGTTTTATTCAGGCCATTGCTATCGGCATGCATCTCGATATTTGGAGAGTGCAGTCGAGAAGAACAAAAGCAGAAAGGCGGCTTGTGTCGTTGCTATGGGAAGCACAAACCCCGCCATGGTGAAGGTGGGTGAAGGTATTTTACACGATTCGGTGTCGAGGCCTTCCTGAAATCTGGAAGCGTGATTGCTCTAGTCACACCACGATGAACCCAGTCGGCTATGGAATGTATGCCTGCTCCATTGGGAAGGGAGCTAGAATGCCAGGCATTCGCTTGTCAGCCAGAGACAAGTGTCTGGCAGACAGACGAGCAGCGTAATGAAATAAGGGCATCTCTCCCTCCTCCCCAATATATTCCCACCGCGTCCAATGCTGATTGCTGAATCTATGCAAACCGGA